>NC_063204.1:11223480-11560288 GCF_017589495.1 Alosa alosa
TGTGTGCTGAGTCACGGTGCTTGTAAATAGAACTGCAGACACACCGCCTGGCTATTTTTACGTGGGCCATGGTGCGTTTCAGAGCTGGGGGTGAATGGCACCAGTGGAGAAAGAGCAAGCTCATGGCGTGTACCCACAGTTAAATGTGTTCTGACGGGCGTGGGGTGTGCCCGCGTGGGTTTCCTGTGCCCAGGCTGCTACTGCAGGGAGGCGATTTGGGGAGGTGGGGGTCGCACAGCCTGGGAGGGGGTAATAATTTGTCTTGGGGTGACATCACACAACCTGGGAGGGGGCAATCATGTGTCTAGGGGTGGTAGGGGGCTTTTAAGGTCAATGTAGAAACAAAGTGTGTGTGTGGGTGTGTGTCTGCATTTGTGTCATCAGGTGTAAAGTATGTGTACTGTGTGTACTGTGTACTGTATGCCCGTAGAGTGTCGGTTCCCACTGTGTGTTCTTTGCTTGTTTGTATGATTGTGTGTGTGTGTGTGTGTGTGTGTGTGCGTGTGTGTGCGTATTTTCAGAGAAGTAAGCAGTGTCTTTGTGTACTGCCAAAAGCCCTGTCATTATTTTTACATAACAGCAATGAGGGAAGGACATTGTCTGTGTGTGTGTGTGTGTGTGTGTGTGTGTGTGTGTGTGTTGGGGGTGGGGTGGGGGACAGGGTATGTGAAAGGAGAGGAGGGTGTGTCTGTTTGGGGGCATCTGAGGAGAGAATAGGTTTGTGTGTGTGTGTGTGTTATGAACCCCTTTTTAGTGCTGTTTCTGATGGAGATGATGCTCCTTTGGCAGGGCTGGCTGCTCCAGAGCTAATTGCTCATTTAAAGGGTGTCCAATAGAGTGCAGCTGCTCCATCCTCTCCCCTCTCTCACTCTCCTCTCTCTCTCTCTCTCTCTCTCTCTCTCTCTCACATACCCCCCCTCTCACTCTCCTCCCTCTCTCTCCCCTCTCCTAATGACTAATCCACACACACAACCCATTTAACCTGCGTCTCAAGGAGAAAAAATAAATGCGTAAAATGGTTATAATTGTTGCCCTGCTATTAGCTCAGCTTCCCAAGCAACATTAACCACAATGTTGCATGGATTATGTATGCATGTGTGTGTGTGCGTGTGCGTGTGCGTGTGCGTGTGCGTGTGTGCATTGGGACTATGCTGCGTTATCTCCTCTCCCGTGGTTGGGGTTAATTAAGGACAAAATGCAGGGCCCAGAGGCTGTTCGCAGGTTGCTCATCCGTGATTGGTTAAAATGTCTATGGCCATTCGTAGCAGGGACAGGCTCTCAGGTGTGAAGTCACACTCAGCAAATCTATTTATATTACATACACACACACACACACACACACACACACACACACATACAAACATAAATGAATGCGCACATCCTCACTCAGACACAGACACTATCTCTATAAAAAAGAATTAATCCATCCATTCATCCTGTCTGTGATCAGAATGGTATATATCATGTTTCTGAAGAAGGTATAAAATATATATAAACTAATACTATGAGCGGAGGGGGACAAAGTCATTAGCTATGGGAATACTAGACCAGTTTGTTTAGTTTAGTTTGCTTGGCTATAGCCATAGGAGCTTTGTGTTCATTCTCCTGCTGATTCAGTATTTTGCCCGCACGAAAACGAATTACAAGAAACCAAGGTCTGAATAGGCATTAAATAGACTGATGGTGAATGGTGGTAATGGATTGGTCAAAGGTCAATAGTTGTAGTGGTTGTGGAAACAAGCATAGAGGTCAGAGCCATGGCTTTGTCTCTCCAGTGGAGGACCCTGGAAGGTACAAGCCTGGGGCTGGAAGGGGTGGGGAGTTTGGGGGTAGGGCCTGGCTAGTTGCCATGGTGACTAAAGAGCAGTTAATGTTGCCATAGTGACTGAAATGGATGCTGTGAAAAAGAGGCTGTCGGCAATGGCATATTTGTCTCAAAGAGATGGAACTTATGTATAGCTATATAGAAATATAGCATGTATGGCAGCAAGTGTTTTTCTCAGTCACAGTTAGCAGTCTTAGCAGTCACAGTAGAAACTGCTTTTTAAGTTTCATTTTAACAGACGGCTTATTAAAAGTGACCTTCTCCTCCATCAACCACACTGTGGACAAACTAACACAACCTGACCGAGTGTGTCCTCATTTAGGTTTTCTTCAAAGAAACAGCACCATCGTTCACACTCTACCAGGCCTCCATTTGCCACCAATACACCGACATAACCATCTGTGTGCCCCCTCCCAGTGTGGGTCTTCAGATCCACTCATTCTTTTAAAACTTCAAAACAGGCTTGTGTTCAGAAGCTTCAAGTGTTGGGACTGAATGAAACTCATCACGCTGCATCAAACACACACACACATGCACACACACACACACACACACACACACACACACACACATACACATCTACATATTTAAAAAGCAGTTAACAAACAGTTAGACCAGAGTTTCAGGTCATATGAGCATGCACACCTGTTGTCAAAAATCAAATTAGGCCAGGTTCAAGAGGGAAAAAAAAGCATACCTGTTTGTTATTCTTGTGGTTGCTTGGATTGACAGAATAAACCCCCACCCTGGATTGACACAGACTGGATTGAGACAGGTGGAATAATTCTGTTTCAGTATGATGAGATTAAGGGGAGGTTGCGGCAAGAAATCCTTGGCAGAACTCAAACCAGAGTGTGTGTGTGTATGACTGTAAAATTGCCCCTCAGGATTATTACGGCTGTGTGAAAGGCAGAATTCCTATGTTTCCCTGCCTTCGCTGGCAGCCATTCCTTGATGCAGAACATATCAGGCGTGCTTTTCCTAGAATGAATTAATGATTTACTTCTGTCTCTGTGGAGATTACAGATATAGTCATGGTACACACACACACACACACACACACACACACACACACACACACACACACACACACACACACAATTAACCCACCAACTTTCTAAATCCTGTAGACCACAGGAGACTATACCATTCCTCAGTATTGGATCATTTTGTGTTCAGCCTGTCTTCAAATGTATAGTCATCTAATGGAGCATCAGACCTTATTCATTATTAAGAGCACATCCAGGTCTGTAGGGACATAAAAATCACTTATCTATAGATGCTGGTGGCAAACCAGACACACACACACACACACACACACACACCAGCTCCATTGAATAGTAATGTGGAAGTGATGCGATACAAGAGCTGTTGTTCCTGGTGGAAGCTGACTGTGATTGGGAGGTGAGTCACCGTGTGCTATAGCCACTACCGTGGCTCTGCTGTAATCGATTTGACCACATACAGGTGGACAATAACACAGAGGGCAAGTGATTTAGGTTGATTACAGGTCTGATTGTACTTAATGTATATGAGCTGATGCAGTCTCTGTGTGTGTTCATTTGTGTGTGTGGATGTGGGTGTGTGTGTTAGAGAGAGCGAGAGAAAGTGGAAAAAGAGAACGATTTTAATGTGTTAAAAGCACTCTTGGCAAAGGGAAGTGTAATTACATAAATATAATCATTCAATGTGTGTGTGTGTGTGTGCGTGTGTGTGTGTGTGTTTGTTTGCAACAGACCCTCCCACCCCCTCACATAGCCTGTCCAACCAAATGTACTTCCCTTCTGCCCATTATGACATGCTGAGCCAATCACAGATGCCTCTAGATCTGTGCCATATCCGTGCCATATCAGAGCCATATCTGTGCCATATCAGGACCAGATACATGCTTTGTATGGCCACTTTCCTGTGAAAGAGTACAATTGCTATGCCAAATGCCTATTGCTATGCCTGTTTACTTGGTGGTTTATGTGAAGCTAACATTTTGATGACATTTGGTTGTTAATTGCTTCATGCCCTTCACCATTAGGATGCCACAGCCTAAACTCACTCCGCCCCGTTCTTATGGGAGGCTATTTTAAGATGCCCCCCGTTGTGAGCGTGCAGCCTGCGCTCTGAGACAGGCACAAGTTGTTTTCATTTCCTACATTCTTGGATCGAATCTAGATTTACATGAAACGAGAGAATCGATGTCTTTAACAAAGCTCAATTAAAAAAAAAAAAAAAAATCTGCAGTAACATCATTGTTTCAAAACATGGCAGTTAACGGGAAACAAATGTAAAAATCTGGAGATTCAGTCGAGAGCAGAGCGTGTATCTGCGTTCAATTTCTGATGGCTTGTTTTTCGGCGTCGTACATCTTTACTTGGCTTTGGCTTTGGCTTCGGCTTCATGAGCTCAGCAGCGGTGCCGCAGATCATGCTGGTAATTAGATTAATCACCTACAAACCTGTCTCTCCCTCAATGATCTAGCGCATCCTTAATGACGGCTCTAAAGCTATCTCATTAAAGCTGTATAGAGAGAGAATGGGGCTGTGTAGACAGCATACACCACTAAGACCCAAGGATGGCGTCAGGTCCTTAATTATCCAAGACTCCAGTCTTGTTTATGCTTCTTCTTTCAGATTCCTCCTCCCCTCCCTCTCTCCAGATGCCATTTCCCCTACGAGTCCACGGAGCCATTTTTGCAGCAGGCTTGTTCTTCCTCGTGGCACCAATTTAGTTGCCATAGTGACAGTAGGCTGTTGCTTCGGAGATGTGCAGAAGAGCAGCCCACTGGGAAACAATGAGAGCTAGGTGGGGGGTGGGTAAGGGGCACGATGGGGGTTGGCAGGGGGGAGGGGGGGATTTGCTGAGAGTTGGGGGAGGGGGATCGACTAAGCAAAAAATAGAAACACAAAAGGCAGTTGTACTCGTTCTCGTCTCCCACCCCTCGATGTATAATTTCTCGGTGAAGGAGCAATTCCTTCTTGCCACCTGTGCTCTCGCCTCCTCGCTGATCGATGCTGCCGGCTTTGTTGTCTAGAGCCTCCTGCTCCTATGAGGAATGACTTCCTTCCAATGGAGCTCTTTAAATCCCTGTAGTTTATAATAGCAAATCTCAAATTAATTATGACGGTCCATCTTAACAATTTACCATTTAATTGGCAGTCTGAAATTGCCTCATGATATGCTATTGTGAACACTTCAGACCCCCTGGTGGGATTTGTATGGCTTCTACATGAAGCTATTTATGTATCCTATAGCATAACAGATGGATGCCATATTATGGTAGCCAGTATGAAGAAGCAGCTTGCTGCTTGACTAGATCTAGACTGGTAGATTTTTCAGCTCTAAACTAGTTCATCTTACTCAAGTTACTGTGTAGCTGAGTAATCTCTGATGTATGGTAATGAAAGAGAGAGCTATTTTTGAATCCACTGTAATTGAATGAAACATGTGTAAGAATTGGTACACAAACTGCCTTTAAAAACGTTCAAATATCACTCAGTGACTGCACACGCTGAGAGCTGACCTAACATAAAATGTTCTAATCAAGTCTAGAAGTGGTAGCTGCTGCCTATTCTCTGGCACATGTCTGGCTCTGATCTGGCCCTGATCTGGTGTGGATGCGGCCCTCCTCCGCTCCAGTGTAGGCTGCTCTGGGGGCGGCGTCTGTCCTGAGTGAGTGGAGTGGAATGGCAGACGAGAGTCGCTCTGACGGGCACCGTTATGTAACGGCCTGTGTTTGGGGGGTGTCTGGGGCATTCGGGGATGAGGTCATTGACTCGGACAGGGACGGCCACTCCGTGTCCCTGTTCCCTGGGCCTAGGGTGGCATGGCTTTGGGGACTCGCCACTGATGTGGCAGTGCCACTCCGTTGCCCCCTTCTGCCCCTGACGGACGACAGCGTGTTGGCAGCACTGCAGTATAAGTGGGAGAACATCCAGGGAGCCTGCAGCATGTAGCTTGCATTCCCCGGAAATAGTACTAATAGTGCTAATTATTTAGCACTCTACTGTAACATTTATCACACCATTGGTTATGAAGGAAATAGATTTAATGATTAACTGGCTTTCACATTGAAATTTGTGGGGATTTTTGTATGTCTTGTACTGACGTTTTGTGCGATGACGTCTGTGTGATAACCCTTCATGAAAACTAGGCACTGGGTCGTTGGATGTGTTTCGGAAGTGTGTTTCCTTTTAACAAGAAACAACTTCTGTGTGCTGTGCTGTGCTGTGCTGTGCAATGCTGCGTTGTGTCGTGCGAGTCCACTGCTCGTTTGACACAGACTCTTTTGTTTGGTTCAAATGAGCTTCGCTCCCTCTATTGTGCGGGTGCTACATACCCTAAGCAGCTCGGTCGCCTAAATCAGGGCTTACGTAAGACCCACTCATTACCAGCGCGCTGTATGGCTGATGACATCCGCATTTCTTAGGCATGAGCTAGACACCAGTCACTGGGGCAGGCTTGTCTCTGTGCACACTGACATGGCCGTTTCCTTATGTAACCCGGGTTACAGTCGTGATGGTGACAAACAGGCCAGACGGCACCTGTGTAGCCTGTCTGGTGCTGAGGAGAGACAGTCGGGACGGAGCGGGATGCTGACTGCTGGTTCCTCAGAGTCTGCAGAACCAGAATGTCTAGTGGTCGGTGCTTGTGTAAAAAGTCACAGCTCGTCTCATAGAACACAAGACTGATAGAACACAAAGATGTTGCATCAGAGTGCAGTGGCCTAACGACAGGCAGACAAGTTTGAGCTGTGAGTCTGATGGTTTTGGTGTCTTTCTCTGATTCCCCCCTTTTCCACCAAAAAGGGAACCGGTTCTGTTTTGGTTCACATGCAAAATGTCAAACTGTTTCGGAGCATTTCTGTGCTTGACTAGGCTTTGGAGCGTGTCTATGTAGGACTAGGCTCTGCATTGGACCTGTGTAGGACTATGCTTTGAATCAGATCAGAATCATACTGTACCTGTGACTAGACGAGGTCCCTGACTAGTACACAGAATCAACCACTCTCTGGCCTGCAGCCCTGTCGCTGTTTAGCAGTTCTGGGCAGATTGGCTTATCCTCTCCGCTCAGCGCCATCTATGATGGAACAGTGATGTGAGCGCTAATTGCAGAGGTTGATGAGCGGTTTTAGTCCGGCCCGTCATGCTCTGTCACTGAGGCTGTAGGAGCTGATTGATGTCGGCCCTTAGGGGAATGAGCCGTGAATGAAGCCTTGCATTTGTGCTGCTGTCCCTCTCATGTCATCTCATACGCTTCTGCTGATAGACTAGCATGTCTCCAATTGGCTCATACACATTTCCATGCTAATCCCCTTTCTTTCATCATTTGAATGGGAGGCGAAATTATATTTGGCAAGTGACAGATATTTCCCCACCAAACATAGAGGTCATGTGAACTGAATTGAAACTGTACTGGTAAATAAACAGCAAGCAAATTACATTTTGCAGTACAGAAGTACAGAAGATGTTAAATCAGAGCAGGGCATCTTCTTGGCATGGATTTTGTCGGCTGTTTACAAATCTGATCCCAGTAGACTGTTAGAATGATGGAAGACACTTTGCTGTCTAATAAACACATTAATATAATTTCTCTTGGATATCATCCACCCTAACATTAAATAAATAACAAAACCACCTCTTCAGACTGTAATAACAGACCTCATTTTAACATGCCTTTCATGTATGCTCCTTAAGAAGGTAATTTAGACCCAGCTGTGTTGATTGGCCATGTTTATTAATGCATGTGGCGCACAGACTGTATCTGTGCGAGGCTGCTGGGTTGGGTGTAAGCTCCTCGGTCCTTCATACCACCATCGTCCTATATGGTGTTGCGCTCTGTCTACCATCATTCTATAGGGTGCAGTGAAGTGCTGCGTGGCGTCTCCACTGCATGATGGGATCAGAGGTGACAGCTGTACGGGGGCAGAGGGTGGAGGGCATCGCTCCAGATCTGTCCTCAGCCCACGCCCGACTCTCTCTCTCTCTCTGCCTTCTGCACTGGTGTGTGTTGATGTTGATGTTGTTGGTAGTGTTGTTGTTGTGGTTTGTTTTTTGTTTGTGTTTGTGTTGTTGTTGTTGGTGGTGTTGTAGTTTCGGCATCCTGTTCATTGGTTTCCTGAATATTGATACAATCACATTTGTACACAAAGAAACACATACACACACACACACACACAGATGCCACAGTGTAGTCTTCATGTCTGTCATACACTCTCTTTCTATCACCAAGAAACACACTCACTCTTACACACGCACACGCACGCACGCACGCACGCACATACACACACATACACACACTCACACACACACACACACACACAAACGAGAACACACACACACACACACAAACAGCTTGCCTCTGAAGCCGAGGGTGAGCTCAGTCTGTACAACAAAAGCATTAACACAATTAACAAAGCCGCCCTGCTTCACAGACTGGCACCGCGCTACCACTGCCTGATGCCAGCGAAAAACTCTACAGCCTGTCTGAGAGAGTTGAGAGGGGGAGAGAGGGGAAAGAGAGACAGGCAGAGTGATGGAGAAATAAAGAAACAGAGGGAGGAAGAAAGAAAGAAAGAGAGGGAGAGAGAGGTGAGAAAGGGAGAGAGAAGAACAGAGAGCGGGAGAGAGAGGAGAGGGGGGTTGTGGGTACCTGCAGCCGTGCGTGTGGGAGGAAGAGACCGAAGCAGACGTCTGAGTGGACGGAGACGGAGGCAGGAGTGAGTGGGCAGCCACACACACCTCCCAGAAATAAGCCAGCCAGCCGCCACTGCTCTCCACACACACACACACACACACACACACACACACACACACACACAAATGAAAGGAGGCAGACAAAAGAAATAGATAAAAAGGAATGAAAAATAAACTGAAAATACTATATGTGGGATGAATATCTGGATGTAAACATGGTCGCTTGAAGCACTCTTTACATTATGCTGTCATCATAATCATCATCATCGTTGTTGTCGTTATCATCACTGCTCCCCAGATAAAAAGGTAGAAAGGCTTCTAGGGTCAGCACCTTGTGAGCATGCCTGCCATGCACCACCATGACCACTGCCACCATAACACAAGGAGCTGTTGTACTCGGGAGGAGGATTGCTGGGAATGAGAGAGAAAGAAAGAGAGAGAGTGTGTGTGTTGGAGAAGAGAAAGAATAGAGAGAATGGTGGAGAAGGGAGGGAAAGAAAGAGAAGGGTGGAGTGGAGCATTATGAGAGAAAAACAGAGCGGAGGGAGGTCTTTCTGTGACTCGGTGACAGCAAATGAGCATCCACGCTGACAGTCACATGACTGGAGGTATGGAAAAGGCTGAGAGAGAGAGAAAGAGAGAGTGAGTGAGAGCAACAGAGCGTGCATGTGGTAGTGTGTGAGTGATAAAGGGAGAGGAGAAAGAAAGGGAGAGAGAGACAGTCACAGTGCTTCTCCCTGGTCTCATAGCATCTTGCTCGTGGCGTGTAGTGGCTCAGACAGCGAGAGGAGGCGGCTACACACACACACTCGGATCTGCTCTCACACAATTTGCCCCAAACAGGAGACATAACACACACACTCACACACGCACGTGTGTCTTAACAAAAGAGGACCAGACAAAGGCCACACACAGGAACAGGAGAAGAGAGAAGAGAAGAGAAGAAAAGAGAAGAGAAGACAAGAGTGTGTTTGAGGCAGGAAGTGCTCAGCATCCCTAAGCCAGAGGGCGACCGCGGAGGGCAGGCATGTCTTCCCTCTCCAACCAGCCTCCAGGCTCTCCTTTCTCAGAGTACAGTGAGCTCTGCAAGGTGCCCCCCATGTCAGGATCTCCAGCTCCACAGACCTGGGACTGGCAGCACCAGGACCTGGGGACCCCCAAGAGCCTTGCTGGGGTCCCCCACACCAGCGGGCTGACTGACGAGGACAAGCTGTGCTTCTTTGACTCACCTCCAGGGGGCAGTATGGTGGCCGACCTGAAGGTGCCAGGTGGACGAGGGACGATCCCCGGGAGCGGGTCGTTCCTGGGAAGCACCGGTGAGAGTCCGGACAGCCCGTTGTCGTCGTCGCCCTCGGCCGCCTCGCCGGGAAACTTCCCACGATCCCTTGCAGGCGTTGGGAATAACGGAGTGGTCCTGCCCGCGGCGAGTGGCTCGCCAATCCATCGCCACGGTGACTTTGTGTCGTCGTTGCCGAGTCCTCTGAGTCCGGCCAATCCCACGGAATGGAACCCGATGTTCTCCAGACCGCTCGCGGACCAGAGCCCCAGATCCCCCGTCGGACAGCAGGGTTCGCCCAACTACTGTGTCATTGGCGTCGTCAACGACAACTACATGGAGGGGGGGGACGCAGCGGTGGCGGCGGCGGTTCGCCAGGGCGCGGAAGGGTCGTCGGAGGATGAGGAAGAGGAAGAAGATGAGGACCTGAAGCCGTGCTTCATGGGCCGCGCAGAGCAGCAGAGGAAGGCCATGCGGCGTGCCATGTCCGAGTGCTCGCACCTCGCCGTGCCCGCCAGCCTCCAGCTGCCCGACAAGTACCCCGGTGGGGCAGACCTCAACGAACTGCCCTCCCCAGGTGCAGGCGGTCTGCGCCGCGCCAACCCAGCCTCCATGAGGCGCTCGCTCACCGTGACCGACGACCAGCCACCCACTCCTCCACCGACGCTCGGGCCGTCCGGCACGGGCCGCAACGACCTGCGGCAGGAGCTGGACACCAAGCTGCCCCTGGTGCCCTTCCCGCCACTTCGGGACCTGGCGAGGGGCCCACTGTCGCCCATAGAGGGCCTGCTGGAGGGCGCGATTGTGGATAAGGACGAGGGCGTGCTGCTCCCCGTGCCCCCGACCCCCAAAGCCTTCAACGGGACGGGCGGATGCCTGGGGGGCAATGCCAACCCTTTCGCAATGGCAACAGAGGGTAGGTGATGCCATCTGCGGTGGCAGCGATGGTGGCGGCAGCCTTTGCCCGCCTGCTTTGAGAGAGAGCCGGCTGTCAGACAGGGCAGCCCTGCGCTGCGTGCCAGCGTGCCAGGCTGCAGATGGCACAGCGAGTGTGTAGGGGGCAGAGGCGAGGGGATGCATGCAAAGGTTGTCATTTGCCAGTCTGATTCATCGCCTCGCCAACTGTCTCCGCTACACGGAGCTGAGCAGAGAGGGGACCCAGGGCACCCACGGAGCGAGATAGGGACCATGCTAACAGCTGATGAAGGACAGAGGGTTATGGTGCTGGTAGTGCAGAGCCGTCAGTGTGTAGGGAGGCGAGGACGGAGGGGGACAGAGGGGGATGTGCTGAGGTCAGGAAAGGGGCAGTGGTGTGTGGTTAGAGTGGACATGGGATGAGTAGTGAGGGACCGCGTGGGTGCGTTGTGTAGAAACAGCGAAACTGAATGGAGCGAAGGAATTTTTGTAGTGCCGAAAAAAGATTTTCAATAGGGCTAACTCAGATGTGTGTATGCGTATGTGTGTTTGTGTGTGTAAGAGGTGACTCGGGCTGTGGTACTGGGTCAGTGCGGTCCTTCAGAGCGAAGCAGGAGCAGCAGCCTCATCACATCCCTCTCCTCTTGCTGTTCCTTCTCTGTTCTCCCCCTCTTCTCTCCCTCTCACTCACTCTTGTCTTTCTTTCTCCTCCGCTATCTGCCCATCAGTTGTCCACATAGAGCCGTGCTTTTGCTCTCCCTCCTCATACCACTGTGACTCCAGACACATGCTTTTATAGCCTCTCTGGAGGAAACTGTGCCGGTCTTGAGCCGGCATGGTCGCCCGCTCGGCTCCGGTCACACAGACAGCAGGCTCCCGTCAGCTAATCGGGGTCATTGAGACAGAAAGCCTAGCGTAGCGTAGCGTGGTGTAGCGCCACAGCATGCTTAGCATGTTTAATGAGAGCCAGTGCTCCACTTCGCATTCCATTGCCTCGGGGACGCTGTTTTTTTTTTCCCCCTCTGCCATCGTAGTATGTGCCAAAAATATGAACGCGAGCTTTCTTTTTAAAGGGCAAGTGTCCCCCTTTGTTGCAGTAAAATTGAGTGTGTAATATAGTGTTATTTATCAAAACAGTGCAGTCATTTAAAAGCCCCATCTGTGTGTTTGTGTCTGCCAGTGCCTGTCCTGGGTGTGTGTGTTTGTTTTTTGTCCTTTGTGTCCAGTATAATTGATGAACAGATTGATCTAGATCGCAGGTGTGCTAGAGAAAATAACAGGTTGAGGAGGATTGTTTGGTTTGCGTGTGATTGTGTATGTGTTTGTGTGAGTGTGTGTGGTTAATGATGATTGCTTATGTGTTTGTGTGAGTGTGTGGTTGATGACGCTTGTGTGTGTGTGTGTGTGTGTGTGTGTGTGTGTGTGTGTGTGTGTGTGTGTGTGTGTGTGTTTGTGTGTGTGTGTTTGTGTTTGTGTATGCATGCGTGTATGAGAGACAGAGAGGGTGGCGAGCGGCTACCACTCTTGTCGCCATGTCTGTGCGTCCAGACATGCCTCTCTCCTCCGATTGCTAAAACGTCTGAAATGAATCTGGGCCAGATGAGGGCCAGAGCAGAGTCAGAACTGTTGCACTGTCTGGGTCTGGGTCTGTCTCCCTGTGCCTGGTCTGTCTGAAGAAAGACAGTGAGAAGGAGAGACAGAGGTGGAGGGGACAAAGGGAAAAAATATAAACATTCAGGATATGAGATGTCGATTATTTTTACATATGCTTTGGTCTGGAGGACATAAATGACTAAATTACAAAACATTAATTAGGATAAGACTGCTTTTTATGGTGTTTGTGTGTGTGTGTATCTGTTTGTGTGAAAATGCAGTGTTTTGTTTAAATAGGTTGTTGATGTTGATGTCCGTCTGTATAAGTATGAGTAAGACCAGCCTGTGAGGCATGCGTGCGATTTCTATACTGCATGAGAGCCGTGTGTGTGTGTGTGTGTGTGTGTGTGTGTGTGTGTGTGTGTGTGTGTGTGTGTGTGTGTGTGTGTGTGTGTGTAGAGCCCCTGGAGCTCAGCTCTGATTTAATCAGCGCACCCCTCAGCCAGCCCTGGGTGGTCAGGGTCAGGTCCATACTGGTGGGCTTTGCTATGCTGCTACTGGTCTGGTAGTAAATCATATAGTATAGAGTCTTTAATAACCTGCCTCATCCTCAAGGCAAAAGCATTATGTGTGTGTGTCTGTGTGTGTGTGTGTGTGTGTGTGTGTGTGTTTTGTGCATGGATGTGTTTCTTTAGTTGGTATGGTGTGTGTGTCTCTGTGTGTGTGCGCGCATGCATGTATTTGTGTGTGTGTGTGTGTGTGTGTGTGTGAGAGAGAGACAGAGAGAGAGAAAGGGAAACTGACAGACAAATGAAAGCAGAGAGAGAGATAGGAGAAAACAAAGCAAATGTTGTTGCTGTAGAGTACAAAGGCAGTGTCTATGAAATACCACTGTCACTAGTTCTCGCAGGCCTGTAGCTCACAGTGATGTGGCAAAAGCTGCTGGAGTGGCCATACCATAACAATAATGCTGAAGGCTGTCTATGGACCCCACCACCACCATCACTTGGCAACCAATGCACGATGAGTTAATGCCTTGTGCACTGCTCTTTGAAGATGCAGTGTGAACAAGCTTTTGTTGTGGTGTGTGTTTGTGTGTATACATGCGCAGCATGTGTGTGTGTGAGTGTGTGTGTGTGTGTGTGTGTGTGTGTGTGTGTGTGTGTATCCTGCATACTGGCATTGGCTGGCAGAGGAGTAACTGACAGGTTATTGTGCGGGAGCACAATGGCTCGTATTCCCAGTAATTATCTCACTGCGTTGCTTTTTACTTCTCTTCCATTCGTTGGGATCCATGTTGCTTTCATCTCTGGGAAGATATAGGCTGTACTGAAGGCTCTTCCAAGGGATTTTTTCCCCCTGACAAATATCGCACAATATAAAGAACCCACGACCATTCAGTGCTATTTTGAGACTTGTTCATTTTGAAAAACATCAGTGAAGAGCTGGTAGAAGACATTCCTGGTTTATATTTTGAAAACTATATACCGGTAGTTTTCTATAGTGACTGGAGACGGCAGACATTTGGAAGACATGTTGACATTATCACCTGAACACTCACAACAAAATGCAAAATTAGGAAGAAAAGGGCCGTACATACTGTACAGGTCATAAGCTGTAATTGTATGTTTTTGTTCTTTCACCTGATATAACTATATTCTCAAAATCAGGCTTGTAAATAATTCCAAACCTGTATGAGTTGAAATGGTGTCAGTCAAAGCTCATGAAACTCGGAAACTCTCGCACACTGTTTCTCTTGCAAAATTAATTTAATAAACAACGTTTAGGTCCTCCTCAGGTTATTTCCTGTTATTTCCTTGTTTTCTCAAAGTCAGTCAGAGCTCAAAAGCTTTGATTTACTCAACATCCTTTCAGCCACCTCTCATTTCCAATCAGTTTGTCGTCTCAACAAAATGGAGTCATCATCATAACAACATCCATCCCGACCACTGTCTCTCGTAACAGCCATTGTCTGATCTCTGATGTGATGAGGCTGCTGCTCCTGCTTCGCTCTGAAGGACCGCACTGACCCAGTACCACAGCCCAAGTCACCTCTTACACACACAAACACACATACGCACACATACCCGACCACTGTCTCTCGTAACAGCCATTGTCTGATCTCTGCTTCAGATGTTCACCTACAGAAGGTCACCGAAAAACAGCTGTGTGTGTCCTTCTAACCAGTGTCTTCATACTATTCCACTTAAATCCGTTTAAGCCTGATATAATTGTGATGTATTGCGTCAGCTCGCAGAGCTACATACTGTAGGCAGGACTCAGACAGCTGTCGACGTGATTTATCACCTGAGTGTTTTCCCACCTAATAGAGGGCTTCCACAGTTTGTCTCTGGCAAGGTGTTATTTCACATCGTCGCATACATGTCATCTGCTGTACCTGCTCAAATGAAGCAGCTATGAAACTCGGTTTGTGTCTCGGTGGTGAGTGACTCATCCTTTTTGAAGATGGCAAGCTTCGAAATATGAATTTAGGGTGAAGCTGAGACTGTTTTTCCCCCACTTTGTCCGATGGTTTTGTTGTTCGGATAGTAGCTTTGATCATCACGGCTAGTGAGAGGCTAAAGCTAATCTATGTTTCTCTCTCACTGCTGACAATTGTGCTGAAACTCATGTGTCTTCCTCTTTTTATCTATCTTTGAGGAACCCAGGCTGTCAACTGATTGTGACTGAGAACTGATTGGGTCAGAGAGGAGTGAAGAATGGCAATTTTCCACTGCGCTAGGCTAGATTTTGTTGTTATGTTAATTGCTAATAAGCTAGTGGTGGTAAACATGTTTTGCTGACACATTTGTGTGTGTCTCTCAGAGTCAAATGTGCTGAAACAGGGGAAAGACCCATATTCCCACAGGATCCTTCTCTCTCTCATCATCAGGTTACATGCTGGGTATACTTGATGAACATGATGTAAACCCACTCTAAGTCCCTGTTATTAAATCAGATCTCTGTGCTGTAATTAAAAGATCGGATTTCACCTGATGATGATGAAGGAGCAGCCGTCACCATATGACACTTACTTAGACTTCAGTATAACCCGACAACAGCTCATTATAGTTGAGGTCGTTGGTTTGTTAGTGGTGGTGGTGATGTTCTATTTGCATTATTGCATTATTTGCTTAGAACATCATCTCCCCCTTCCTGCATCCCGCTTCTGGGCAGTGGAGTGTTCATCAGCTTCTCTTGAAATGCTCTTGAAAACATTTTTGCTGAATACTCTCTTGCAGTATGACACTTTCAGAATCTCACACAATTTATTTGTGTTTTCAGGAACACTGTCTCCACTAAACTCCACCCTTTCTTGAAGATTATTAACAAAGAGCTTGAACCCTCCTACAATTATAAAGAAGAACTTAAAATGTCAGTCTAAAATGTCCTCCATGTTCCATAACATGGTCCTTTTCACTCACAGCACCTCTCCACCAAAGCTGAGGTCCAGTGTGTGCCATTTTGTCCTATGACTGAACATGCTCTATATTAACAAAGCAGGATTGTTTTGTTCGATGTGTTTGAGGCACTGAGTGGGTTCGTGCAGAGCTGCGTCTTTGACTGATGAGCCATCCATGCGGCCGCTTCACCTGATTATGTTGATGTCTGAGAGCGGACCGGAGAAGAGAGAGAGGAGAGCTGCCCTCTCAGGCGGCGGCCATATTTCTGCACTCATTATGTTGCGGTAGATTCTAGGATGCACCCAAACCCACCCCACCATGAGCTGAGCTCCCATTCCTGCATAGATTTGATCTTTGTTGATTTGGAGCCTTTAATGGGCACTGCATGGTAGGGCTGGCTGGGTGAGGGTAATAGAGGGCCCGCTCAAAAAAACCCTCGGGTCATGGCATTGGACCATCAGAGGACCTGAAAGTGAACGGCCAGGGCCTGTTTACCATCAAAAACAAAATTGTCAACAAAGCAGCCTTTGTGGGCAAAAAGCATCACTAACAGTCAACATCAAGCAGGCACCTTTCTATATCAGTGTTTTGTTGAATTAGGCCCATGACACCTCCAAAAGGATCAGCAATGGTGTCTGGCATTCCAGAAAGAGGGCATTCAGGGCTCTGTGTTCTCTCATCCATACCATTTAACCATTACAAGAATACAGATCTTACAAGTTGTGTTAGATTTCACAAAAAAATGTCAATTCCGTAACATAGGTGTGTATGGTTATGTAATAATTCTTCATAGGCATGGCAAGTTTATTTTATATAGTGCATTTCATACACAGGGGTAATTCAATGTCCTTTACATAAACAAAATCAAAGAATAATAGTAAAGTAAAAGTGTAAAGAACAATAGTTTAAAAAATAGTTATTGACATATAATATTATAATTAAGAGACATAAAAAAAAAAAACAAGAATACAGAATTGTTTTGGGTCTGCTTTGATTGGGCACATATTAAACTATAGTGTGAGTGAAATGGGAGTGCGGATGGAATGAGTAGTAAAACAGCCCCTGATCAATCGGGCCGCCTCGCTCCGTCCATTAGATAGTGCTCCGGATAGACATGTGATAAGCCTGTACCGCAGCCATGGTCAAACATAGCAGAAAGGGCAGAAAGTATTTTCATTGATCTCTTAACAGCACATTGAGCCCGAGGGAGATTTTCAGCTTTACCACTCATATTTGGTCAATGAAAATAAACTGTGATCTGATGCCTTTTATAGACACATTAGTTTTGTGGTCCTCGTCTAGGCTTGTAGTGCAGCCTTGTGTCTCTTCTCTCTATTGCATGGAAATACAAAATCATCTATGAAATGGTTAAATAGGCCTACTCCAAATGATCCTTGGAGTAAATAAATAGGCCTGTAATCTCTTGATTGCGTCTTTTGTACGCTGCCACACACTCTCATTACAGCATTATGTCCATTATGTTACTTTGTTGGAGCATTTAAATCGTGAGGAGTGTGTATGTACGTGTCTGTGTGTGTGTGTGTGTGTGTGTGTGTGTGTGGTGTGTGTAGTGTGTGTGCTTGTGTGTGTGTGTGTGTGTGTGTTTAAGTGTGTGTGTGTGTGTGTGTGTGTCTTTCTGAAGGGTACATACAGTAAGGTTGCGTGAAGGAGCCTTAAGCACCCAGTGCCCTCCAGAGCATCTGTCTCAGGGCAGGGTGCCTTCCAGATGGCCTGCTCTGTCTTTCAGCACTCCATTGGGACTGAAATGGACCCCACTGAGCTGGAGAGGGGGAGTGTTAAATTAGAAAGTGTGTGTGTGTGTGTTTGTGTGCATGCGCGTGTGTGTGTGCAATGTGCGTATTTAAGTGATTGTGTGGGCCGTGTATGGGTGTGTTAAGCTTGCACTTGAAACTCTGAATACAAGTGCAGTAAATGTCCCCTTCTAATGGCATATCCGACCGTACCTCGGTCTCTGATGTGGCCCCTGATCTGGCTCTGGTCATCCCCTGAATTCCTGTGTAATTCCCACATCAGTGAAGATTCTCTATGAAATCTTCTGCTCCTCACTGATAAGCGGGCTGCTGAAAACCACGTGGTGATCTGCTGCCTGTCTGGGTCTTTGAGGGTAGCTGGATAAACTCATTGACCCTACACATGATGTGCGTGCATATGTGTTTGTTGCGTGTGCATATGTGTTTGTGCCTCTATCAGTGTGTCCTTGTGTCACCCTGGCCCTGTCGTGTGTCAGAGTAGTCGACCGTCGGGAGAAGGGCATTTTTTCTTTGACCTAGTAAATGCTCTAATCTCTAGGATCAATGATTATTCCTAAACGCCTCTTGTACAGAAGGACAAGTCTGCATCCAATTCACGGCTTAAATGTTGGCTTCCATTATAACTCCATCACTAATATCTCTTTCAGCCACCGGCCTGAATTCATCCTTATGAAGGTCAACACTGTCACTACAAAACACTGTCACCACTGTCACTAGTCACGTTTTGTAAATCTACACATAGGGCTACCATACAGTTGTATTCTGATGGTGAATGAAACACATGAGAAATTCAAAAACTAATATTCCGCTTGTTTTTTTTTTCTCTTTTTCTTTCCCTGTCAAAGCAGACAAGACGGATAAGCCTCACAAGATGGATGGCTTCCAAACATTTGACGACTTTGACATGTTTGATAAAGCAGACAAGACCGAGAAGGCAGAGCCAAAAGGCAACCTGGAGAAAACAGAGAAGATTGACATGTTTGGAAAGTTGGAGAATCTCGACAAAATGGACAAGGACGAGAAGGCGGACACAGTCCGGAAGGCAGAGAAAGACGAGCACAAAGAGAAGGATAAAATCGAGCCTGTCGATTCAAAGGCAAAGACCGACAAACCTGAAACGCCTCAGAAAGTTGAAAACGCAGAGATGAAAGATCAATCTGAGAAAGCCAAGGAAGCTGATAAGGTTGAAAATGTGGACCTGGCTGAAAAGGCGAAAGAGACTGACAAGGCAGAGAAAGGTAAAGAAACAGATAAGATAGAAGAAGTTGAAAAAATGGAAATGGCTGACAAATTTGAAGCTAAGCCAGAGAAACAGGAAGTGGAGAAGGTGGACACGACTCCAAAAACAGACGACAAGAAAGTGGATAAGAAAGATGACAAGTTGGAGAAGAAGGAGGAAAAAGTAGAAAAGGAGGAAAAAATGGAGAAGAAAGATGAAAAAGTAGAAAAGGAGGAAAAAATGGAGAAGAAAGGTGAAAAAGTAGAAACAAAGGAGGAAAAGGTAGAGAAAAAAGAAGAGGTGGTAAAGAAGGAAGAAAAGAAGGGAGAAAAGGTGGCACAGAAAGCTGAAAAGGAGAAAGCTCAAACACCAGCCAAGACTGACAAGAAGGAAGGAGTGGACAAACTGAGCAAGGCAGAGAAGCCCGAAAAGAAAGAGAGCGCTGAGAAGAAGACGGCCAAAGTGGCGGAGAAGAACGACAAAACTGACAAGGCCAAAAAACCTGCAGCTAAACCAGCAGCTACCAGCAAGGACCTCAGCAGCAGCCCAGAGAAGAAGACCAAGGTAGGCCCATTACACTTCTTCATCTGTCCCAAAGGAATGAGGACGTGGCCTCTTTCTCCCCCATTCACAACTGCTTACACTCCCGCTTTTTTCATGTCCACATACAAGTGCTTTTCCAGCTCGTTGTACTGTCTCAGTTCTAACATCATTTAGCAATCAGGATAATCACTCTGTCACCAGTGTCATTTCTGAAATTAATCAGCTTATAACCTTTCCAACTGAACGCAAAAGTCCCCCTCCCTCAGGTATTGAAGGTTTATGTAAATGCTGGTATTTACCCACAGTGAGTGGATTAATGGTTTTCATTATTTAACTGTTTAAAAATGCTGCTTTGGCTGCTCATATTTTGTTGCTGTTGTCATGTTTGTGTTTGCTGTGGGGTTTTGTGTTGTTTTTCGTTGCCTTTATTCTTTCGTTCATCCTTTGCTCCCTCCCTCCATCCGTCTGGTGTTCTGTCCTGCCATTCAGCCCGTTGCCGGGGCGACCAAACTGGTCGCGGCCAAGCCTCGGCCGAGCTCAGTGGCATCAGCGTCTGCAACTGTTGCCCCCAAACGTCCGACCCCAGCCTCCACCACCACTGCCTCCACCCTCAGTAAAAGAGCCCCTGTGCCTAAGGCCCCTACCCCTTCCACTATCCCAAAGCGGCCCTCGACCGCCACCACCCGACCCCCCACCTCTACCATCTCCTCCACAGCTGCCAGAGAGGTCAAACCCAAGGTAAGTCACCCCATCACCCTCACCCACATGATACCCACTACCTTACCCTGACTGTGCACCAGGGCGGCGCTGGTGGTTGCATGACGTGTCCTCCTTTTGTGTACTCCCTGTCAGGATGAATTTTCAGGTTTGAATGCATGTTGCATCAGATGCTTTTTTTTTTTACTTTTGTGTTATTTGCCAAAAATGTGCGCTATAGAACCATTTTAATCCAAAAATACAGATTAAGCAAACTATATACTGCCAGGGTTTGCATCATCGATGGGTTACACCTTTTTTTTTAAGAGAAAACAAACCAGATGCATACCATTAAAGTTAATGTCAAGATTTGGTAGCAGTTACAAATTACTCTTAACTTCATATTCACAGAGGATTCAAAATGTATTACAAGCATACCGGTTTTATAGAGATTATTTAACGTTTAAAATACTTTAGGAATCAAATTCACCTCCAATATCCTGATGTTACGGACAGAATTGGCTGGTAGCCAACAAATAATGTTAGCTTCACTGACCGTTAGCTTGCTAACAATAACTAACTAACATTAACTACAGGGCTAAATGTAGGCCAGTACGGTCCAGTACTGCGTACCACTGAAAGATTCAGTGGCAGTATGCAGTACTGGAAAGAGAAGAGAGCAGCTGCCTGCATAAACCAAAGCTGCCAACTGTCATGCACTGAGCGGGAGACCCACGCAGTTGACACATCTCATTCCCTCAGAGGGTGTGAGATGAGAGAGTGAAAGTGTGGGCAAGATAATATATCCCGATGAACGTTCTACAAATAATGATAAATTCATTAGTGTAGTCTATTTAGGTGTGTTTGGGCATGCGCTGTGCATACACAAACTTTAATCTGCAACAAATCTCACTCCAAGCTGGACTAAACGTTGGCAGTCCTGCTGATATTCAGAGGAGAGGTGAACAAGATGAACAATATGAAGCAATGAAAGTTGTGGTGGTAGTACCGGCAAGAATTTAAAATTACTTTCTTTCCTGGTTAACAACAAACCTTGAGTGTAACACCGTAAACTATTTTACTATAGTACTTATTCAAAATACAGTCGTATGGACGTTGTAGAAGATGCTAATTCATGTGTGGGGCGAATAAAGGTGTAACCTCTATGTACTTCACATTAGGATATAACATTAGGACTTAACCATGCTAAACTTAGCTAAACAGTTGTGTGGTCATTGACAACAGTTCCACAATGCATCTGTTTGTGATATTTCCGTTAGTAAACTGGAAATAGCAAAATCTGCAAATGAGTATTAGCCCAAATCCCACTGATACACAGATAACTCCCAACCCCACAATATTATATTGCTTTTCTTCATGTTTACTTAATAATTTAAGATTTTCAAGGCTTTTTAACAGAGCTGTCAAAGCAGTCTGTTTTCCCCTAAAAAGGGGGCAATACCATTCAATGACACAAACCACGCTGCTGTCTGTAGCACAACAGAATGACAAAAAAAATGTCCAACCATATCTCCAGTCTACCTCAGCATCTCTCTTTCAGTCTTTCTCTTGCTCTATCTCCCCTCTCTCTTTCTCTCTCTCTCTCCCTCTCTCCCCTACTCTCTTCCCCCTTCTGTCTCCCTATCGCCCCTTCTCTCTATTTCTCTTCCTCTCCCCCCCTCTCTCTCTCTCTCTCTCTCTCTCTCTCTCTCTCTAATCTGAGGTGAAAGCCCTGCCTGGCTGTCCCTCATTAATCTGGGAAGCAGTAAGAGTGCGCGGTGCGCTACACTACATGGTGCTGCTAAACCTAGCAGGCAGTAAGCTCTCAGCCAACAGGGTGCTGAGTGGCAGGTTAGAGGCTTACTCTCAACACGGCAGAACAGGGAGAGGAGTGGAGAGGAGAGATAGAGAAGAGAGAAAGAAATCTGAAATACACATGGGGATGGAAATGGGGAAATGTAGACATAAGCAGAAAAGAATTAGTGAAGAGAAGGAAGAGAGCTGAGGTAGTGAGGGAGACGAGACAGGAGTGTAATGATATTTTCAACCTTGTCAGTAGCTTAAAGTAGCAATTTTCTTTGATGTAGTGAGCTTGCCCCCGAGGCTGTTGCTATATGCTTTTTCGTTGTAAATGCATATTCCGGTCATACTTTAAACTACTCTGATTAATTTCGTTTTGGTCTCCAACAAAGGTTTACACTCATTATCATCCAAAAATAGACCCTAGGTCGTCCTTAGACCGGAGTTGTCCTTTAAGAGAGATGAAATGAGTGCAACAATCAAATGAATAGAGGGGAGCAAGGGGAATGAGGGAAGAGGGAAACAGATGAGTGGAGTTAAAAGCTGCCCCCAGAGAGAGAAGAAGGGAGCAGGATGTATGAGAGAAGACAAATGGATAGTTATGAGAGAAAGCAGAGAGCCCAAACAGCCAGGAGTGGAGGAAACTGGAGGGATGAGAGACCTGACCTCATTCATCACAGGCTAACAGGACACTACCAAGAGTCCCCAAGAGCCTTGCCTGAGACTCGTCCTCCTCTATCCCATCAGCCACTGGGTCTGATGTGGGGTCTCAGACCTCTTATGATCCCTTCTCCTCTCTGGAGTGAGTTTAAAAGGACTGTAGTCCTGTTATTGAAGCCACGAGTGACAGAAGCTTCAGGGAGAGAGAGAGCGAGAGGGAGAGAGAGAGAGAAAGACTCCTCTCCTCAGGCGATCAGGCGTCAGAAGCCAGCATTGCCAGAATATAGGTTTTCAGTCTCCCTTACGCCTCACGCTCCTCTCACATTACAGCACCATGGCAACACCACCCTGTAGCCAGGGGCAACCTGCTTAAAAAGGGAAGAACTAGAAACACTGTTTAGTTTCACACGCTAAGAGCAAAGAGAAGCAAAGAAATCTATGAAGCAAAGAGAAATCTATGATCTTTCCATTTAATCCCACAGGAAAACACTTGGGAAGGACTGGGAAGAATAAATGTTTCTGTTTTTCCTACTTTCATTTTCAAAATGACCTCTTGTGCTTTACATTCATGTAGGAAAACTTGACTCACCTAGAAACTCTGTAAACCTGAACTCAAATGTAATGTAACCCTATAAGGAGGTTATTTGATACTTCATCTGTTAATGAATTAATCCATTTAATCAATTTCACGAGAGTGATCTGGCCTAAAGAGCTGCTACCCCCCTCTAGTGGAAGTCTGTGGTAGAGCAGTATAAATACATTAGGCCCACTGATTCATCATCCGGTGCATAAACTGAGTAATTCTGAACTGTAAGCTTCTCAATCGCTTGTCCAGAGAATTGGACATATGTAAGCAAATCAAAGGGCAAAGTTCATTGTGTAATTTTGAAGGCTTACAAAACCACCCACCCCCAGCGATGAGATCCTGAATAGAGATTCACGCTGATCAAAGGTCAAAGCCAGATCTGGACCAGATCAGAACTTGAGGCCTCGCTGAGAGTCACCTCCACCCATGGCGCAGCATCTTGTGTTGCCAACAGTTATTTTGTCATTTGCCATCGCTGAATGTCATTAATGATCTCTTGTTGCTTATCTCTGAGTGCAACTTCAGTCCGGTGTCACCTGGTCACCCCATCTCCTCTTGATCCTCACCCTTCTCCATTCCTATCCAGACCACCACAGAGAAGCGCCCCCCAGTGCCAAAGGCGAGTACTGCCACCCCCTCAGCCCGCGTCACAGCCACTAAGAATGGCACCACCACTGCCACAGCAACCAGCAAAACTACCACGGCAACCCGCACGTCACTCACAGCCCGCACCACAGCGAGCGCTCCGACAGCACGGCGCTCCATGGGTGAGTCTGAAAACCTCCTGCCTCCTCCAATCTACACACTGTGCAGTGTGTTACTTAAAGCAAAGTCCTTTTAGGCAAGTCCCTCCACTCGGCGGCCATTTGACAACGCTTTTTGGGCACTCGTCGGGCATCCATTTCAGCAGAAATGCTTGGCGTCAAAGGCTTCCACGACACCAATCTTGCTCCAGCGGCGAGATCACAACACATGATTGGCACAATGTCTTCACAACACACCATATGATTGGCTCAATGTATTCATATGTCGACGTTTTGCCGAAGAAGGGGTGGGATATGTGTAGACAACGGCCATATTGGCGTGACAAACTAGCCCCATGCATTTCTATGGAGTATTTTTTGAGTGCTGTGTCTCCACATTAGAAAGTCTCTGCTTAAAGGAACCATATGTAGGATTGTGGCAAAAACTGGTAATGCAATCACTTTCAAATTACTGTAGAGTGGTGTATCCCCTCCCCCTACCCCCTGACTCGAGGTGGCCAACCCGGATGCCGAAACACTACTGTCTTTGTGATTAGTAGATAGGTAGAGGGTGGCGCATCAGGCCAAAACACAACATGAAATGACAAAACACAACATCACCATCAGTTGAGGGCTGCAACTTTTTAAATGACAATATCCTGGCCGGACTACTGTTGTCAGTGATATAAGTATTTGAAATGAACATGATTTCTTAATGTCTGACATATCAGGGCCATTTTATGATTGCTGTTATTGAAATACATTTCTTACAGACGATTCCTTTAACACATAACACACTCATACAATCAAAACATAATAGTTTATTCACAGAGACATGTAGCCACATACATTACATAGAGGAGAGAGTTCAGTTTAGTTTATGTGCAGTTTAGTAACTGAACATGTTGGTTTAGATTTATCACAGGTATGTCTTTAAGACAAATCACAGAAAGATGATTTTTTAACTCAACCTTACCAGGGATGCCAGTAATTTTATATTGTCCAGGACATCTTTGTGTGTGACTTCCCCTGTCTCTGGCCTCTCAGACACCTCTCTGTCACGGTGTGTTTATTTGTCCTTATGTCTCTATTTGTCTGGTCTTTCTCTCTGCAGCAGCGAAGACTGACAGTAAACCTGGAGAGGAGAAGAAACCCAGCACTCTGAGGAGCTCAGGTCAGGATACAACCCCCCCCCCCCCACACACACACACACACACCCCTCTGTTTCACATCTACCTCCACTTAACCCAGAGTTTGCTGTGGGGATAATAGCCCTTGTAATGTAATTGACATATGTAAGTCACTTTGGATAATAAATACGTTTGCTAAATTAATGAATGTAAATGTAATTGAGAGAATTGGTTTAGCCTTTATTGATTGGACAGTATAGAGTAAACAGGGAAAATAAGTGGGGGAGAGATGGGGAGTGGGATCGAGAAATGGCCTCAGGCCAGACTTGGGCCCGGGTCCTTGTGCGCACTGAACGCCTAATTGGTATGGGATGCTGTTGCCGCTTGTAACACAGCAACCCCGATTTAGAGCTCCCTGGACTGCTGCACGGTCACTGCTGAATGGTCACTGCTGAATGATCACCATTTTGATGAGTATCTATCCAGCTCAGCAGTGTGAACCTTCCACAATCCCAAGAGCGGCACTGACATGCCGTGAGCTCATGTTGAAATGTTCTTTAATGCCAAATGAGGAATAAGCCATTGGCTGTTGGCTGTTGACTAGTGGCTGGGAGAGATGTGTGTAGGAGCGGGAGTGGCATGCTGCAGGCGTGTTCAGGGGGGGGGTTGGGGGGGTAATCCTCCTCTCCGGTCAGCACATTTTACATCTCATCCTGGTGGCTTTCTCACCACGACGGGTAAAATCCAGTCCCAGCGCCACCGATAAACCCTTCTGTCCTCAAGTGAGCGGTGACCGGATTTCCCCTCGATTTTGATTTTGAGACAGTGAGAGGCAGCATTACTCCAGCGTCGAGTGCTCTAGCTGAAGTATCAGGGATGTGAAAAACTGAAAGAAAAAAAACCTGAGAACGGGAGTAAACCACCACTGTCTGGAGAGTCTAAATGTGTTGATTCAGAATGCAGTGGTAGTTTTAATCAAGTGGAATGAGAAGGTGGTTTTTTTTTTCTTTCTCTGAAGCACCTTTTTGGGCAATGCTTCAGAGAGATCCATAGTTTCCTGTTGCTGTGGTTATTTGCTGGATGCTAATTTTGATCCAAGGTAATTTCACGGCTGGTTGGAGGCCATTGTGCGCAGAAGAGATGGCTACCCCAGAGATTAATGAGCTGTTCTTTAGTCCCTCTTTTTCAACTGTTTGTTTGAGTTTTACGGACTTCTGGCTGAGATTATGACACTTCCACATAATTCAACTTCTCACTCTTTAATTCTTTTCTTTACTCAATCGCGCACACACACACACACTTGACGCGACGCGACCACGACGCCAGACGCGCGTACGCGACGCGACGCACGCACACACACACACACACACACACACACACACACACACACTTCTTATTGTATTCACTATATTTTTCTTCTTTCCTATTGTTCATGCCTTGTATTCCTCCTCTTTCTCCCTCTCTCTCTCCCACTCTTCTCTTTTGGCACATACAAACACACATGTAAACACACACACACACACGCACACCATTCTCCTCACCTCACACACTCTTCCGTCTCCAGACTCCAAGACCACCTCCAGGCCCTCGACGAGCGCCAGCACTGGGGCCGCTGCCCGCCCACGCCCCACCACCACCACCACCAGGACCCCCAGCAGCACTGCCCCGTCCTCCTCCTCCGTGCCTGAGAGGAAACCCCCCGTGCCCCGCGCGCCCCGCCCCAGCACCGGCACCGCCACCAAGACCCGCCCGGCCACCGCACCCACACCCGACGTCCGCAATGCCCGCTCCAAGATCGGCTCCACGGACAACATGAAGCACCAGCCTGGCGGAGGAAGGGTAAGATAGCCGGCACTGTGGGCTTGGTCCCATTTCACATACCTGTACACTTTTGCCCTTAAAAGTGCACACTAACATGCTAAGGAAGTAGAAGTGCAGACTATTTATTTTAACCACACATAGGGTTTGTCACATTACACATACTTAAAGACTAAAAGTGTGTCCCATTTCTTTCATAAAGATTGTCAACCCCTATCCCCTGTGACTCTGTCCTGAAGGGGCACCACATAGTGGCAGGCACTTTAAATATAGTGGTAGAGCAATGGGATTGGTCCTCCCTTAAAAGTACATACGAAGGTAGAAGATAAGAATACAGGACTGCCAGTCTGCAGTTAACTTGTATGTTGCATGTTGTATATATAGAGATTAAGTTAAGTTAGCAGTTAGATTTTGTATCTTGTATATATAGAGGTTAAGTTAAGTTAGCAGTTAGGTTTTGTATCTTGTATATATATATATAGTGGTTAAGTTAAGTTAGAAGTTAAGTTTTGTATGTTGTATATATAGAGGTTAAGTTAGCAGGTACCGGTAACTATTATATGTTGTTGTATATATAGAGGTTAAGGTTTAAGGCGAGGTTTTAATTGGATCAGTGACTATGACATGACTCAGTTTTCTGTTTTAGTCAGTAATTTGACACCTACCATTAGATTAGCTGAATGGATGGAAGTGAAACTGAATACGGACAGTGATAGCATGACTAAATCTGTAATGTCGTCAGTATGTAGGCACTCTTTAGCAGCACACCTATTCATAAACTCCCAAACTATTTATTGCACACTTTCTATATCCATCCATAGGCTTGTGGTCTATAGTAAGCTTGTGACCTGCTTTCGTGTCCTGATGCGCCCTTTGTAAATAACTGTGTCGTAGCAGCCCCTGTGAATGCCAGTGTGTGTAAGATGATGTTGCATGACTCTCCTTGCTGCTTTTTAGCTCTCCCTCCTTCCTGTCCTGGGTGACTACTGCTAGCTAGCTGGGCTTCTGTGACACTTACGAATTCCTCTCATACACTGTACCAAGCTCTATTTAACACTTAGGCTTGACTGGCTACTCTTAATGCACTACCAACAATAAACCACAAACACCCTTTGATGCTGTGAATTATATTAAAAGAAGGGATACCTTATGACAGTCTTGACATAGATCACTGCACGTTGTTTTCCAACTTTAATTACACTTGATTTCTCAAACATCCATTGTTCATCCCTCTTTTTCACTGCACTCGTTTACTCAATTTTTTTCTGTTCACCTCCTCAATCCTCAATCCTCAATTCTCACTCTGTTTCCCCTGGCTGAGGTCTTCTCAGTGAGTCTAACAAGCATGTGTGTGTGTGTGTGTGTGTGTGTGTGTGTGTCTGTCTGTCTGTCTGTGAGAAAATGGCTGTTGAATGGATGTTCTCAAATGGCTGCCTAACACTAACGTTGCAAGAGAGTAAAAATAAGGATTGTGTATACATGAACATGATCAAATAAACACTTGTTAATTAAAAACATGTATAAGCAGTTTACACACTGTTCAGCACCATGTTTCAGATGTGTCAGATGTGTTCAGTACAGTAAAGAAATATATAGCTCTGAGGATGCGCACATCACCCCCTCCAGAATATGCACACAAACACGCACACACATACACAAACACACACACACACACACACACACACACACACACACACACACACACACACACACACACACACACACACACATAGACACAAAGACAAACACAGCCCACCAACCTGAATAAGTCTAATCTTAGAGTATACATTTCGCTTGGTAGAATAATAACACTTCTCACACACACACACACACACACTTATTATTATTAAAGCCTTACCCTTCCTACCTCCCCGGTGTTTTATGTGTGTATTTTATTAACTCTAGGTGGTGGTGGGATTCCCTCAGGTGTCGGCGTTTTCAGTAAGACCGATTTAAAGACAAAGTGAGTTCATCGATATTTTCTTACACACTCAAGATTTTTATTCTTTATCTCTTCCCTTCCCTATCTTCCCCTATCTTCCTTTAACCTTCTTCTGCATACACATAGTATATTCTTTTTCCACTGCTCACTTACTTTTTTTTTTCTTTACACTTGTCTTCTCCTTATACCTTCTCCACTCTCTCACCACTTTGTCTTTCACTTTCTATCCTTCTCCTTACCTCTTACCTCTCTCTCTCTCTCCCTTACTCTCTCTTACTCTCTCTCTCTCCCTTACCTTCTTCAGCTCTCACTCCATCTCTCACTCTCCCTCTCTCCCTTACTCTCTCTTACTCTCTCTCTCTCCCTTACCTTCTTCAGCTCTCACTCCATCTCTCACTCTCTATGCCTCCTCTCACTCCCTGTTCTCTCTCACTCTCTCTATCCCTCTCCACCTCTCTCTCTCCCTTTCTCTCTCACTCTCTCTCTCTCCCTTACTCTCTCTTACTCTCTCTCTCTCCCTTACCTTCTTCAGCTCTCACTCCATCTCTCACTCTCCTCTCTCCTTACTCTCTCTTGCCTCTCTCCTCTCCTTACCTTTAACCAGCTCTCACTCCATCTCTCACTCTCCCTTACTCTCTCTTACTCTCTCTCTCTCCCTTACCTTCTTCAGCTCTCACTCCATCTCTCACTCTCTCTCTCTCCCTTACTCTCTCTTACTCTCTCTCTCTCCCTTACCTTCTTCAGCTCTCACTCCATCTCTCCTCTCTCTCTCTCTCTCTCCCTTACTCTCTCTTACTCTCTCTCTCTCCCTTACCTTCTTCAGCTCTCACTCCATCTCTCACTCTCTCTCTCTCTCTCTCTCTCCTTACCTTCTTCAGCTCTCACTCCATCTCTCTCTCTCTCTCTCTCTCTCCTTACTCTCTCTTACTCTCTCTCTCCTTACTCTCTCTCTCTCCCTTACTCTCTCTTACTCTCTCTCTCTCCCTTACCTTCTTCAGCTCTCACTCCATCTCTCACTCTCTCTCTCTCCCTTACTCTCTCTTACTCTCTCTCTCTCCCTTACCTTCTTCAGCTCTCACTCCATCTCTCACTCTCTCTCTCTCCCTTACTCTCTCTTACTCTCTCTCTCTCTCCCTTACTCTCTTACTCTCTCTCTCCTTACCTTCTTCAGCCTCACCCATCTCTCACTCCTCTCTCTCTCTCCTTACTCTCTCTTCCTCTCTCTCTCTCCCTTACCTTCTTCAGCTCTCACTCCATCTCTCACTCTCTCTCTCTCCCTTACTCTCTCTTACTCTCTCTCTCTCCCTTACCTTCTTCAGCTCTCACTCCATCTCTCCCTCTCCCTCTCTTTCTTTGGTCCTGTCGCTCCTCCTCTTTCAGTCTTTCAAGTCTTTGCACTCATCCATTCCATCTATCTGTCTCTATTTCTTCCACTCTTCCTCTCTGTAGTCCGTTGTTATTATTATTGTTGACAGAGTTCTCTTTACTTCACCTCTACTTCCTGATTTCCTATTTCCCCCAGAGCATCATTTCCTCATTCTTCTAGTTCACTATCTGTCCATGGTTTAAGATTCTTCAATGCACATCCTCCGCATACACACACACACACACACACACACACACAGAGAGAGAGACACACACACACACACACACATAAACACACACAAACACACACATAGACACATACACACTTATACACACGGACACAGACATGTACTCATAACACAGACAAGCAACTCTCTCACAGAGAGAAAGAGAGAGAGAGAGAGACACACACACACACACGCACACACACACACACACACACACACACACCTACATATACAGAAGACCTATGGACGAATAGACAGTGTGAAGATAGACTTGAGAACTCCTGACTGCATCCTCCTGTGTTCTGACGCATGACACCAGTGCAGCTGTCTCTAGCATGATGAGCAACTTCCTTCCGATTGTTTGACCCGCGCTGACGCCAACGGAAATGTCGTATAAATGACCTCACATATTTCTTAATGTGAAGAACATATCTCTTAAAGCTTCTCTGCTTGTTTTTAGGGGGTTGTTTCCCCCTGGCCAATCATGTTTGTTTGCTGTCCTTACTGAAAGGCATGGCGACCAACTTTAGAATGGACAGAAGAGCAGCCTGCATAGCTTACAGCGCTAATCTCCAAGCCTTTTAGATGTAGACGCCGACCTGGTTATCAACTGATATTGGAGCAGCCTAGACCCAGTTCTGGTTTTGGTCATGGCTCAAGCCCAGAACTGGCCCTGGGTCAGCTGTAGTCTGGGCAAATTGATAAAAACAGAACAGCCATCAGTAAAGCATATTGTGGCGTATTAATGTACACTGTTCAAAAAAATTAAGGGAACACTTACAGTTTTCCACAATTGTTAAAAACACATTTTTTTAAAACCTTCCACCCTTTTCTCCATTCTCAAACTACATTCACAGAATGTATGACAGTTCTTGCAAATAAAACACTCGCCTCAAAAGTTTTGCTCAGAACCAAACAGTGTCAGAGTACCGATCCAGTGTATGATTGAAGTGTTCCCTTAATTGTTTTGAGCAGTATATTATATTGGTCCTAATATTGAAATTGAATGCTTAATAGACAACCGGGAAAAAAAGGCTGGATCTCAGTAACCTTAATGGTATTTTCTGGCTTGTTTGTCATTTGTAAAATGTGAAGTTTTCTTCACCCGTCTTGAATGAGACTCAAAGGGTTCTCTGCTGTATTACTTGTAATGCCCATCAGTAGGTGAGATGCTGGGATCCTGCAATGCAGCCCATGGCCACAAGAGGGATTTGTTCTTACTGAGCTCTCAGTTTGGCCGTCTGCCAACTGACAGCTCCTGCTCACAGTCACTCAATTACTTTCCTGACCACAAAATAACCACATCATGACTGATGGCTGTCTCCTAGCTTCTCAGCCTTTAGGCTAACACTGCTTTATGTCTATGCACGTGTTTGTTTGAGTGTGTGTGGGTGTGTATGTGAGTGTGTTGATAGCTTCTTGGTTAACCTTACTTTAACCCTGTAAACATGTGATAACTAATGACTAATTGGTGTATCTGTTTAATAGATGGTAACCAGTGTGCTTCTTTAGGGTTAAGTAGTAACAATGAACTTTACATTATTCTTAGAGTAAAGGCACTTTGAAGGTAATGTTGTGAGTTTGTCCATATGAAAAAAGAATAAAAAATATCAAATGTACTGTACACAGTATTGACAGTATGAAAAGAAATGCTTAAAATATTAGTTATTCATATGCATATACTTCAATTTACTTCAATGTGATAATTATGGACAAATTCATTCAACAACATTCATTTGTTAAACTAATAAGGTTAACCTGAATCTGTGTTTCCCTTTTAGTCTGATAGAGTTGGTGGTTGGGGTTTCTAAGGCAAAATACAACTAATAAGTCATTGTATTAATAGTGTTGGTTTCTGTTACATGTTGGTTGAATGGCTTGAGTGTGCACTTGTTTGATTGGCTTAGGAAAGTAAAGCCTGTAGATGCTTCTGCTCTCTGTCTCACCTCTCTCACACCCCCCATCCCTCCCTTAACCTGGTGACCCTTGACCCTACCCCCCACCCCACCCCCTCTTCCTGCTGCCCCTTTCCCCCCCGTTGCCATGGTGCTGTGTTGTAGGTTCAGATAGTCTCCAAAAAGGTGGACTACAGCCACGTCACCTCCCGCTTGGGCTCCAAGGACAATATCAAGCATGTTCCTGGGGGAGGGAACGTAAGTACTGAGCCGCAACTACCCAGAATGCATGCTGCCCATTGAGCCATCGCCATGGAGACTACCTGGATTCTAAGCTTCCGCGTCGCATCATTTTAAGCCTCCCATCAATTCCCATTTGCAGAGGAGATGTGGTTTAGACGCACTGTCCGCCCTCTGTCAGTTCAAAAGACTACAGTGGGTATCCTGGCCAATGAATTTAAGAACTGTTGTGGTTGCTCTCAGTTGCGAGTTACTGGAGTGTTGCTTTAACTGGAAGGGAGGCGAACAGCGGATGAAAATGCTTCAAATGATTCTTGGTTTGATTCTTCACTTTGCGTAAACATCTCTAACAAGAGTTCAACAAATCCTTCCAACTCTGTCTTTGACCACCCCTGTTGATCTGTCGTATTACACTTCACGCTCAACCAGTGCTAAGAACAAAGTGCCCTCTCTCATTCTCTCCTGAACTCTGTGTAATGAATCTGGAATTTTCTCAGCTTTCAATAGCATGCATGAACTATACATTTGTGTGTGCGTGTGTGTGTGTGTGCGTGCGTGTGTGTGTGAGTGTATTAGTTTCACCATTCAGTAGGATTCATGAAGGCCACCTCTGCATGTCCATGGCTGTTCTTCCATGAGCAGGACTGTGTTCAGCATTATATGTGTTTGCATACATTTGCAGGTCCAGATCCTCAGTAAGAAGATGGATGTTAGTAAGGTGACCTCAAAATGTGGTTCCAAAGACAACATTAAGCACAAGCCAGGTGAGAAGCTGTGTGTGTGTGTGTGTGTGTGTGTGTGTACAGTATGTGCGTTTGTGTGTGTATGTGCGTGTGTGTGTGTGTGTGTGTGTGTGTGTGTGTGTGTGTGTGTGTGTGTGTGTGCGTAGGCACTGACACGTATGTGTGAGTATGTGTGCGTGTGTGTGCGTGCCTACACGTGCGTGTGTGTGTGATGTGCTGTATTTTCTTCTCCACTGATTTATATGACATTGGTTTTGTTGGTTTGTTTGCTTTGAATAGTGCATGTTCCTATCACTGGTTGTGTGTAGTTTTGCTCTCATTGCGAGCAGGAAGTGACCACCCTTGTCTTTTAGGCGGCGGAGAAGTGAAGATTGAGTCTCACAAGGTGGCCGTCAAGGGCCAGCCAAAAGTGGGCTCCATGGAGAACGTCAAGCATGAACCTGGTGGTGGTAACATTAAGGTGAGACAACAGCAACAGAAGACGCTGGGCGGGTATTTCAATCTTAAGTTTTGCGATAAACCTAGGTAAATTAACCCAGAGGATGTGGTAAATTTTCTAATAGAAGAGCTTTATGGCTTCGTTCATCCAACAACACAAAGCCAAAAGGCCCTTATTTTAGAAGGTTTACCTCTTGCTGAGTTTACTTACCCAGGTTTGCCCTAAACTACTTGATTAATTACTTGAACACTGTAATGATCAGCTATTGTTTCTAAATTGGCAAGCTGTTTGGGGATCAGCGGTTACTCCTGAAATTACCTGGGTAAACCTTGCTTTGTAGTAAGGTCTCACAGGGGTGGGTAGTAACGCAACTACTTGTAACACACATGAGTAAAAATGTGTAATTGTTTTAAGGAATGAGTACTCTTCAAATTCATTTTTTAAAACTGCACTCCTAGTCTTGCTCTAGTACTTTTTACTCAACTACATTTTCCATATACCTTCGTTACCACAAATCTGCTCTAAATCACCAGGGAAAGAGTGCCAGAAGCACCTCTAAGCAGATACTAGCTAGCTACATAACAGAGCTCACAGGCATCCTCACAAAAACAAGCCTATTACAAACACATTGCATTTAAGTGCTGTTTTCAAACAAGCAGCTTGTTGGTCAGAGTGGAGACACATTGTCAGCATATGCAGAATCTAGGCTACTAATAAGAAAACCTTGTTGATAACTGCTCTCAGATCAGCATTTGTAAACTATTTGAAAAACATTGTTACAGGTAGGTCATTTGAAATGAAGGCTATTTCATTTGTCCACTCTGAGATAGGAAAATGAAGAGAGAAGGGTATACTTGGAGTGAGGGGTAGATAATGGGAGTAGACCTAGGCAACCCAAGGCCTAATAGGTCTGTAAGCAATTCTTATGTTTGATTGGCCCACTGCACCTGCCTTACAAAATTAAAAAAAAGTATAACAAGTAACAAGTGCTGTTTTTGCATTTATTGGCTATTTAGCTACTTTTACTTGAGTAAGTTTCTCATGAATGAATGTTCACTTTTATTTGAGTCAATTTTTAAGAGAGTATTTGTACTTTTACAAATAGATGTAGTATAGATGTTTAGTACTCTCCCCACCACTGATCCCTCGCTCAGGGTTGGTGGTGGAGGTTGAAGTGCATATGTTATTAAGTGACAAACCTGGATGAATTAATCCAGAGGTACAGTAGTGGCTAACTTCCTAATAGTCCTATGGCTTCATTCACCCAGTAAAACAAAGCCAAAAGAGATACACCACCTACAGTACTATGGGTACCATGGGCTACCCAGGGTTTGCAACTAAACCGTGTACTTGAAATGCCCACCAGTTCAGATTGTTTCATGCTTCACCTCCCGCCCCCACCACTGTTAAAAAAATAACGTCTCTGAAATACTCGGTGCTGTAATGGTTCCTTTAGGGAGCTCTTGTGTGGTAATAATAATAATAATAATGGTAAGTACTTATGGTACGTTTTGAGTCTTTAGTTTTGCACTATAGTGCAAAAAACTGCTTATCTAATAAAATCTAACCAAGATTATTAGTCTTATATCAAGATAAAAATAACTAGTTTGTTTTGTTTTCAGTATAAAGAGACTTACCTAGCGCTTTCTCGTGAAATCATTTGACTTAATTTAGGAAAAGTTTGACTTATTTTAAGACATCTCATCCTGAAAACAAGCAAATTTTTCTGCCAGTGCGTTAAGCAAATTTGTCCTAAAAACAAGCAAATTTGTCTGCCAGTGCGTTAAGTAAATTTGTCTTGATCCTTAAAATAAGTCAAAGTCTTCTAAAATTAAGTCAAAATGATCTTACGGGAGAGCAGTAGGTAAGTCTTTTCATACTAAAAACAATACCAAATAGATTTTTTGATCTTATTACAAGATTAATAACACTTGGTTAGATTTCATATTTTGCAGTGTACCTGTGCCCACCACAAGAGGGCAATCCAATGACCGCTGTTCACCAGTATTAGTTTAAGGCTGATTTATGCTTCTGCGTCGAAACAGCGGCGTACCCCTACAGACCCCTCTGTGCATCTACTCTGGGGAGTAGCAACATGTTAGTTCTTTTCTAAGGTCTTCAGTTTGTCATATACATACATTATGTATGCAGTACAAAATGCAGTCAGTCTTCTGGTATGAGATTTTTTTTCTTTTTTTTTTTTGAAAAATGGATCTTATGAATTAGTAACAAAAGCCCTTGATGAAGATTGATGTAAATTATAACATGAATAGCATGTATAACATTTTCAAGTTTTTTTTTTTTTTTTTTTTCATTAAAGATGTAGAATTATTTCCATAGTTACATGGTTTGTTTCTTCACTATTTTCATAACTCTCAACATGTTCAAAGCATTCTGTCTCTTTGATGTGTCATTTTGAGGTCCCACAGCAACCTTGTTTGTCTCTGTATGAAAAAGTGTGAGAAATTACCCTGTCTGTCAACTGGCATGTGCAACCAAATGTTATGGTGATTTGGAGAATCAACACTACTGTGGTCCCCAGTAGTTTTAGTTGAGACCAATGTTTGAAACAAATGTGTTTAATCATTGGTAATGTATTATGGAATTCTAAATCTCTATGGGGGTTCCGGGCCAATCGTCTCTGCCTCAGCTGTAAACAGTCTAGAGTGGATGGGCTGCCTATTGTGATGTCACCTGACCCCTCAGCCTATGAGAGCTCATCTGTCCCAAGACCACTGTCTCCATGGCTGCTTCATGAAAATGTGCAAACACACACATCTTATGTAGGCCTACACATAGGGAGGCAAACAAGCTATTTGTGTATCTACCAACTCAGGCTTAGCTGTACATTTGGACTTTTGTAAGCAAACCGTCCATTTTAGACAGCTTTGGTCTTTGATAGGCTTCTCAAGCTAAAATACTGGAGAGAGGCCTCACAATAAAGACCTTTCTGAGATTTGGCAAGACCCATATAGACCCATGTAGGTCTACTTTTATGTACTCACAGTTTTAACAGTTTAAAGAATATAGAATAAATTATAAAAAATGAAGACAAAGGATTATCTTTCACAGATGCAGTTTACTGTGTATATTAAAGATTATGAGCAGTCGTGGGCTGCTTTTGTCCTTGTTAGAGAAACCACCCCTGTGTGGTGTACAGGCTTCTAAACACAGACAAACATCATTAAGTATCACTCCCTCAGTGCACCTCAGCAGTTTGTGATCCATTAGAGTGCTCAGCTGCTTACGCTTGTGAATGGTGGACATATTGGGAGTACTTTACTTGAACCCCTCATCTTTAGATGAACATATCCATACCAAAAGATGCCAGTACAGTAACATAATAATAATAATCATTATGCGGTGGTGTTCAAGTACAGTGCTACCAAAACCTGGCCTTCATCAGCATTTATTTGCTTCTTGCTCCCATTTTTCTTTGCATTTCTACATTTTGTTTGATGGTGGAAACTATTCACCAACGCAGGAGCTCCTTTATCTAGTGAACGTAAATGTATAATTTCTGTGCAAACCTTGTGCTTTTTCATTTTTTTTCCCCCCTGTACAATATTCAAAGTGTATAAAAACACTCAAATTTATGTCAGACAGTTTAGCAAAAGTTGTAATGTAATATTCGTATCATGCTTTAGCTGGTAGGTTTTTTATTTTCAGATGGTTAACACAAGCAGTTGAGCTAGAGATATGGGTAGATGGGTCAAGAATTACACAACCCTTAACTGTTTAAAACATTTTAATTGAGTTTTGCTTTGCTTCAAAAAGGTTATTCACAGTTTATGTAAAATTTCATTGGAAATTTTACAAAAAAAAGTCTGCATAAAGTAGGCTTAAACATAATGAAATGAACCTTTTTACAGAAAGGGCCACAACATGCTGTTATTTATTATTATTTTTTCTGTTCACTGGCTCTGCATCTGTGGTGGACCATATTTCCATTCACATCCATTCATAATTTTATTTTTTTAGTTAGTCCATACACATACACACACACACACACAGACAAACACACACACACACACACTCCCTGTCTCACTCCATGCCATCCCCATTCCACTGTTTTGACTGGCTGGCTGCTGTGTGTTTCTAGGCTGAGGGGGCGCAGGAGGCAGCTGAGGGCACAGGGGCTCCCTCTAGTGGCGGCCAGGCTGAGGTGCCGGTGGCCAGCCCCATGCCGGCCCAAGCACAGGCCCAGGAGAATGGGCTGATGAAGGAAGGGCCACCCTGCGGGAGCGAGGGGCTCCGGGACCCCCAGCAGGGCCTGGACTCACGCATCCCTGAAACAAGTAAGTGTGTGTGTGTGTGTGCGGGCCAGTGCACCATGCCCTTTCGATCCATGAGCTTAGACATGACAGAAGTCCTGACCCCCCCTCTTCTCCTCATCCTAACCCACAGGGTTGGGCTTCATGGAGTAGCCTTTGAATTACAAACACATGTCCACCCTTGAAGGTCATATACCAAGGGAGTATATGCGCTAGTTAGGACATATTAAGTCAATGGCTAGTCTGCGGATTTAGCAACATTAAGCACATGATGGGGTGTTAAAGTCACAAAAGAGTCTGAGTTTTGAGCTCAATTTATCATTATGAATCAGGGTAACCAACATATATTGATATTGAGACATTAAGCTGGACAAGATTAATGTCTCTGTTCCTAGATCTTTTCTAGTATTGATCCCTGGTCAGTACAGACTACCATAAACTCCTGAAAGGTTCATCATGTCAGGTCACCATATTTTACTGGTGTAGAGTTGCTCAGTTAGTTTTTAAAAGAAGTATGTGTGAAGCTGAGTGGTTAAATCAACTATCTTGAAGTTAAGTATAAATAGGTTCTAGTGGAAATGGTCTCTCAGGGAAGGTATTTTACTGAAATAGATAGATAACCAATAATTGTGAAGCACTTCTAATATATAATTTCATTTAACTTATGAGAAGATGCTAACATTAGGCCATACTAGGTTCGGTAAAAAAGGGGAGTAAAGCCATATACTCTTTTGTTGCTGCTAAAAAAGCTAACACAATATAAAGTGAGTTTAGTTGTCAACTGAGTCAGCAGTTTTTCTATTTTATGTGAGTAGTACGTAATGCTGCACTAACAATGTCTTAGTGGCACTGTACCTTTATTGTACCTTGTTTGTTGTAAGTAGCTTTGTATAAAAGCGTCAGCTAAATGACTACATTTAATTTGGTAAAAACTTTAATGTCAGTGTCTATAGTGTTTCACAAGGTGATTGCTGTAAACATCAACAGTGTTTTTTTCCCTATTAGCTATGTTTCACTGATGTTTTTGTGCTGCATGTCTACTGATAAGTTTGAATTTAGATGTTTGATCTGATTGATTTTTTTCCCTGACCCCCGAATCGTTTGTTACCTCTTCTTATTTTACAGGCATTTAATTCTGCTTTTTGCTGTCCTTTTACCCCTTTCATTTCAATTCCCCCTCCATGCCAACCTCCCCCTCCCTCTCTTTTTGTCTATCCTCCCCCCTCCCCTCTTTCTCTCTTTCTTTCTTCGCTCTCTGTCTCTGTCTATTTTTCACACCTTCTGATGCAGATTGAGTCTTTCAAGCTCAACTTCCGTGAGAACGCGCGCTCTCGCACGGACCACGGCGCCGACATCATATCCTGGCCAGCCCTGGGTGACAGCCCTGCCCACAGACCCCCCCTCCACCACCCAACCCCCCGCAGCATCTCGCTCCACGACTCCCTGGCGTCTGCCATGCCCCGGTCCCGCTCCCTCTGCCCCCTCCCCCTCACCCCCCCTCAGAAGGAGCATCGGGGCAACGAGGGCAACCTCGCCGAACACCACAGGACGTGACCCCTCCCACCTACCCGACATCCATCCCAACCCACCACCACCCTCATTTCATCCCAACCTGATCCCTCTTCACGGTCTGCTCTCCCCTAATGCTGTCTGTGTGTCCTCTTACCCCCTGTTCCTTCCTGACTCACCCTTATTGGCTAAGCTGGTATTTGGCTGTATATATGCTGAGCTTCGGGCCGGGCAAGGGTTTTATGATGAAGGGGGGCGAGGGGTGGGTTTCGAGGCTTCCTGGAGTTTCACTACTGTGCTCGCCTGTATCTCTCCGGTTCTAAACTAAATGACTTTGTGTTTGGGGCTCTTTGTGGTGGGAGGGTTTAGCAGCTGGACCTCTTGGTTCTGGGGACAGCTTGTTTGTTTGTTTGTTTGTTTGTTTGTTATATTTCCCTGCTGGGTGACATTCACAGAGTCCTGTGTTCTCCCTCTGCTGCCTCTTTCCCACAGTGTTCACAGTGAACTCAACCATCTTCATCCTCTGACTCCCACTGTCTTCTCTGCTCCATCTCACTCATATTTACTCACAGCGCAGAACACCTCAGTCTTATTTACAGTTTAGCATCTGGTAAACGCAGTATATCCCTCTGGCTGTAGTGATTTAAAACAAGACAAACACAAAAAAAAAAAAAAAAAAAACAGTGAATTGTGAATCCTGTATCATGTTCAACACTGACTCGTTTAACACTATCATATATTATTCACACCACATGGCGTATAGAGTTGCTGGTTTGGCTGTAGGCCATTAAGCGTCCTTACATTGTGAGGATCTGGGCTGATGTATGGATTCCCTCTCATTTCACACATTCTTCGGCTCCCCTGTGTGGCAACCTTGTGTCCTGCCTGTTCAGTATGAGAGCATTCACATTCACAATATATAGTCTCTTTTAGCAGTTAGGCTCTTTAAAACTCTAAAAAAAACTCTGTGTTTCGTGATGGTGTGTTTGAGTGATAATTGTAACACTGAGCTTTGTTGTTGCGTTAATTTCTGTTCTTTGGATTTGTTTCTTCTGAGGATTTTTCTGGCTTTTTGGGTTTTCCTTCACTAGTCTTTGGTTTTAGTTCTGTATATTTTCCCTGTCTCTCGGTCTCTCTATCTGTCTTTTTCTCTCAGCTCTTGGTTTTCCTCATTCTCTTGAAGCAATACGACGTTTGCCTACAAGGATGCACAAATCCTCGCAGCTTACACACACACATTTTCAGACCACAGCAGATCCATTCTGATCTGGTTTAGATCCGGGTAGTAGCAGGCCTAATGGGCACTGCTCTTTTCTGAAGCCCAAGACTGAGGTAGTATGTCGACAAGAGAAGGATACAGGTTCAAGTCGCAAATCAGTAAGGTTGTAAGGTGTGTTGACCTTCATGTTTTTAACGGTTAACTGAAACAATTACCTAGCTTTGAACGGTTGATGTGTTACAGTTGGTTTAGATCGACTTGTTTTCTGCTTTGACATGTTTGAATAGTAAGGCTCGTGGAAGTTGTACTTAGGGGCTGAGGATGTGTCTGTGTCTGGTGAAGGAAGTTGGAGAGCTAGTGTTCAGTATGTGCCTCCTTCTCTCTTTCATTTCTTACCTGAAATCCTACAAGGAACGTCGACCCACAACAATAACACACAGGGTCCTGTCAAGGGAGAGATACGTAGACTAACAGAATGTTATCCTTTGAAACTACAAAACTTAATCAACCAATATTCGTGCTTCAGGAGAATCCTTCTGAACAGTGTACTTGTGACTAGCCGTGCTTGCTATCCTGTGGCTGGTGTCCTCTTTCTGAGACGTGTTGTGTTAGTTTGGCACGGTTTTGGACAAGTGCCAGAAAACGGCATGTTGGTGTTTCATCAGGACTTGATGAGTGGACTCGTAGATGAAGCGTACTCCTCAAGTAGCACTTTTTTTCGTACAGTTGCCTCTAAATAGCCTTTGTTGTGCGTTGACAAATATCGTGCTGTTTTTTCCCCCTAAAAGCCTACACGTACATGCTTATAAACAGTATTTATATAATGACTTGCGTTTCTGTGGCTTAGACTCCAGGTTCTTCTGAATGTTGATAAGCGTTCGACTTTTGAGAGGAGGCTGGTGAGGACAGTGTGTTGAAGATTGACTCAAGTTTGCAGGATTGTGCGCCTTTTCATTTTCTTTCTCATAGACAGGCATAGGACAAGACCCACACACAGAATGGAGTTGCAAAGATTTTGAATATCAAGAAGTAACCACACACAAGAACAAAACGAGATGTACTTTAGAAGGAATCAGGATACATGCACAGCCTGATTTCCTAACAAAAAAACCTTACAGATATGCTGAGCTATTTTAAGTACTCTATTTTAAGCACCTTAAGGCTTAGCAATGTCACAGAGAGTCGTGAGTGAAGGTATCCTTTGAGAACTGCTTCTAGTCTGTGGAGGTGATTCAGTGCCCCAAACTTGTGATTGCTAGTGCAAGGATAATCTGTAGAATTGGCCTCGGACAGCTTTGAAATATTTATTCTATTTGTAAGGGTTCCCTGAAGAACTTTCCTTTGTTCGCTGTTGTAGCCAAGACATAGCAATACTAATACATGAAATAATGATGTATGAATAATGATTTATCATTGTGCTGAACAAATATCCCAAGTTGATTTATTATTTTAATTATGTATTTTCCTCTAAAAAAAATTACTATGGTCGTGTGCCTGAATGAGTTTATCTAAAGCGAAGCCGGCAGCTTCTGTAGTTGATATGACCCACATGATGACCAGGGTCGGACCAGATTCCGGTGTGGTGGGGGAGGGGCTCAGTGTCTGTGGACTGCAGGTTGCCGTCTGTTAGACAGGGGTTCCCTTGGGGAACCGCTCTCTGCCGGTTCCCAGTGACCTAGCTGGTGATCACGGCCGCGTTTTACAGGTGGCTACAGTTACTCACACTTGTGTTTATCCTGCTGGTTCTGGTATCTACAACAGTTACCACTCACACTAACCCCACCATTACTGACGCTTTAGGCTTGCAGTTCTCCCTCTGTAATCACTTCGATTTGTATATAAATATATATATTTTACAGTTTATAAACCCTTTCTCATGATCAGATACACACGCCATGCAACGCATCATGTAATGTTAGAATATAAACAAAAGCAATTATATGCTATCAGTGAAAGCACATTGACGGTTGAAGAGAAGCTACATCATTGCTTTTTGCAACTTTATGTACCCTTCTGATTTTTAGGGAGATTTTTTTCCATTGCTATAGCAAATGTGATCAATTAAAAAGGGCTAAGTAAACGAATGTTTTTAAAGCAGAACTTTTAAAAGGCACCAAACTGAAGTTTGTTCTGATCTTAGTGTGTTACTTGCATTTTGGTTTGATAGTTGAGGGCCAGGAGAGGCGTGGAGGAGTAGTTCTCCAGAGTGGTTCCCCACCCAGTTTATTTTGAGCGTTTCAGTAAGTTTAATTTATGAAGGGAAAACTTCATGCCTACCCTGTCCACCTGCGCTACAACATTAGTCTTAAAAGAACAATAAAGCCCTGAAAAAGCACAAGCTCTGGGCCAGCCTTTTCTGGCATCTGTGGATGTGATGGCATCCTCTTAGATTGACTCACACGTTGAAGAGAAGTACAGGAATAGGACTGGTTAGCACTGACTGATGTGTGCCCGGGACACCCTGTGGAACAGGAAGTGATTGGAGAGGTCAAAGGTCATTGTCTGTGTTACCCACACAAGGATGATGCCACCATTGGCCACAAGGCGCTCATCTGAAGCTGGCAAGAATGTCCTGTCTTTTAATGGCCTGGAGAGATATACTCCCTCTGCTACCACTCTCTCTGTAAGACTAACAGTTAGCTGTCTGTTCTGAATCCTGGTCGGAGTCACCCCTAGTCCAGCTTATATGGTTAGCGCACGCCTAGTGTGCAAGCATACTAATAGAACACATCTATAGAGCATGCAAAAAAAACCAGTGGGATACTGTTAGATAGACTTGTCATTTGCAGACATTGCCATTTGCAAACCTTTTTGTCTGTTTTTGTTATTTTTTTTTTTTCTTTTTTGTTTTGATTTTTTTTTTTTCATTAATTCAGAATTGTTTTGTTTGTTTGAAAGAAGTGTTTATTGTGGTTAATTGTTAACTAGTGATGTGATTATTAAACAATAAATAAACATTAAAAATGTTTAAAAGCAGTGATTGTCTCATTTTTATTCATCATTGGTAAATATCACAGTAATATTAAGTCTGGGAGACGTTAGCACATGAGGCTCAACAGCCTATTTAGCCATGCTAAATAGCCATGGGTATTTTGCTATGAGAGGTTGATGCCTTGAACATGAAGGAAAACAGGAAATGTGTAAGTGACATTTCAAATCATGTTATGTTAAAATGCCTATTTCAAAAACACAGACCAGGGGATTAGCTGATATTGACTGTAATGTGGAGTTGTTTTTTCGGTTCACGTGCACAAAACCACCAAGACAGCAGCATACTGTACGTGCTCAATTTGGGCTGCAGCCAGCGAAGATGGCTCCCAGCTACAGTATACGAGGCAAGCACCTGTGAGGATGTCCAACTTTGTGTGTGTGTGTGTGCTTACATACTTATTAATTAGCTTAATTCCTATGTAATTATGTCATATAGGTTTAGTCAGATTTTTTTATTTTTGTTTCACACGGGCAAATTTCCGTCAAGGATTCCCGGGGTACACGAAACTTGGTGGACATGTAGCCCCACATGGATAGCATGGAACCATCGTTTTTCGTTTTCATCTTTCGTTCATGGGGGGCCATAAAATAAAATAATTTATGTGTACATTTAGTGACCATACACCAACAGAGTTTTCTGTGAATATATTGAGAACCGTAGGGCCTAGGATGACCAATTTTTTGCGTATGTTTGCCTCCAGGGGTCATGTTAACCAATTCCATATGCACACATGTGCATAAACAGATATTCACACACATACATTCACAGTAATCATACGTATGCCACATGCACACACAGGCACATCCACAAGCACACACACACATAAACACGTACACGCACAAATGCACACAATTCAACAATTTCTCAAAGGCAAGATGGGGTTATATAAAATGTATTTTACATGTGAAATCTATGAACTAATCATGTTTTGGTACTTGTTTTCTAGCAGATACCAGTGAGAATTGAGTGTGCATAATGCAATTCAGTGAGACATTTAGAATCATATATGCCTTTCACCTTTTGTTTTTAGCCAGCAGCCAGACCAGCAGATACCCTGTCTTTGCTGAATTACTAAAGCTAAGCAGGAACAAAGGAGGAAATGAACACATTTTGCCAAGTGTGACTTGTTTTTGTGGAAAAAATGTGCCGGACTGGGCGGCGGTCATATTTTGTACCGCCCTGCGGTACATCTAGTTACAAAGATTATAGTGAAAGGTGTTATAAATAACACATTTTATAATTATATAATTAGATTATAATTTTTTACCAATATAAATCACTGGCCTCCCTATCCTGCTTATGAATTGTGTTGCCTAAATATAAATACATGCATGTATATAAATACATGCATCATAAAGAGATCCAGCTAAGACATGAACAATTATGCATGTCTAAAGCACAATTGGTTAGTAAATTATATTATGTTTTGCCATTGCACTGACAATGCTAGAGATATTCAAGAATATTGCACTTTATAGAGTCTGTGCACAGCCTTTAAACTACCAGTGAGTGTTCAGTCACTGTGAAACATCCATGCTTGCAAATTATAAAAATTGTGTAGCCACAAGGTGGCACCCTGAACAATTACATCTAGTGTAGGTTATATTACAATGCTGTTCTGTTTATGCTGGTTGTTATCTGTGGTAGTGGATTAATACATTTGCCTGAGTTGTTTAATAAAATCTTGTTAACTTATTTTTTTGTTTTACTAAATTAGACTTGCACTAATGATGTGTTCACCAACTGGCTATAGTGAAAAGGGCATTTGAAAAACAACAGTCCAGTTGGCACTAATACAAGGGTTGCTAGCATGAGGTCATACCGTAGGAGATGCTTTGCAATGAAAGCTTTTCCTTTACATTTTTGTAACTCTGACCAGCACCACAAAACTGTATAGTGCTGCTTAGCGTAGACAGCTGGTAAAAATAACAAGTGCAAGTAGTACATAGAATTCTTATTGACAAAATTTGGACTATCTTGATGTCTGTGTATGTCCATTTCAGACCACTGCCAAATCACATAGCATACTTTCAAAATGTTTATTACTTCATCAAATAAAATAATCAATGATTTAGATTATTTACATAAAAATGTGGGCCAAGGGAAACCGATCTCATGTTCACAAGTGGTGGTTATACACCTGAGCTAACATATCTAGAGGTGGAAAAAAGCAAATCTTCAATCATTTTGTCCTAATACAAAGACACCACAGTGAATCTTACAGGAACGTTTTTTTCTGATTCCCACAGACCAAATACATGACATAACATAGTACAGAAGGTACAGAAGGTAAAAGGGTAAAAGAACCAATATTCACAATGACAGGTAAGGAGAGGACATGAGGCATCTCCAGCACAATGTAGTTTTTGCCACAACAATTATCCTTCATTTTACATTACAATGTAAATGTTTGGCAAGTATTAAAAGTGCAAAATCACTTTTATAAACATGTGATTAGTGTAACTTCAAACTTTTTCTTAAAAGCTCTACATTCTCAGAGACTGTTTTAGCTTCCATATTTGACCACTGACGGCTCAAGACGTTGCCAGAGCAGGAGAAAAGCAGCTTAGACTGCCCAAGATGCAAGCCTTTTCATATCTGCATCATCCTCCACGCGCTTCCTTGAGGCTGCAAAGACAAAGAAAAACGTTACCATGAAAGCCATAACCAGTGGATGAAACCATTCAAGAAACATGTGTATACTGTCTACACTGCACTATATTTATTGTCCATTTATTGCACCATGTCTATTCTTTGTATATCACATTGCACTTTTCAGCTTTTTTTGCACTTCTGTTTAGACGCAAACTGCATTTCGTTGTCTTTGTACTTGTACTCTGCACAATGACAATCAATAAAGTTGAATCTAATCTAATCTAATCCAATCTAATCTAAACATCACTCAACATGGCTGTGTGACTTACGAGTGCGGTGGCTGGACTGTGGCACGCTTGGCAACCTGACCGTAGGCGCGCTGGGTAACTTCGCCATTCTCTTGGAGTTCTCCTCCATTTCTAGCTCTTCCAGCTCAGCCAACAGCTCATCCTAGTTACACACACACACACACACACACACACACACACACACACACACACACAAAAACAGAGACAAAAGTACTGTATCTACTCTACATAATGCAGAGAAGGAAAAGTTTGTTATTAGGCTAATGGGCGAACAGCTCTCAGCTCAGGTTCATGTACAGTGAACATGTGTAGTCTAGTCAGAAAACAAATGTAGAGCATTTTTCATTTTAACACATTTTTAGAAAAAGTTTATCCCAAAAAAAAAAACGAAGGCCTACTAATGTGATACCTCATCAAACTCCTCTCCAAAGGGCCGTGAGATGGCATCACTGATCTCCTTGGACAGATCCTGTTGCTCTTGAATGTCATCCATCAGTGTGTCAATCTTATCCATGTCTCTTTAGAGGGGAAGAACCAGAGTGGGTGGATTTATTGATGATTTCCTCGAGGTAACAAGCTACCTGCTTAACTGCCAGTTCTTCAATTTTCAGCTTGACAGAACTTCCTTGTGGCCTAAATTCTTCTAGTCTTTTTAATACCTGAGTAAGACTGTTTTGTCAATTAGTCTATGTACATTTATTTACCGTTTTCTGTTTATATTAATGCTCCAACACCATTGATTATTGCATTCTGATGTAACTGAAGGCTTGGGAAAATCTTTTATCATGGGAAAAACTTGTTATTATCTATAGTTAAGGTGTCCGATTAACTCACACTTTCTGATGGACTTTTTTTCATGGCCGTGGCTGCATAGCCCATGTTCTTCAGCACCTCTGTGTTGATGCTGGTGTTCTCCAGGGCCTCCCTCTGGAACTCGATGGTGGAGAGTGTGCCATCGATCTGAGTGAGCTGCTGCTCATAGCGCTTCTTCCTCTTCAGTGCCTGCAAAGCGGCTGGGCAAAGCATTGGCAGAAAGCAATATGCATTACTTAAATGACTTGCACTTAAATGAGTTATGTCTGTTTAACATCCCTGACTTTTATAAACACACGCACAGTCACATACATTACATGATTTATGTAATTTGCAGACCTCAGCAGCTTTTGATTGCAAAACATATGCCTACTGTATGTATGTAGTACAAAGACGCTCGGCTCAGGCTGGGGTCGTCATATCAGAACATTTGCACATTTAACAGTCTGTGCTACTATTGACACCAAAATGACTTACATAACAAAACTGCTCAGAGATGCACGCTGGCCTGAGCTGGGCATTTTATTTTGTGGACTACAATGGCTGCAGCTATTCTTACTGAACCAGATAGACAGGAAATTGCAGTGGCTTAAAAAACAACAGACCATGCCCACTGGGAGTGAGCGTTAGTATACATACCACATCATGCAACATGCATTCAGCCACAACTATTTACAATCGGTCACACAATCAGATATCAAACAGAAGTTGATTTGGGGCACAAAGTGCAGCGCACAGGCCCGATAACCTACCTGCACTCCTTTCAAAATTCCCCAAGATGCCGCATAATAGCGCACATAGCCACTAGCCTGCAACTACTAGGCCTACGCAAGCCTAAACTTCTTCACGAAAACTAATGCGTGGATTAACGTTAGAGTCGCATCTGTAGCCTATCAATTAGATAAAAACAAACTGCTTGTGATGACATGCAAATGTGTATCCCCAGACAGTAGAAGACTTGTAGGCCTAAGCGAAATGCTGTGTAACAGGTGCACTAGCTACCACAATCATTTAACTTACCCCGCTTATTTCTGGTGCCATTCTTCCTAGCGATAGCAATTTCCTCGTCGATCTTCCTTTCCAGGTACTCTTGTTTTTTAGTAAGCATAGCCTCCGTCTCTCGTAATTTATGAATGGCTTCTTGAGGAGTAGCCTCTCCCTTAGACCGATGTTTTGACTTCGATTTCGAGGAGCTAGATGAGCTAGATTTTGAGCTCGAACCCGTGAACATTTTTGAAATCTTACTCATGATTGTTATTGGTTTCGTAAATTGTAACTTAATTTTAAATACTTTTACACCTCTTACCAAGTATGAAGAAGTAGGCTACAGTCTAGTGTTAAAAGTTGCAATCCCCGGAGACAAATGTTTCTCACTTTCAACCGCTGAGAACTCAAAACTGCGCACTTCCGGAGTCAGGTAGACCTGCCCAGGTACACTCTTTTGTCAGACAGGTATTTTGGACTACAGGCAAGCCAACTGTCACTATCGCTATTGTGCCGTAGACATCACCTCATGAAGAGAAAGATGGCCGTTGGTGCCATACTTTTTATGGCAGGCTAAATGTTAAGTTTTCTAGTCCTATTAGAAAAAGTCAATTTTGTTGTAGGCCTCCACCGCACTGTGCCATTCACCAACACTCTGCATTGTTAGAGAGGGAGGAGGTGTCATATTTTAGACATTAGCAAAGCATGCATACAACAGAGAGAGAACATAGGGAGGGGTAGATGAAAAGGTAAATAAAGTAGGCTAGGTTAGACAGTTTAAAAAGGAAGTCTAACCACTTCCTGGCCCTTTTCCTCAGTCAGTTCTCCTTATCCCTGGTGATCTCAAATATTTCCAAATCATCCCTTAAAAATAATGATCTCTGTTTTGACTTTACTCCTTACATGTATATGCTATATTTTATTTCACAATTATTTAAACACCATGTAACTTTATCACATTGCTCATTGGTAGGCTATTTAGTAGGTTACAAGAAGTCTATCAAATCAGCAGCAGGCCTAGGCAGGTTATATGTCAGAAGCGATTGTTAAGCCTACCGTAGGTAGGAGTGGCAAACAGATTGCAATGATAACCAGATAAAATGCTACTGAATGTGTTTCTTATCAGTAGCCTAGGCCTATTAATTGTTTTTCAAACATGGAAAATTGCCGGCTACTCTGACCCGCAGTCCCTGCTACATCTGATACTCCGCTCTAACTTACATTTCTCAAATTGGTGACACCTGAGAGCCAGATGAAGACCTATGGGTCAAAAGGCTTGCTCTGTCTGCTCTGAGAATGAATAGATATATTTACAGCGGGGAAAATAAGTATTGAACACGCCAACATTTTTTTCAGTATACTTATTCAAGTATACTTCCAGTGAGGCTATTCGCATGAAATTTTCACCGGACATTAGTATTAACTTAGGTAATCCACACATATATAAAAATCCAAACATTAATGTCAAAAAATTTTTTGTTACCAAGGTGTCACACAAAAAACATTTCATGATGGGTAAAAGCAAAGAGCTCTCCCAAGACCTTTGCAACCTTATTGTTGCAAAACATATCAATGGAACAGGTTACAGATGCACTTCAAAACTTCAGAATCATCCAGCAAGCAGTATTGGAGCCATTATCTGCAAGTGGAAGGAACATCACTGCATCATCAACTGGCCATGCACAGGATCTCCTCGCAAGATTTCTGACCAGGTAGTCAGAAGAGTAGCCCAAGAGCCAAGGACCACTTGGAGAAAGCTCCAGAAAGACTTGGAGGCAGCAGGTACAATTGGTACAGAGAAAATCATAGGTAATGCACTTTACCGCCATGGTCTCTATGCACGCTCATCCCGCATGACTCTATTGCTGAAGAAAAACATGTGAAAGCTCATTGAAAGTTTACTACACAACATTTGGACAATCCTATGAAATACTGAGAGAATGTATTCTGGTCAGGCGAGGGCAAACTTTTCGGATGTCATACTACACAATATATTTGGAGGAGAAATGGCACGGTGCATCACCCTAAAAATACCCTACCAACAGTGAGGTTTGGAGGTGGTGGCATCATGGTGTGGGCTGTTTTTCATCTCATGGCACTGGCAGACTTCATACAGTTGAAGGAATGATGAATGGAGTCATTTTGTTCCGGGAGAATCTTTACATCCACCAGGATGATGAGGATGAGACATGGCTAGACCTTCCAGCAGGACAATGATCCAAGCCATTCAGCAAAGGAAACTCTAAATTGGTTTCAGAGAAAGGAAATCAAGGCCCTGACTTCAATCCAATTGAACAGTTTTGAAAGTTAACTAAAGATCAGGATTCACAAGAGGGACCCCTAGAATCTTCAATATTAAAGGACTATCTGTTTAAAAGAATGGGCCAAAATCACACCAGAATACTGTGACTGATTAGTTTCGTCATACAGGAAATGCCTTGAAGCTGTCATTACGAATAAAGGCTTTTCCACAAAGTATTTAAGAAATTTCAGCAGGCGTGTTCAATACATTTTTCCTGTGTCATTCCACTTTTTTTACACATAACTCTACCTATGGACTTTAATGTTGGATTTTTTATGGGTGGATTATCTGAGTTAATACTAATGTCTGGTGAAAATTTCATGCAAATAGCCTCATTGGAAATATACTTACTGAAAAAAATGTTGACGTGTTCAATACTTATTTTCCCCGCTGTATATGGACAGGGAAAGTTTATTTATATAGCACATTTTACACAGGGTATCAATGTGCTTCCCATAGGCCTAAGCAAAAGCAGAGTGATAGGCCTACAGAAAAGCATAAAAGGGCAATATTAGGAAATTGTGTCCATATTAGAAAATAGTTCGGAACCCATTATTCATACCCCTGAAAAATATTGATTTCTCTTGACCAATATGTTTGTTCTGACTGAAAATAACACTGCCATATGCAAAAAGGTTGTAGCCTAAGACAATGGCCCTCATTTATGAAACGTGTTCGACATAAAACAGGCGTACAGTCGCTCATTTCCACCCAAAGCATGCATTTATCAATTTGAACGTGGGCAGTGGGTCCGAACCTCTCTGCCGAGTGTATCTATAGCCACAGTGACATTGTAAGTCTGTGTACCCAGATAGAGATATCTATAAGGCTCTGGCTGAAACTTGTTAATTTTGACAGCTAGAAAAGTGTCACTGACAAAGCTGGGCAATTTAAGTGCAACAAACTTTAGTTTCGCAGAGAACGCATATGCTACTACAAATCCATTGATTACATGCACTGCCAGTTGCCCTTTGAAAATAATAATAATTTAAAAAAATATGATTAGGCCTATTGCGTTTCCTCAAAAGAGTAAGTAGGCCTACCTAATTTTCTCCACATAGCCTATATGGCTATATCCCATCAAATGTGCCAACATAACAGGCTACATTACGGCAAGTAGTCTACAGAGGTGCAGAAAAAGTCTTAGGTGCCAGATATTCCATGAATTCAACTCTTCAACTTTCCAATCCTCCACTGATTTACTGCTGCACCTGCTGTGCATGCCGCCACAAAAACTTGCATACATGGATTGAGACTTGACGTGAGATTCGACCGTAGCCACTGCTCACGTTCAAATTGATAATGCCATGCTTTGCATGGAAATGAGCGTTGGCCCTACGCCTGTTATGTCATACACACATTTCATAAATGAGGGTCCATGTGTCTACAAGATTTGCCTTACAACCTTTTGGCATGTGGCAGTGTCATTTTCAGTCAGAACAAACATAGTGGTCAAGAGAAACATTAAATCAATATTTGCCAGAGGTATGAATACTTTTGTTCTTAACTGTGTATAAATAAATAAATAAATACTATATACTATATACTAAATGTATATATATATATATATAGTAGGAATGCCACTGCAGCCCACAGAGGGAATTTCTCCTCTGTGACTCCGGTGGGTGTAAATATATAGTGTGCCGTGCTGCTGCACTGACCTTGCCTTTGAAACACAGAACAATAGGAGACAACTGCTGTGTTCTTTTCTAAAGCCCCTAATTGTGGCCTGCCATTTTCTCCTTCAAAATATTCCACATGCCACAAGCAGTGTGGCCATAATCACCAGCAAGTTCTGCCTGATCGTATAAAATAAAAAAAAAAGAATTGGGAATCAATTCAAATCAACCCATGTCCTGATTTTGGACTCACAAATGCATGGCTCAGAAATGTTAATTCCTTTTTATGCTTTTTAAGAAACACTTTTGTTTGAAAGTGTTGAAGTATTCTTCATTACTTTTCAAGTTCACTTTACACCCACTTGTAGAACAGTGTCTTATTCCTTCAGCATTCTTGTTATTTCACTATTGACGTCTCTATTCCTGTTATGAACGTGTTAAAATGTCATAAGATGAAGACAAAGCATGGTATGTGTTCAACAGGTCAAACCAACTGTCACGGTGACAGATCCTCCGCAGTAAAGTGTCAGCACCTAAGACCCTGCTGCGTCACTCTTGAGGCCTATGGCTGCCTTGATCCAGCGCGCTTCCGTAACACGACTGACCCTCGTCATCGTCAGCAGCCTCCCTACTATAACCTTTGCATCTGGGCAGGCTATTTCAAGCCCAGCCATGTACACCCTAAAACCATTCCCAGCTGTTCCAGGCCCTCCACCTCTCAGTGCAGAGCCTATAGCTCAGGATACCCAAGCCCCGCACTGCGTCCCTTACTGTTCCAGTCAGACAGTACTCTATAATACTTCTTGTGTCCCCCTCCATGAATAAAACACTAAAGATTTACCTAAGTTTCTTATCTACATATCATAATAGGATTGTTATAATGTATGTCATGTAATTGAGTAATGTAAATTGAAACCATTAAAACCAACAAATATTGTCTTACCACTAGATGGGAGTATTCATACATGCACCGTTTTTTATAACAGCACATGATATGTATGATTATATATGGATGATATATGCAGGCAGTAGCACTCTGATGAAGAATTCTGGGACAAAGTGTTAACATCTTGCAGCTACTAATATTCATGTGAATTTTCTATCAATTCCAATCGTCTGCTGTTCTTCACATATCTCTTGAAGTGTTTGTCCTACGGGACTTCACTTACTATGTCTTGCTAAGGGCACAGTGTCAAGTTTGACTTTGAATTGTCTTTGTACTTTGAATAAATAAAGCGACAGCATTCCAGATTTCAGGATGGTTTTAGAGTGTCACACTCTTGAGCTAGCATTCAGAGATAGGCAACTGTGGCCATTTCAGCTAAAGACAACAAGTGATTGTGTGTTAGGCCTACATCTCTTATGAGACTTTTGCGGGACACTATATAATTCCACAAAATGGTGTCATCAAGCTCTTGTATTCACCAAAATTAACTATATTTATTCTGTTAAAAAATACCACATACAATACTTAAATGTTTATTATCGGCATTATTGAATAAATTGGAATGATGTGTTTTTCCAACTCATCTAGCCTGGAGATTTCACACCCTGCTAATCTAGAAAGATTAAGGGTCTTGCCACGAATAATGTAATGACCCAACTCGAGGGGCGGCACCAAGAGTGGATTTGAATATCTCACTGCACGCAATTGGATAAGACTATACGACCAATGTGTACTGACTGATTCCGGACTTTGACGCAATTGGATCACACTGCAACTGTCATCTGTTTAGCTCGCCTTTGGCCCACCTATCAGATACACCAATGTGATGGGCTACCCGCAATACAAGTGGCAAAAGTAACGTGCATCATTACTCATTGCCAGAGTGTCTCGCAGAGACAATTGAGCTCTTGCGAGAACTCTATTGGTACCACCAATCGAGTGGTACCTGGATTTTCCAGGGTAACTATAATCTCATTTTTAAAGAAAGCTCACCTGGGGGCATGCAGTTGGCCAATGTGTTACAGGAATGAGCATGACAGGCACTGCACATGTATAAATGTTCTGACATCTCTTGTGGGAAGTTTGCTGTTTGCGTGCTATATTAGCACATTAGCATAACCCCCTCCATGCCACAGCCAAACTGTGGCCACACTTACACATTTTCTTAAATAGTTAAATATATAGATATATATAGACTTTACTTTATTTCTGCATTGTTGCACTGTTGACTTACTCATTTGCACTACCACCATGACTCATTCACACAGTGTCACGGACAGAAGACGACCCAAAGAGCAAGTTCAAATTCAGAGTCTTTTTATTGAAGGGTTCAGGGGAAGAGGAGTGAGAGAATCGTGAGGTCTTGGAGGTTCCGGTTCCAGGGGTGCTAGGAGTGCTAGGAGTGCCAGGGGTGTCAGGGGTTCCAGGGGTTCTCGGGGCTCTGGGGTTTTTCAGGGTCCTGTGGGTTACCTGGGCTCCGGGGGTCACCAAGTTTCCAGGGGGTTCCAGTCCAAGGTGCTGAGTGTGTGTGTGTCCCCCAGTGATCGAGCGGCGTCTCGGGCTGAGGGTGGTGACGCCTGGCCTGGGCTCGCCTCGCCTGGTGGTCGGAGGCCTGGGGAACACACACACACACACAACAGCAAGATGAACAGCAGGCAGTAGTACAGACCAGGGCTAGGCACTAAACGAGTTACCGGGGGGGCTGAAGATCGGAGAGTAATCGAGAAGATCCGGAAGGCAGGTCGGGATAACCGGGGCAGTAGAACAGGGAGGCAGTCAAGAATGGATCCGAATCACAGGTAGGAGTCAGAGAGTAGACAGGCAGGCAGGCAGGTTACTGGTCCAGGTTTGAAAACGATCTGACTGGGCTGAAAAACAGGGCTTTATATACTGGGAGAGGTTCGTGGAGAAATGCAGTGCAGCTGGCAGAGTAATTAGAGCAGAGTGGGGCAAGGTGAGGATGGTGAGTGGGAAATGCAGCGCAGCTGGCCAGGTAACAAGAGCAGAGCAGGGCGGAGCCAGGTGGAGCTCGTTAGGCAGAGTAGAGAGAGAGTGAGCAGAGTGGCAGAGAATTGAATTCAATTAAGGTTGTTACCAGGGAGAGAGAATGCTCATGACACACAGAGCACCTTAGAGCACCTTACCATACCTTACTATGCACAGAGAATCACAGGCTCAGTCCCTGTCTCAGTCATTGCAAGCGCCTCTGATTTATTACCACTATGTGGATACTGTTTTTAGAATTGATTTAGATTAAGTGTTAGTATAATTTGTATTTTTGTAATTTGTATTTTAGTATATTTTTATATATTGTATTAAGTGTTAGTATAATTTGTATTTTAGTATATTTAGCATATTCTTTATCTTCTACTGTCCTTACTGCTTAGTTGTGTTTTTATATTATATACTTTAATTACTCTTTCTGCTGTTAAAGAATGTGTTTGTCTTGTATGTATGCTGCTGAGACCTTGAATTTCCCCTGGGGATCAATAAAGTATCTATCTATCTAAGTTATTCCACATCTGTTATCTTTTTAAATGGAAAAAACTTCCATCCCTCCCCAGTCAATTGTAACTTGCAACCTTCCAAAACAACAAGCTGCTTTAAGATAGGATATTAGATTACATTTAAATACCTATGACTATGTGTTGTAAAGATTGTATGCTTGATCAGGTTGGCTTGCTTCTGTCTGCTGCCTGCAGCCCATCACAAGGCACTCCTCCATCACAGAGATCATCAGAAGGTAAGGGCGGCGGGACACAACTTGAGCATTATTGCTTGCACAGGGATGGTCACTAAAGGTTAATAAGTTGAAGTCTATTGTGAATCCTTATCAAAAAGTCCTTGTAAGATTTTATTTTTATATATTATTATATATATTATTATATATATATTATTATTATTATATATAATATTCTACAGCAGGGTTCCACAAATAGTGGCCCACAGGCTACATCTGCCCCGCAACAGCCAAATTAGTGCCCATGCTGACGTGTGTGTCTGGCACGCGCGGACAAGAATGATAGGCTGCCTAAAGGGAATCCTCACTGCATCCGAACATGCGACTGTGTGTGGAGCATTATGTTGTATGATCCGTTAAATATGCCTCATCATTTCTGATACAGACAGATATGTACAGTGTGGTATGTGCAGTGTAACAGTAACATAACAGTAGTAAAAATAAGTGTATGTGGTATTAACAGTATAGACAGGTACAGTTGACTATGGAGTGTATTCTGCAGTATGATAGCATTAATATTATAAGAGCAGTAGAATATTGGTATAAGTGTGGTTACAGTATGTACATTTGTAATATAAATTGTATGCTATGGGTGAGATAGGAAATTTAGCAAACTATCCATCATGTCCATTCTTTGCCTTAGTAGGCCTAGCCCATTTCAAAAACTTTATTAATCTCATTGGGCCCTATTTTGGCAATCAGAAACAGATGGTCAGAGGTGCAAATTTTATAGACATTAAAGGCGTGTGGCCAGTCCATATATATTCACTAATTTTATGGTATGTTTTTGATATCAAGCGCTGGACACAAAAGGGTTGTTCTTATGTTTCTTAATCAGTCATGGGTGTGTTTTGTGCGTATAAATCCTTTAAACCAATAGGAGTGACATCTGTCATTTCCTTTAACAGCAAGCAGCGCAACTTAATACAGCGCAAATTGGTATTTGGCATAATCTGCACTCGCCTATTATTTGAACTCATAGGCAAAGTGAAACTGAGAGAAAGGGGGCTGATGTTGCACATACAGTACATATTGATATTAGCCATAGACTGTATATATAGAATATAGAATATATAGTTCTATATATACAGTCTTTGATATTAGCAAACAGGCAAAGGCATTTGTGGAGCACAACATTCCTGTTTGCTCAACTACAAGTTTTTTTGTGCTCGAGTTTTATTTTTCCTCAAAATATTTTTCTGCGCTAAAATTGTGCTACTATGTAACTCTATAGTTATTATGATTATTTTTCAATTTTTCAATGTTTGTGAATTGTGGGTGTGAGTGTTTAATCCTGGATGCGTTGGCCCTTGGTTTGGCATTTAGCCTACATAATATTGGCCCTTGGGCCAAACTATTTGTTCTACTGTACAGAATTTCTTGATATTTGTATGTTCTGTCACAGGATTGTAAATAGGCTACTGATTTTAATCAAGATAGAAATTTCTTTGTAGAAAAAATTATATATTCTAAATGCAAATGTATTGGAATTTCCTGTCCAATCACATGCCTACATGAGCCCAAGCCTTTATATCAAAGATTGTAGCGCTCTAGAATCTTCGCTTTATAGCTGCTATTACTTACTTCTAAGCCTTGGTCTTCCTGAGGAGGACATGTCTCTCCTGGTAAGATTATTTTGGTCACTAGCCTACATCTTAAAGTTTAAACGTTCAGGAACGTTTTGATAAAGCTTAAACTAGAATATGTGACTGATTAAGATTTCTGCTTTAAACAAACAGGTTAGCGCAGATAAATACCGGTAGAAGCTAGAGCTAGCAGCGCTAACGTTAGTTCCACAAAGTTTTTTTATTCATGTTTTTTTTATTTTTTTTATTAGCTGTAAGTTACCAGGTTTCTTCCAGAAATCACGTTAGGTAAGGTAAACTAGGTTACATTCTTGTCATATAACGGTTGTAGATAGAACTGAAGTTAGTAAGCTGTATCTTGCACGTAGATAGTTATCGTTACACTAAACGGTTAGTTATCAATGCATACGTTATCTAGCTGCTATTCTAACTACCTAGCAGCTAACATGAGGTAAGTTTGATGGCACAGGTGGCTAACATTAGCTAATGATAACGTTCGCTCAAACATTTTAACCTGTCTTTAGCTTGTTAGTTGGCTCGTGGGTGATCATAGGTGGGCTGTCATATTCATGCTCCAAATAACATATTATGTCATTGCATAAATCTGTCTGAACTATCCTTTCAGTTACAGCAGTTGACATGGGTAAATAATGAATGTGAAGTTAATACTGTCTTATGTCAAATCATGTCAAATTTGATTTTATAACATTATAATTTCTCCATTTAATCATAGCCTTTTTTTTTGGCACAGATCAAATTGTCCAACCATCAGCACCACCATCAACATACCACCTTCACCAACCCAGGTAAATTAATTAAATCATTCCTATGATCCCTTTGATTATAATTGTTTGTCTGTACAGTAGTGATGCGCTGGTCAGGTTTTTTTTTATGACACACACCCGCCTAACCCATTTTGGAGATCCATTCCGCCCCATCCAACCCGACAAAATATGCGCTTCAAGGTAGGGTATGGGATTGTCTTTTTTGGCCATTTTTGCAAAATCACTTGAAATCATTTTCAAGTTTGGACGGTTTCCTGCATGAATCGCGCACACCATATTCTCGGCAGAAATGGCACAAACTGCAGTTGACACAAACAACCACAAGGTGGCACTTGGGAGTTCTGCCACTACTATTTTTGATGCGACTTGACTTAATGCTTCCATGACACAGTTTCCAAGTCAGTCCAAGTCAGTAGAACAATCAGAGACAGTTGAGCCATTATCAAACATATATGATAATACAATAGCGTGAGTTTATATATCTTATACCCTATTTGTCACAGTTACTTATAGATTTGATAGTGTAACGATAGCGCATGAGACACTTGGAGACTTTCCAGGGGGGGCACGGGAACTTAAATTGATCACGGTAGTTTAAGCTTACACTTGACAAAACATTCTAATATGAAAATGTAGATGCAATTGTTGTAAAATGGTGCAGCTCCTTTAAGAGAGCCCCGTGCACAGGGATGGAGAGAGAGAAAGCGAGAGGGGATATGTGTGTTAGAACTGAGATGCGTATGGAAAAAGTAGACGTGCTGTTGAGACTGGAGCGAGTCATATTCAAAATAATGCAAAAATAAATCCGCAGATAAAACCAATATCCTCGTTCATTGCAACCGCAACATGCCTGCTTGCCGATGTTCAAACGACAACGAAAAAGATATCAAAGCACTTTTTGCGTTTGAATGTAGCACGAAAAAATGTTCAAACAGCTGGACAAATGATTTAGCTAATTGATTATAGCCTGTACACTAGCAATTGTTGAACATTTACCTGTACAAAGACATTGACAGTAGCCCAGCCTAACAAGCAGATGTTGCAAAAGACGAAAGAAGCAATTAATCAGAAATAAATAATGTAATCTGCAGCGCTTTATTTAACAAACTGCAAGCAACAAGAGGGTTGAGGCTGAACGACACTGAGTTTTTGAAGTTTTAGAAATATTTTGGTTTGGTAACCAGCAACAAGTGCAATTTGTTAAAGGAACACGCCACCCAAAATCAGTAGTAATATATGTTCTTACCTTAACTTTCACGAGTTGAGTCATACCTCTCCCACGTCGGTATGTGCACTCAAACGCTCTGGCCTGGCGTGAATGTGTTAGCATGTTGCTATGCTAGCGGGCTCTGCAGAGTCAGAGGGAGTAAGATGGCATTAATCAAACACATCCACGTTTTCCCTACTTAAATACAGTTGCACAAGTAGTTGATTAAAAATGTTAGGTCACACAACATGAAACGTGACGATTTTCCAAGCGAATAAACAGGAGAACTACAATGTCTGGAGCAATAGCACTTGGGAGTACTTAGACCTATGTAGTAATATTAATTAACACCTAATTGTAGATCCTATCCACCACAGAGTTTAGAATCCATGCTTGATCACCCCTCAGCCTCCCCCTCCCCTCTGAGCAAGAGAGGCACACACACTAGAGATGCGCTGATGGGCTGACCGCCCAGCAAGCTGGCGAGTCATATAGGTTTAATCAGACCAGAGATGCCCAAATTTCCGTCAATGATTCCCGGGACACTGAAAACCTTGGTGGACATGTAACCCCACATGGATAGCATGGAACCATCGTTTTTCGTTTTTTGATCTGTAGCCCCCGGCTGAATTGGACCCCGAAAGGAGGGTAGGGCAGACACAGTTTTCTGTGAATATCTCGAAAACCGTAGGGTTTAGGAGGACCATTTTTTTTTGTATGTTGATCTCAAGGGGCCATGTCAACCCATTCCATAACCACTCATTTCATGTATAGCGCCACCTAGTTAAACACAAAAAGTAAAAATGAGGTGGTGTAATGAAGGTATCTGTGACCTAACATAGTCAAAACTGCACGAAATTGGAAGTGTAGGATCATTATGACACCCTCTGTATGCACGCCAAGTTTTGTGGAATTCCGTTCATGGGGGCCACTTATAAATTAATTTAATTTATGTGTACATTTAGTGGCAGTTTTCTGTGAATACCGTAGGGCCAACAAAGATTCTTAAGGGGGACACTGAAAGCCACCTAATTAAAAATTAAAAAGCAAAAAATTACATCAAAACTTGGTGGGCATGTAGGACCCCCCCTTTGAATGCATGCCAAGTTTTGGATCGTTCATGGAACTGTCATTTTACACCAACAAAGATTCCCGGACACTTTTGATCTGCATGTACCCCCACATGGATAGCATGGGACGTTTTGGACCCCTGAAAGGAGGGTAGGGCAGACACAGTTCTCTGTGAATCTTTTTTATGGTATGTTGGTCTCAAGGGCCCACATCAACCTGGCTCATAATCACTCATTTGTGATTTGCCCCGGTAAAAAATGAAAATGCAATATTATTCTGCTTTAATCGCCCCTATCTTCAGTTAAGATGTTCAGAACTGCACCAAATTTTATGTGTATGATTGACCTGGCATTCTCTGGGGGTCTGGGGGTATGCCAAGTTTCGTAGAATTTCATCCATGGGGGGCTAAAAAAAATTAGGTTATGTGTTCATTTAGTGACTGTACACTCATTGGCCTGTAAATGCGGTGCACACATATAAACATGCACACACACAGGCACCCACATACTATCGGTATTAGAACGGCCGATACATAATTACAAATTCAGTAGGATCAAAAAGAAAGCCAAAATATTCATCATCATCATCATGGCTGCATTTTCAGTATTGGTGATAAGTAGTCGTTTGTCCACTAGATGGCGCATCGTTGCAGTGAGACGTAATTTTGTTGGAAGTTAAAAGTGGGTTGGAAAAACAATGGACACTTCCTACAAGGACTGTAATTTACGCTTGGCGAACATCTAATAAGGACAGGGCGATGTTCACATGAAGTGTAAGTGAGGATGAAGTGAGGATGTTTATCGGACATGCTTGGTTTTACTGCAGAAGATACGTTAATCTTGTAATATCAATAAGGACCTAGGTAATGTTACCGTTAGCGTGGGTTGAGTGATGGAGGCCCATTTGATTGATTGCATTTGTAGAAAACTATAAATGCGGTTATACCAAGCAAATTGATAGCAGCACTGTTTGTATCTTTTCGACTGTCATTTATTGCACGTGCTACAAAATCATTCTGTGCAATGGAAGATTTACCAACGTTACACCGGTCTGATACAGTTTTGCCTATACATGCGTGAGACTGAGGCGCCTGTTTATTTTGTTTTAAGAATGCGTGCAGGGTGTGAGAGGGGAATCGATGTGCTTTGATTCCAGCTTGGTAGTTGTAGTCTGTGAAATTAAAAAAGCACGCGTGTGTGTGAAGTATCCAAACAATGACACCTTCATTTCATTATGGCTGCTTTAGCAACCGCCTTAAGCTACTGTGTAGTGGGTCCCATTTAGAAGTGGCTACTTCATTCGTGGCGCTTTCCTTGACTCATGGAGCTGCGTGAATGTTATTACAACTTTAAGCCACAATATGGCAGTTTAAGTCCGCTTGATACTGTAAGTAAGTAAGCCATTGGTTTCCAAAGGAGATTTTATTTGTGTCGCCAGCATAGCCTATTGACAATTTATGTTGTAAATAGGCCTACCTTATAATCCTACCTGTAGCTTAGGGAAGCTAACAGCTTTCTATTAGGATCTAGTTTGTTAGTTACAGTTTTGTCATAACTCCCTAATGCATTTTTTCATTTAGAATAGCCAGAGCGTGTATATCTCAATCTGAAAATTAAACAATATCGGGTGCCTATGGACTAGGCTGGGTGAACCCAGCCTGATCTGCCCGCTATTTTATTTTTGATTTCTTAAAAGATTGAGCTTGGTCTGATGAAAGCCAGACTAGCCATGGACCTCAGTTACACAATGCAAGGGAACATGAATCAGCCTATATTTGCACGAACAATAACGGACAAAAGCTCTTCAACTTTGGCCCGTTAAAATGTGTATGAACATTCTAGCGGCGCATTTCATCAAGGCCCATTTGGACATGTCAGTTATTTGCACCACTGGTTAGATGTAAAACAGCATTTCGTTTCAGACTACTGTTACTTAATTTGTGCATTAACAATAACGTTTCAGACTACTGTTACTTAATTTGTGCATTGACAATAAAGTATTACATGAACTAAAGATGACTAAAATCTTATGTAGAAGAAGAAACATTCACAAAAAAAATCCATCCATCCAAAAATGACCTTTGTTTTTGATAGCTGTTGAAAACGGCATGGAACTGACAGAGATGTTTTTTTGTTTATAAATACATAATAAATAAATAAATAAATAACATTATGCTGATACCTTTTGCTTTTCCCAAATACAATGTAGCCTACAGGTGTAAGTGACCTTTCATCAATCCAGTTGCAATGGATGAACTGTGATGAACTGCCCTACTTGTGATTGTTTAGAGATTTTAAAGGTTTTATAACAATGCTACATCTTCTTTGGCTATTCTACAATCTATTCACCTTTTCAGCACCAGTAGGGTACTTTCTGTGCAGCCCTTACACACACACTCAGGCATGCCAAACAAGCATACACAAAAGTTTCAAGAGTGGGGGATGGAGTAAAATATGGAGACAAATTGAAGTGTGATTTATTTTCAAGGAATGGATGTACAGGACTGACTGGGCGGTCATATTTTGTACCGCTATGCGGTACATCTAGTTTTGGCTTTCTTTTAATCCTACTGAATTTGTAATTATGTATCGGCCGTTCTAATACCGATAGTATGTGGGTGCCTGTGTGTGTGCATTTGTATATGTGTGCACGCCATTTACAGGCCAATGAGTGTACAGTCACTAAATGTACACATAACCTAATTTTTTAGACCCCCCCATGGATGAAATTCTCTGAAACTTGGCATACCCCCGAGAATGCCAGGTCAATCATACACATAAAAATTTGGTGCAGTTCTGAACATCTTAACTGAAGATAGGGGCGATTAAAGCAGAATAATATTGCATTTTCATTTTTACCGGGGGTGGGGGTGCAAATCACAAATGAGTGATTATGAGCCAGATTGATGTGGGGCCCTTGAGACCAACATACCATAAAAGATTCTTCATCCTCAGTGCCACGGTTCAGGTTGTTATTTAGGAAAAACTGTTTTTTTTGCGGTTCAGGGGCCCAGCACAGGGGTGGTGATGGTGATGAAATTTTTCCGTAAAAGTCTAGTGGGGCTACATACCCACCAAATTTCATGTACCCGGTGGTTCGGTGTCCCGGGTATCAATGACCAAAAATTCAGGGAGTAGATGGCGGGAAAAATTCTTGAATTGTGTGCATGTGTGCGTGTACAAATTTATGTTTATGTGTGTGGGTGTGTGTGTGTGTGTGTATGCGTGCTTGTGTGTTTGCCTGCGTATGTGTGTTTGTGCATGTGCATGCATGCGTACATATGTCTACTGTGTGAGTATGTGTCATCATTATGATTACTGTAAATGTATGTGTGCGTGTGTATCTGTTTATGCACATGTGTGCACATGGAATGGGTTAACATGACCCCTGGAGGCAAACATGGGGAAAAAATTGGTCATCCTAGGCCCTACAGTTCTCAAGATATTCACAGAGAACTGTGTCTGCCCTACCCTCCTTCGGGGTCCAGTCCAGCGGGGGGGGCTACAGATCAAAATGAAGAATGGCGGTTCCATGCTATCCATGTGGGGGTACATGCCCACCAAGTTTTTGTGTATCCGGTCTTTCAGTGTCCGGGGAATCCTTGTTGGTGTGTCACTAAATTATTTTATTGTAAGGCCCCCATGAACGAAAAGTACACAAAACTTGGCATGCATTTGGAGGGTGTCATAATGATCCTACATTTTTTAATTTCGTGCAGTTTTGACCTTGTCAGCCAGAGATATTGTGATGAAAACACCTAATTTTTTGCTTTTTAATTTTTTTAACTAGGTGGGCTATACATGAAATAAGTGGTAATGGGATGGGTTGACATGCCCCTTAAGACCAACATACATAAAAAAAGGTGGACCTCCTAGGCCCTCACGGTTCTCGAGATATTCACAGAAAACTGTCTCCGCCACCTACAGGCCAGTTGGTGTATAGTAACATAAATTAATTTATTGTGTGGCCCCATGAACGGAATTCCACAAAACTTGGCGTGCATACAGAGGGTGTCATAATGATCCTACACTTCCAATTTCGTGCAGTTTTGACTATGTTAGGTCACAGATACCTTCAATTACAACACCTCATTTTTACTTTTTTGTGTTTAACTATACAAGAAAAGTGGTTATGGAATAGGTTGACATGGCCCTTGAGATCAACATACAAAAAAAAAATGGTCCTCTAAACCCTACGGTTTTGAGATATTCACAGAAAACTGTGTCTGCCCTACCCTCCTTTCGGGGTCCAGTCCAGCGGGGGCTACAGATCAAAACGAAAAAACGATGGTTCCATGCTATCCATGTGGGCTTACATGTCCACCAAGTTTTCGTGTACCCCGGTCTTTCAGTGTCCGGGGAATCATTGACGGAAATTTGGGCATGAAAAGAAAAAAAAAAAAAAAAAAAAAAAAATCTGACTAAACCTATATGACCGCCCGCTGGGCTCTTGCAGGCGGTCATAATTACAAGTGAGCAAAAAAAAACTCATCACACACACTCATCTTGTCTTTCTCTCCCTCTCTCTCTTGTGTGCACGCACATGCACACACCCTGTGTTAGGTTAGACTACTTCGCCTATCGCCTACCCCAGGCAATTATTTTAGCCCAAAATAACTGCATTACTTCAAGTGTCAAAACTGCAGTTTTCTGAGTATCAAAACAGTTTTGCAGTTTTTGAGGAAATATTTGCAGTTCTTATGCAGGAAATACAGTATTTTGGACACTGAAAACTGGACAATGGAAACTGTATTGTACTGCATAGCCTACTGTATGTTTACTGCAGAAATGCAGTATTTTGGACATGAAAATACTAAGGTGTACTGCACTTTCAAAACTGCAGTTCTTTTTTGTAAGGGAGGTTATTTGATAGTATTGGTAAATGCTGCAGATGCACAAATCTACATAAAACAGATTAATTTACTTTAAAGTGACTAGGGCTAGTTTACAGGATGACATTTGTTGAGCATTTTAATAATAATTGCACTTAATAACGCAAAATTATTTTTTATCTGACTCGATTAATTGATGAAATAGTCGCTAGAATACTCGATTCCAAAAAGAATCGATAGCTGCAGCCCTAAACTGTGCAACCACCATGTCTATCCTATCAACACCATAGTAACCGTCTCTGCATTATCTGTTTTAACTATGCATGATATTTTACATAACAATGTTTGCATTTTCATGCACTGGTAATTCGTTGGAATAGCATTTCCTTTTTTTTGGAGTTTGCTATTGTGAGATGCCACTCCGATTCCTGTGCTCTATTTTAGGTCCTTCTTGACCATGTATTGTAAAGAAATGCCATCCTGCAGTGCGTTGAATCTTTATCTTTATATCACCCAAGCTATCTCTGGTCAGCTGTCCTTTCAGTACATCAAACTCGTAGCGTTCTTTTGGATTAGAAGCCAGTGAGGTCTCTATTCTGCAGGTTTTATTTATTCATTTATTTGATGCCTATGCCGTTTGATTAGACATACATTTATCTGGATCTCTGGTTTTGTGGATTTGTCATTCTTAGACAGTAAATTATGGAACATGGACAATTGATGCTGATTTTTCTTTTTTTATGGCCATAGATGATTATCTGATAGGGACCAGTAACAAACTAAAGTCATGTCATATATCCTTACATCTCTGCAAGTTTGGAAGCTGCTCCAATGGACCCTTTCAACAAGGTAAACACAAACAATGCTTGAACATTCTATTTGGGCCCCAATCTACTTCCTCTGCATTAAGATAACATATGGAATGTTAAAAAGGAAGTCTTGTGGGGCCAACTATGATGCTGATAATGGAACTCTCTTGAAAGGGTCCATAGACAATAGTCTTTTTTTCGTAAAGATCAGAGCAAGGTCACCTGAGGCCAGTGATACTGTAAATTGAAGCCCCATTGTTCCGTTCGCCCGCAGTCACGTTCTGATCACCATCTAACTGGCACTGCATTGTTTCCTTGAGGACAAAGATATAACCCTAATTCCCTCCATCAGCTGCAGATGGCCTTTGAAGCACTTGTTAATGTACTGTATTACACTTATGAATTTGTACAGCAGCTGCTCTTTTGACTCAGAGGTCTGAATGCACACATACCCGTTGCTACTTGTACATTTTGGTTGCTAACAACCTTAAACAGATATGGCGGCATGGCTATAATCATAATCACAGATCAGTGTCTAGTCTGTTCAAGGTGGTGCACTAAGCATTCTTTTTTATTAAATTAGGTTTGTTTCATGGTTTCCTTTTGTGAGAACCCACAAATACCCATGACCTTTGACCCCTTTTCAATGTTTAAATGCACCAAAATGCTGCACTTTTAATAAATGACTTGCTTATTTATATCTATGGAGATATTTTTGCTGTTGCCTTAACTATTTTGTGCGTCATAATTTTAACCATACATACAAGTTGTATAGTTATGCAATAAGTTCCCAACCACAAAGCATGGTTCATGAGTTTCACAGTTCAGAAATGGTCAAAAATAGTACATACATTTCAGCACCATAATTCTGCAAAATTTACCTGTATTAGGTATAAGTATAAGTAATACAGTATATACTGTTTTGATCCCGTGAGGGAAATTTGGTCCCTGCATTTATCCCAATCCGTGAATTAGTGAAACACAGTGAGCACACAGTGAGATGAAGCACACGCTAATCCCGGCACAGTGAGCTGCCTGCAACAACAGCGGAGCTCGGGGAGCAGTGAGGGGTTAGGTGCCTTGCTCAAGGGCACTTCAGCCGTGCCTAATGGTCGGGGTTCGAAGCGGCAACCCTCCGGTTACAAGTCTGAAGCACTAACCAGTAGGCCACGGCTGCCCCCAAAAAATATATATACTCTTTTGATCCTGTGAGGGAAATTTGGTCTCTGCATTTATCCCAATCTGTGAATTAGTGAAACACACTCAGCACACAGTGCCAAAAAAAATTAAAAAGGTGAAGCACACACTAATTCCACAAATGTGCATAGCAGTGGGCTGCCTGCAACAATTCTGATGCAGGTTATATAGACCAGCCTTTCTCAAACTTCTTTGGAGGTCCGGTGACTTTTTTGGGTTAGGTGCCTTGCTCAAGAGCACTTCAGCCATACCCTAATGGTCCAACAGGGGGGGTTGAACCGGCAACCCTCCGGTTACAAGTCCGAAGCGCTAACCAGTATGCCACGGTTGCCCTTGTGCATGATGAAATGCTCATTTAAATATGCATGGACCTCCCCCTCTGTGTCTCACTTTGGCAGAAATGACCAAGAACTGCTAATATCATGGCCAGTCCAGCACTGTTTTCAAATTCTTTATCCTCTGGGTTAAATAAATAGTTATGTTCATCACAGAGCCCTACTTCCATTTCTCACTTCTCTCTGGGTTAAATAAATAGTTATGTTCATCACAGAGCCCTACTTCCATTTCTCACTTCTCCTATGTAGGAAGCTCCTTTTGTATGAGCACTTGAATGCATGACCAGATTCCTCAAGCTAGCGAGAGGTCAGGGAGCTGTAACCTCTCCTTGGCCTCAGTAGTAACGGAGACGTGAGAATGCCCCACCCCCCCATACTTGCTCCTCTGAGAAACAGTAGGTGATGTCAGTCTTAGGAAGGATGTCAGAGACATTCCAAAGACCCTTGTGTTTCAGTCCAGTCTAAGCACATATCTGTTGGCTACATACATATAAACAACATCCAGCAACTTGACGAGACTGCAATGACCAGGTGCTTTAATACAGGACATTAATATTGTATTGAATATTAATGTGTTTTAAAAGATGTATGATGTATTATAATGGTTTGCTATTTCTGTCTGTTGCAGCCCATCACACTCCTCCATCACAGAGATCATCAGAAGGTAAGGGACACAACCTGAACATCATTGTTTGCTTAGGGATGGTCACTATCTCAAGGTTAATAGCCTAGATAAAAGTTGCAAGTCAAGGTTACTTTCTTCTTTATTTGAATTAGCTCTACAAATGGATGAGAATTCAATTCATTCAATATTTGTTTTTACATTTCTGTCATAGTCGTTTATTATCGCCACATTATCGCCACGTAATATATGTTTACAGTTGACTTCCTTTTAATTTGCAATTCTTATCTTTAAACAGACACATTTGGTTTTAAAAGGGAAAGATGGGAATAACTTAGCAATTACTTAGCAATAACTGTCAAAAGTAAAACATAAAGAGCCATCGGCCTACAAACATTTCTCTAACATCAGCTGATGACCATGGTTTTCACCAGCATTAGCATTATTCAAGATCTTGAAGATGATGTAAGTTCTTAATTTTTACAGATAATGCTAAATACATGTGGCTGTGGTATTGAATGACAGTGCTTATTATCAGCTTGAAATGGAGACAGAAGTTGCATCTTATTCAGGCTGAAAAAAGCTGTCTGTTGGGGAGGGAATTTCACATCTTTTTAAAACCTGTGACATTTCAACATAAAGTTTGTGTATGGCTGAGTGTTATGCTGTGTGTGTGTGTCTGTGTCTGTGTGTGTGTGTGTGTGTGTGTGAGAGTGTGTGCTCACACATGTCTAGAGGGTGGGGGTTGACTGTATATATGCCACTTGTCCCAGCTAGTACGTTGTACTGATTTAGTGGCATTTCAAGTTATGTGCATGTATTAGGCAGAGCGAGTGTATACCGTATTATTGTCTGAGATTTTATCTATATATGGAAGTCTGTTAACTCAGACCTGTTAATCTGCTGGATGGGTGTATCAAATACTGCTGATTTGGTCCCAGCAGGCATGACTGTCAGTTTAATGGAGTTCATTATGGGCCAATTCTATTCATAGCATCAGAGAAGAAAGCCTCAGTTTAGTTGTTCTCCTTCTTTTGCGTAGGTGGGGTCTTTGATGAATGTTACATGCAAGTATCTTATGAACAAAAAATCAACAGAAACACTTTTTAAGTGATTGTATTGGAATGCATTCCATACTGAAAACTAAAACACAGCAAACAAGAACTTTTCAGACAAGTCCATCATGGGAGCTTCACTCTTCATCATGTCCTTTCTGTGATACAAAAAAAAAAAATATATATATTATTAGCAATATGTGGATAAATATGATTGCCAGCCACTTTCACATTTTGCCAGCATTTGACTAGTGGCTAGGGCCAATTTTATGGTCTGATGATTATGAATGATAAAATTAATGATGATAGAACTGTATATGTTTGAGATGAGATTCATTCATTATATATTTGCACTAATTCACATTAGAACATGCATTTGGATGCTAATTTTGAGTGTGCTCAATGAAAAAAGGTATAGTGCTAATTGTCAGCAATTGAATTAAAGGAACTCTCACAAAGAAACTTTGAACCAATGTACTCCTAACAATTGCCTATGTATTCATATGGAAATTATGGAAATGCAGTACAGTATTACAATAACATTTTTTTACTATACAGCCAAAATTAATCTCATTTTTTTTTTTACAATTTTTGAACTGACAATGAAAAACAGTTAATAGCATAAAAACTCAGCAAAAGGGTTATTTTTGCTGTAGATATGCAGGTACCTCCCGAGATACACTGCAGCAAAAGTGCACCTTTTTCAATTTCTTTTTTTCAATGCAAAGAAGCAGCATTTGCATCATCAATACAGTACTGATTTTTGCATTGACGAACGGTAAAGAGTTAACCACTAAAACTGCTAAAGGCTGCAAATATAGTACAATGTATGAGTACAATGTACAGTATATACTGGTCATTGGTATATACTGGTTAATATTAATCAATTAATGTATTCATATTCAATACAGTGGCAACTGTTGCTCTCACCTTGCCACCTGCATCACGGCTCTTGGATCTCATCTTGTTGACCTGAGACTCAGCTATATCAGCTCTCTCCTCAGCCTCATCCAGCTCATGCTGCAGCTTGCGGAACTTGCCCAGGTTGCTATTGGCCTGCTCCTCCTGAAATGTGCACACAAATTAAGCGTATCTCGTTTATTGTTTATTTGTTCAGCAGTTAATGGATCAACAGACTTTGGTAATAGATAAAACCAGGAAGAGAAGAAAAAATTAGATGTTACTTACAGCCTCCTCTGCTGTTCTCTTGTAGGATTTGACCTTCAGCTGCAGTTTGTCCACCAGATCCTGAAGACGATGCAGATTCTTTTTGTCCTCCTCAGTCTACAGATGGGAGAGGTGAGTGAATATTCTGTTAGCATTTAGCATTATGTATTATAAAAAATGTATTTATGATATGTGGTATAATTTAATATACCTGATAGGTAAGCTCCTTGATGCGGCGCTCATATTTACGGATTCCTTTGACAGAATCACCGGCCTTCCGTTGCTCCATTTCCACCTCACTTTCCAGCTCTCTCACCTAAATGTAGACAAACAAAGCAAATGTTGAATGAATGATGTGTCTATTATTATATACATATAGCCAAGCACTGATTTTTAGAAAAAGCTCTTTAGCAAAAACTCAGCACTTACTCTAGACTCTAACTTCTGGATCTGCTTTTTGCCACCCTTCATGGCTATTTGTTCAGCTTCATCCAGACGGTGCTGCAGGTCCTTGATGGTCTGCTCCATGTTCTTCTTCATGCGCTCCAGGTGAGCACTGGTGTCCTGCTCCTTCTTCAGCTCCTCTGCCATCATGGCAGCATCAGTGATGGCCTTCTTGGCCTTTTCCTCAGCATTCCTGCACTCCTGCACAGCCTCCTCTACTTCATTCTGCAACTGGGATGTATCACCCTCCAGCTTTTTCTTCTGGTTCAGCAGGCTGGTGTTCTATGTGGGAAGACAAATGTTAATGATGGTCTGTGTCACATTTTGAAATGGTCTGTGTCATACTATGAATAAATCTGAAAACCATGTTTAGGATTTTACCTGAGAGTGCAGCAGCTGCACCCTCTCACTGACGTCCAGCAGCTCCTGTTCAGCCAGTTTCCGGCCTCTCTCAGTCTGCTCCACCAGGGACCTGAGCTCATCCAGTTCAGCCTGCAGCAGATTGTTGCGTCTCTCCACAATAGCAGTGTTCTCTTTGAGATCATCATTACCACGTAGAGCGTCATCCAGCTGCAGTTGGGCATCCTGCATTGTACACATATTAGAAAAGTAAACATTTGTTGTCTAGATTGCTAACATACAGGCCAGGCGCACAGGAACCTATTTTTGACCAGGGGTGCTGAATAACAAAAATAATGGATGTCCGACGATCCCCCCCCCCCCGGACATGTTTGGATTTTGATTGCTAAATAGCCTCACGTCATTTTAGTGCAAAAAAAGCGGGTGATAGCGAAGTTTTAGAAAAGTCCTGGTCAGCCACAAATTCCAATGTTCAGCGACAGCACTCCGGAGTCCACTCGCCCACCCTAACCCCACAGAAGCGACTTGACATCATTAGCCTATTTCAGTATAGCTAAGGAAAATTACTTTTCTGATCGTCAAAACCACACCAGAGATGTTAGGTAAGGGATAATGCCCGACGAGGTGTCCATTATCAGAAATAAATGGACGACGCGGAGGCGTGAACTGTCCAACGCGAAGCTTCTGTGAAGTCCATTTATTTCTGATAATGGACGCATCAAAGGGCATTATCCCGTTTATACCATGGTCACTTACGAAATAAATAAATATGAAATCAATTATTAATACTAAATGAGTTTTAGAGTTAAAATCGTTCGTTTTTTCAGCTGTTTTTGCAATGCTGTGGAATGTTGATAAGTCACAGCTGAGCGGACTAACTTAGGCGTTGTTAAGCAACGTCATAATAATTTTATAGATATAGTATATCACTTTTTAAATGACATCCTTTTCAACCTAGACCATGGTATAAGCTTTAAATATAGGCTAATAATCAGGCTGCAATGATCTCGCAAATAATTTCTGAATAGCCTAAAGTGTGTCGTCTCCACAGCAAGTGTGTCCTAATAATTTCTATCTTAGCGACTAGGATAGTGAAATGATTTCACTAGCTATACATTTATTAGTTTCAGCTTATCCATGTTTTTTTTGAATGTGTAAATCGCATAGAATATGTAGGCCTATATCAACCATAGGCATACACACTTGATCGCTATCACATAGCTGAAACCACGCTACCGTTCTTACAGTAACTGACTCATGTTCACGTTGATCTGTTATTTTTTAGTAGCCTATATTCAAACCTATTCATAACCCTTTTTTGCTATTTGACTCATAATTTCACATACAAAAATATAAATAATGTCAGACAGCGAATTAGTAATTATTTAAAAATATATATAATCATTTTTAAAAATCCATCTCCTGCCAGCAGGGGGTGCTGCAGCACCCTCAGCACCCCCCTTCCCGCGCCCTTGATACAGGCTAACCTTGTTTAAGTTAGCTCTTCTTTGATCTTATTCAGTTAGCTATCCAAAAAGTTAGTTAACCCGGACAAGATTGATGTATGGTATATTCTCTAATATTTGGATTATTTTAAGATACCTTTGAGAAGATGGAAAACTATATGAGGGAAATCTTTGCTAGGAAATGAGTAAAAAGTGCTGCAGGTGAATATTAGCTGTTACGTCAGTTTTAGGAATACATAATTCTATAAGACCTATGCAGTTAGACAGTGAGTCAGTTGGTGATCTCTTTACAGTCAATGGGATTATGGAGGTCTCTGCTGCATTGTTTTACCTTCATATGTCCATGGAGACCCTTGAGCTGCTTCTGGGCCTCAGATGCCTGCCTGTTGGCCTGGCTGAGCTGGATCTCCATCTCATTGAGGTCTCCCTCCATCTTCTTCTTCACCCTGAGAGCCTCATTCCTGCTGCGAGTCTCAGACTCCAGGGAGCTCTGCAGGGTATCCACCACTCTCTGCTGGTTCCTCTTGGCCTGCTCCATCTCCTCATCCTTCTCAGCAAGTTTACGCTCAATGTCAGCTTTGACCTGGTTGAACTCCAGCTGAGCTCTGAGGATCTTACCCTCTTCATGTTCAAGGGAACCCTGTGGAGATATAGGAACATGACAATCTACTTAGTTGTATACTTCTGTAAGCACAAGCATCCTATGCTATCCAGGAATGACGAAAACTAGTTTTCTGATAATCTTGATCTTTATGAATGTACCTCAGCTTCCTCCAGGGCAGTCTGGATCTCTGCCTTTTCTTGCTCAAGTGTCTTCCTGACCTTCTCAAGCTCATGAATGCTCTTTCCAGTCTCACCAAGTTGCTCAGTTAGGTCAGCAATTTCCTCTGCAAAGCAGACCAAGATATTAGTTGTATGAATTCATTTAACAATCATATATTGTCTGTAGATAGGATCAAACAGACCTTGAAGATTTTTATTCTCCCTCTTCATGGTCTCAAGGTGATCCAGAGATTCCTCATAGGAGTTCTTGAGCTTAAAGAGCTCAGTGCCAAGAGATCTGGACTCTTTCTGGGAGCTCTCCAGCTCAGTCTGGGACTCCTCATACTTCTGCTTACACTCAGATAAGACCTGTTGAGGCAAACATTTTTATTTAAGTTCTTATGAATGTTAAAGGAGGCTGCAAATAAGTAAATGTATCTACAGTTTGGTCAAACTGGTAGGCCTAATTAATTTCCACAACTATCTAATTGCTACCTCATTCATGTGCAAGTACATATTTACAGTAAAAATAAACAATGTGGAAATACATAATTAAATTAATGAAACAATGTAGCTTAAGTAAATAAATGAAAAGACAAATAGATAAATGAAGAAATACATAAATAAATGAAGAAACAATTAAATTAATTAATAACTAGGTTTCATGACCAAACTGTACATTCATCTATTTATTTGTACATCTCATAATTTATGTCTGTATTTATTGATCCTGTCATCTTTAGTCCTCCATATTCCATTTAGTATCATGCAGCTGCAGCTCTCATTTGGAGCTGCCATGTTGTTACAGTCATTCATATTAATATATAAACATTGCAATGCTGAATCATCCTTATTTTGGACATAAACTTCATGTTTGGTTGCCATGGAACTTGGAAAAGGCATTAGTTTGACTTCGGTATGGACTTCATGGGCTACAGAAAGCAACGGAGGGAAACAGGTAGGCTGACAACCTCGGCTACAAACACAGGATTTATACCCTGTTCATGTTGCACAGCACTTGTCATGACATTTTGAGTCTTTTGGGGAGGCTTAAAGGCCCAGTTTAGTACATGTCCTCATAGCATAGCTTGTAGACACTTTGGTTGCTTTAGCCAAACTTGCGTCAGACTGCACCGTTTTTTTTCCCTCACATTTTTTCCGACCGACAGTATTTCGTGAACATGATAAACTGAACTCCGTGTTAAAATTGGCCGGGGTTCTCCTTTAAGGCATATAAGCAATAGTGTGTTGACCATTTGGCTGTTTCCTTACCTTATCAAAGTTCCTTTGTTTCTTGTCTAGAGCAGCAGCAGCAGCATTGGATCTCTCCACGTCTACCATGAGATCTTCAATTTCATTCTGCAGTCTGTGCTTAGTTTTCTCCAGGGAGGAGCATTTGGCATTGACAGCCTCCACAGCTTCCTCTGCATCTTGCAGACGCTGAGCAAGCTTTTTTCTGTGGAAAAAAAATTGAAAGTGAGTGACAAATGTACCTGCCATGTCTAACCACTGATTTTAAACAATTCATCAGAGTCAGTTCAGGGGGCCTTACTTGGCGTCTTCCAGTTCCTCAGTCCTCTGGATGGCATCAGTCTCGTACTTGGTTCTCCACTGAGCCACCTCAGAGTTGGCCTTGGAGAGACTGCGCTGCAGCTCAGCCTTGGCCTCCTGCTCCTCCTCAAACTGCTCCCTCAGGAGGTCAGAGTCGTGGCGAGCAGACTGCACTGCATGGGCTAGTGCATTCTTAGCCTGTGGATAGGATCGGATACAAGTCCATCAGATATGTCATAGCTGTAGAGTAACAATTGAAAGACTTTTCTGCAAGTCAGTTATAAATACCTTCACTTCCTCCTCAAGTTGCCTCTTGAGGTCCTCAATCTGCTGTGTGTAGGACTGTTTGCCTCTTGTAAGTTGAGAAACAAGCGAGTCTTTTTCTTCCAGCTGTCTTGTAAGCTCACCTTGACCAGAACATAAATTTGTCAATGATAATGCTTATTTTTCTCAGATTTGTGTATGACTTACCATTTTGACTTACCATTTTCGGTTTGAAGCTTGGCTTTCTGCATGGTGAAGTCATTGATGGAGCGCTGGCCCTCCTCAGACTTCGTTCTGTATTCAGTCATCTGGTCCTCCAGTGTTCTGCACATCTTCTCCAAGTTTGTCTGACAAAATAATACAGAACATTATTCCCATGTACTATTTCTTGAAAATTGTTGTCAGTATAGAGAATTCAATGATACCCATTATACAGGTTCTTCCTTAAGCCATTTTGTACAAACCTTGGCCTTGGCGACCTGCTCCATATTAGAGACAACATCGTCCAATTCCAAACGGAGTTCACTCTTTTCTTTTTCAAGCTTTTGTTTCACTCTCTGAAGGTTGTCAATCTGCTCCCCGAGGTCAGCTACACTGTCTGCATGCTTCTTCCTTAGTGTGGAGGAAGTGGCTTCATGTTGCAGAGTGGACTCTTCGAGGTCTCTGCGCAGCTTCTGGAACTCAGCCTCCCTCTTCTTGTTCATCTCAATCTGGGCAGCAGTGGCACCTCCAGCCTCCTCCAGCCTCTCACTGATCTCCTCCAGCTCTCTGGCCAGGTCTGCCCGCTGCTTCTCCACTTTGGCTCGGGCAGCTCTCTCAGCCTCAAGCTCTTCCTCCAGCTCCTCAATGCGAGCCTAAGGATAATAAAATAGTAACTGTATTTTTTTTTGTTGCTGTTTTTCCATAAGATTTTAGATTTTATATCTTAAGTCTTTTATATGTTAGTTTTTATTTTTCATTTACCTGCAGCTCCTTCAGTTTCTTCTGGAGCTGGGCAGCCATAGCTTGTTCATCTTCAATCTTGCTATTAAGTTGACTGATCTCAAAGTCTTTCCTGTGTTGAAAACAGGCCAATGAAAATATCAATGGAATATTATTTTCTCTGTGTAATATATATTTATTATGGATGAGTGTCTGATTTGTGCATACTTCTTCAGCCGCTCTTCAAGCTGCTGTTTGTCATTCTCCAAGTCCATAAGACCTTCCTGGGTCAACTTTAAGTCACCCTCAAGCTTCCTCTTAGCCCTCTCAAGATCCATCCTGAGTTTCTTTTCCTGTTCCAGGGACCCTTCAAGCTATTTAGGATAAAATATTAATTGTGTAAGTGTCTTCATTAATTGTATGCAGTGAGATATAGTTGCCTGTGTTTTTATTTTTTATTATTGCCTACATCATCAACTTGCTGTTCCAATTTGGTTTTGGCCTTAGTCAGAGTGTTGACTTTGTCCTCCTCACTCTGAAGGTCATCCAGCGTTTGCTGGTGAGCCTCCTGCAGTGCTTTCTTCTCCTTGGTTAGCTTGGCAATGATTTCATCAAGAGCTGCCATCTCCTCAGTCAGGTTTTTAACCTAAAAGTAACATAGACCATTGACAAACGATTACTTGACTTCATTACTTGAAAATATTCCTTGGTGATTAGTAAAAACTTTAGCTGTGCTTACCTTATTCTCAGTGGCATGCTTCTCTTTCTCTACTTTAGCTAGAGTGAGCTCCAGATCATCAATGTCCTTTTTGAGTTCAGAGCACTCATCCTCCAACTTCCTCTTCTTTGCAGTTAGCTCTGAATTCATCTCTTCTTCATCTTCCAGTCTCTCAGTCAGCTCTTTGACTTTGGCCTCGAGCTGAATCTTACTCTTTATCAGACCTTCACATCGTTCCTCAGCATCACAAAGATTATCTTGTTCCTATGATGATGAATAGATTGTAGATTGATAGATTAAAGCTACAAATAAAACTAGTCATGACTACTATATCTGACATATTTCCACATGATTTTGAATGTCAATTAAATGTAATCCTAAATGTAATGCATTCTTTACTGACTAATAAATAGTCATTAGTTAAATTGTAGAGTATGCTCACAGTCTGGCATTGTAGTTGGAGGTCATTCTTCTCTTGGAGAACAGAAACCATTTTCTCCTCCAGCTCTTTTCTACGGGCCTCAGATTTTGCATAGGCCTCCTTCAGCTTCAGGAATTCTTCCTTCATGTTGGCCATCTCTTTCTCAGCCTCAGCAGATTTCAGCAGTGGCTTGATTTTGAAGTACATCTTCATCCAGGGCCAATTCTTGACCCCCATGAATGCACGAACGTTCCACTGGATCACCAGTAGTGAGTCCCTGTAATGTAATTAGTGCTTAAATAGGCCTTTCCCTGATAATTCTTTCTTAAGAGTACTTAACATGGACTTAACTTAAAATAGCAATTACTATTACCATTCAGTGAATTTGAAGACAGGTTTTATTTTCTTAATGTGTTCTACTTTTTAAAATAAATTATATCATGTAGGATTATGTAAGATAAATATGATATGGATGTGTAGCTGGATGTTGTATTTAATCAAAGATAAATGTAAAACGTACGTACATTAATTCAATTTTGCCAAAAAAATTGTATTGTGTACTGGAGAACTCTAATGAGTACAAATATATGAGCACATAGTACCACCAATATTCTTTACACTTTGTTATTCTTTTTAGAGGTTACTCTCACCTGCGTTCTACAATTTTCTGGAACTCAATCCTGGCAAGAAGTCCACGACTTTTAGCCTGGATACCAGTGATGATGAGAGCGAGACGGTCGTCTCTCATCTCCTCAAGGGTTCCCAGGAGACCAGCTTTGAAGAACACCTGATAAGAGTCAAAACAGGTAACATATCTATGTACAGTCTATTTTTTCCTGTACAATTATAGCTGAAACCCTCATCTACCAAAACATATAACATACCAGAGTTTCCCCCATATGCCAATATACAATATTTTAGTTTATTTTAGTTGAAATACCTTAGTGTGCCCAAGCTTGTACTGCTCATGGTCAATATCCAAGGTGCCGAGAAGTTTCTCGGCTCCCTTTTTGTTGTCAATGAACTGGCCCTCAGGAATGGCATTGGGGTTCAGGATACGGTATCTAAAATCCAAGAAGTATGATTGTTGTATTGCTAATTTGGTATGGTGTCTACCTTAAAGGAGAATTGTGGCTTTTTTTTTAAAATCGGTGCCTATACAGCTATCATGTTTTTCTTTTGAACAATGGCACCGCTTCGGTCCTTACACTTGGGAAACACGACTATGCATCGGACTTTGTAAAGTTTAGCCGAAGTAAGAAGTAACGTTAGGAATCCCTGATCAATGTGATTTGTTAGACTGGACCAGTAATTTCAGAGTTAACACAAAGCTAACACACACACAGTCTACACACTATGGTAGTGTTGGAAACATTTCCCCACCATAAGTATTTTCACAAAGTGAATGAGTCTGGTTTTAACCAGGCTAATGTTTACCCTACCTCTGTTTGAAGTCTCCGTACTGGATCCTGTTGGGGAAGCCCTTTCTGCAGATCCTGATACCTTCCAGCACACCGTTACAGCGCAGCTGGTGCATGACCAGAGGATTCTCCATGGCCCCAGGAGTCTTGGTCTCGTTGGGGATGAGGCAGCGCACAAAGTGGGGGTGAGTTGACCTCAAGTTGGTCATCAGCTTGTTCAGATTCTCCTGTGTCCATACATTTAAATAAAAATAATATCAGTAGGACTGCACAGAATCCCAGTTGGCCCATTGATCTATATAATTGAAATAAATATATGTGGTACTAATAAATATCTTCACTTTAGTATGTTAATTTAACCTGCCACACTTACCCTGTGAAGGGCAGATACAGTCTGGAAAGAAGAACCCTTCTTCTTCTTGCCACCACCACCAGACTCAGCGGCTATTAAAATATCACATGTCCATCAGCTCTTCTCATAAACATGGTGTTGATTCATTAATGTAAGAGGATTAATTAGGAAGAGATTGACAGAATACCTGCGTCAGCACCGGCATAGTTGGCGAAGAGAGCACACAACATCTTAAGAGTTGACTTCTGAAAGAGTCCGACCACAGTCTCATTGAGAGGATCTTTGTTCTTCACCAGCCAGTTGCCAATGTTATAATCAACAGTGCCAGCATAGTGAACCAGAGAGAAATGGGCCTCTGGTCTCCCCTTGACAATCCTGGGCTTCTGGAAGCAGGCATTTTTGCCCAAGTGGTTGTCATAAAGCTTAGATTTGAATGTTGCATCACTGGCCTTGGGGAACATGCACTCCTCTTCAAGGATGGACATGATACCCATGGGCTATGGAGGAAAGAATATGAAAACTTTAACATTAAAAACATTTTACCACAGGACAATAATACATGTAGTGATCTGTGCCATCAAAGAAAAAGGTCAGTAAAAAGTAAATAATAAGTTTCACTCGCTTTCTCAATGAGCTCGATGCAAGCGGCCAAGTCCATGCCAAAGTCAATGAACGTCCACACAATGCCCTCCTTCTTGTACTCCTCTTGCTCCAACACAAACATGTGGTGGTTGAAGAACTGCTGCAGCTTCTCATTAGTGAAGTTGATGCACAGTTGCTCAAAGGTGTTGAACTGAAAGACAATGTGGATTTGGTTAATATTATACATTTTGCTTAAATGTATAGTGTTTGTCTTAGGTTTAAGACTCACATCAAAGATCTCAAATCCAGCAATATCCAGCACACCAATGAAGTGCTGGCGAGGCTGTTTGGTGTCCAGTGTCTGGTTGATTTTGACAACCATCCAGTTGAACATCTTCTCATACACTGACTTGGACAGGGCTCCAATAGAGTAGTACACCTAAAGATGAAGTGGAAAATTAATAACATGGAAAATGCCTATTAATGAGGTGTGGCAGCTGTACTAATGATGGAATTAAGCACTTGACTTGTTAAACAGGCATGGGTTTAGGTTATACCCTGTTTTTAATAGCTATTCTTTGTACATAACACATCAATGACTTAGTGTACTTAGTAACTACTTTCAGTGTTTATAATACTTATAATGAGCTCAGGAATAATACCTGCTGGACATTCTGTCCTTTGGTGACCCACTCGTTTCCTACTTTGACCCTTGGGTGACATAGACCCTTGATGAGGTCAGCAGAGTTCAGGCCCATGAGGTAAGCGACTTTGTCAGTATCTGGAGTGAAAATATGACAGTTACACCTCTACCCATATTTAACCGTTGCATGTGGGTATTACATCCAAAATCAGAAATTAATCCACACCCTCAGTGCCATCAGCCTCTGCCTGCTCCTCTCTTTGCTTCTGTTTGAACTTCATGTTGCCATAGTGCATAATGGAACCAGTCAGCTTGTAAATACCGTTCTTCTCCTCTTGAGTAAAGCCCAGCACATCAAAGGCATCCTGAAACAAATATTTCATTCAGTAATTAATTACACCCACAACATACCTCTGTATGAGTATATGGGGAAGTGAAAGCAGACCTACTCACATCAGTAGCCATCAGCTCATCAGCATCACAAATAGAGGCTACTTGTGTCTCTCCTTGGGAGATGAACGCGTAGTCATAGGGGTTGGAGGTGATCAACAACATCTCTAAAGAAAGCAAGACCATAGGTCAAGTAACGCTACTGTAACTAAGCTAAGGAAACAATTAAGTAGACATTTATTTCACATTAATGGCCACGAATGACTGCAGATATACATGCATTTCTCACCTAATAGCTCCGGTTTCCTTTGGGACAGGATCTGGTAGAAGATGTGGTAGTCTCTCTCAGCCTTGAGCTGATAAGTGACACGGGACTTCTCCAGCAAATCTGAGGGATATAAGAGTAATTATAACTTTAAAGTCATACTTTCGGTCTTCACAGATGAAGATTAGCAGAATGGGCTTATTTACTTACAAGTCTCAATATCTGCTGATGACAGCTTGCCGCTCACACCGAAGTGGATACGGATGAATTTACCCTAGCATGAGTGACACATGAAAATTAATAATGGCAGTCATAGAAGAGTGGCCTCTGAAAATCAAAGTGTGGTGGTTGAAAATCAAAAGAGGGCTTACGAATCTGGAGGAGTTGTCATTTCTGATGGTCTTGGCGTTACCAAAAGCCTCCAGAGCAGGGTTACACTGGATGATTTGATCTTCCAGGGTGCCCTGAGAAAATATAATAATATATCAACTCATCTAGTCTTGGAGACTAAATTGGCCCCATTAACTTAGTATCTCGTTTCATTTTACTGAGATACTAGTCTGGCTCCTTTCAATGTGTTTACTTTTCCCTCAGCCACCAGGATGGCGGGCCAATCAGCGACATTGGATGGCATTAGTTTTGAAATCGAAAGTGGCTGTGGTAAAAGGTAGTAGCAATACCTGCAAACATAAAAAATATTGCACTTCGAATAATATACAAATTTATACAGCAAAGCTAAATGATTGCCTATGTCGTTTATTAGCAGTTTGTAAAGGTTAGGCAAAGTAGGTAAGGAATGTTATGTATCACTGATCAATAGGGTGAGTTAAGATTCACCAGTGATTTCAACGTCAAATCTATGTCCATTACAATGCTAGGGTAGAAAACATTTCCAGATTGTGAGTATCCAGAGTCTCTTAACGAAGTTAGTGAGTCTGGTGAAATCAGGTTACGTGGAGACACATCCCAAGTGGAAATTATGTCCAGAACACAGTGAGATGATTAACCTTTTTCTCCTGAGAGGGGTCCTTCTTTCCAGTAGTTGCTGCAATGCTAGCAAAGTACTGGATGACTCTTTTGGTGTTCACAGTCTTTCCGGCACCAGATTCTCCACTATTGATGAAAACAAAGGTTCACTCCCTCATATCAAGGTTAGCAAGAAATTTAGAACCAAAGACTGGATTATACTCACGTGATAAGGACAGACTGGTTCTCTCTATCTGTGTAATGTACAAGCATGAAATGTTAATATAAAACCAAGACCATATATTATATTCATGAAATCATGCAACATGATGAATGGTTGATGAACATAATTGTTATTTATATCCCTTGTCATCAATTTTCAATATACTGCGAAACGCTTGCTTTAATAAAAGGTGTTTACCTGTCAGCATGTACTGGTAAGCATTGTCAGAGATGGAGAAGATGTGGGGAGGAGCTTCTGTTCTTTTCTTGCCTCTATATGCAGCAACAACTTCCTTGTCGTACACTGGCAACCACTTGTAGGGATTGACAGTGACACAGAACAACCCAGAGTAGGTCTGTACAAATAAACATACAATTGATTATGGTCCATGAAAACAAAGAAGCAACAGAGTAAGTCTACAGAAAAAAAGACATGGTTATTTTGGAGATTTGTTTTTGCTACTATGGGCCAGAGTCTCATGTTTGTACTCACGTAGATCATCCAGGCTGCATAACGCTCTCTGAGGTTAAACAGCACAGCAGGCTCATGCAGGAAGGTGAACATCGCCATGTCCTCAATTTTATCAAACTTAGGCGGATTTTGGGGATGGCAATCTATATCTTTCACAGTGACAGTCTGTGTAATGCAAACAAAATCAGTGTCTTCAGAAAATCTTTGTGTAACACATTTTGTAATAAATCTAAGCATAATTGGCAAAATTGCATTTATATAGTAAGCTGTAAGTGAGTTCAATAGCTTAATAAAAAAAATTACCTAAATGGAAAAATATATAAGAATGCAAGCAATTCGGTAAGGTCAGTAAGTAAAAACTCTGAAATAGGTTGAAAATGTATTTGCCATGCATTACCTTATCAAACTCAGTAAGAACAGTGACTTTGTCACCGTCTCTGCTTTCTACCATTCCCTTCACATATTCAACCTCAGGGTCCACCACGAAGCAGGCCCTCTTAATGTCAAAGGGGCGAGTCTGGGCCTCCAGACGCTCCATGTCCGACTTCCTCAAAAAAGGAGCCGCCGCCCCAAACTCTTCCATTAACGCATCACCCATAGTGAAGACTGCAATGTATAAATGATATGAACTAATTAATTCCTACACAGGGAAAATATGAGACCTTAAGGATGAAGAACATGATTATAGCAACAAGTCAGAATGGGCAAAAAATAAATTAATTTTAAATCCTAAGACCAGTATATGACAGGTAGACCAGCAGGGTTGATTACTGCAATGGACTTTTTACAGGCCTTCTTTAAGAGAACATCAAATAGCTTCAGGTGATACAAAATGCATTACGAGGGTTCTCACCAAAAAATGACTGACCCCATCACTCTAATACAGTACCTCCCTGCACTGGCTTCCAGTAAGTCTCAGAATTTACTTTAAAGCACATCTGCTTGTTTATATATCACTAAATAGAATGGGACCAAATGACCTATCAGACATGCTTCAGCAGTACACACCCTCCACACCGCTCAGGTCTCAGAAGAAATACTTGGTAAAAAAATACTGTTAGAACTTTAACATGGTGAAGCAGCTTTTAGCTGCTATGCGGTTCAGCTCTGGAACCAACCTCCAGATGATATCAAAAATGTCCCAACTATCCAGTTTCAAATCTAGACTTAGCTTTTTTTTATCAAAAGCACATTGAATTATCCTTGTGTGTGAAATGCGCTATACAGTGTATATATACATAAAACTTAACTTGACTTGACTATTGTTTTGTGATATTTTCAGTCTGTAAATCTCACCTTCTTTGGGTCAAGCCTCAGGTGTTCTGCAGATATGATGTCACTTGCTGTAGTTCAACAGACAAGAAGCAATCAGATGACACAGTGTTACAGCAGCAGTGCTGCAAGTACAATTTGAGTCCTTTCACAGAATGCTAACTGAACAGATCCATGTGTCTGTCTCTGACTAGTCAGCCATGTCTGTCTATCCATTTAGCTATCATTCTTGCTGTCCTCATCCATCCAACTCTCTATGTATCTATTCATCTGTTTGTCTGGTCTCCTCTGTAGCAGCAAATTGACTACTTACCTCAGGGTTGGTCTTCACTGTACCTGCCCCCACTGCCAAGGCCATGGTTGGTTTGTCCTTTTTATGTGAGGTGGTCCATCCCAATATGGATGTGAGACTATGAGACTCCGACCACACCAGAGTTTTATTAAAGGAAAACCAGCCTAAAGGGTGCATACATGGCAGGTATGTATGTCATGTAGCAACAATAGGCTAATCCAGACAGGAGGGAGCAGACACTGTAGGGGAGAATGGCACAGCATCATCAACACCTGAACTTGGGTCCCTAATTTGGAGTTTGCTATTATGAGATGCCACTCTGACCCTATCTCCGACTTTGTCTTTCAGTGTCCTCCTTGACGTCTCCATTGCCATGTAGAAAATCCCAACCTGCTGATCCATGTGCACTTCATCTTCTCTACATCACGCATGCTGTCTCTAGTCAGCTCTCCTTTCAATACATCAAGCACATTGCATTCTTATGGATCTGAAGCCTATCAGTGAGGTCTGTATTAAGTCTTTTTTTTACAGAAATACATCCGTTTTTTGTGGATTTGCTATTTTTAAACAACATTGTATTTGTTCACTGTTTGTTTGGAAATAACTATCCATTGTATATGGAGACAAGGACAGTGGATAATGACATAAAGTGGTGTTTTTTTCCCCTTTCAAACCTTTCTTTGTGGCCTTATACCCTTAAACTTCTGCAAGTTTGGAAACTGGTCCAACAACAACAAACACAACATTACTTTTTAGTAGACCAAGCACTGCACTACTATCACTGAATTGTTTCCTTGAGGACATAGATAACCCTGTGAATTTCATCTCAGGTTGCTGCAGATAGCCTTTGAAGCATTTGTCAATGTCTTTCACACCCTTATGAATTTGTACAGCAGCTGCTCTGAAGTCTGAGTGTACTCACAGCTGCTGCTACTGTGTGTTATACATATGGTACTGAAACACACAGGGCAAATTATTTACCAAATGAATTAAGAACAGATACCTAATCCATATTTAATTTGAAAATTAAATGCACACTAGGTGCTTACAGATCTAGAAATGTAAAAGCATTGTGTTTATGTTGAAATGTAATATTAAGATGTTATATATTATATTATTAATAAGAGACTGTAGGTATCTGAACTGAAATGTAAATTGTATCCACAACCCAAAAAAATCATCTTGTGCCCCACTGAAAACATTAAGACTACAGGGTAGCTGGCCGCTGACCTCTCTAACCATATCCATCTAGCTGTTTGCTGTTTGCACCAAGAGGAAGTCAAGGAGGTGTTGAGCCATAGGCCTCTGGGTCTTACACTGTTAATTACCTTGACTTGGGTCAAGAAAACGGTCAAGACATGTTTACACACCAAGAAAGTGTGAAGCCACACACAAGGTTCCGATAATGTGACAGATGGCCTAAGAGCGAAGGTGATTTTTCTTCACCCACTGTAAGACATTTGAGGTCACTGGATCCGCAGAACTCCATTCTCTCAAATCCTTATTTAGCTGTGAGATAGATATGCCATTCCATCTCCTGTGTGACCCTTATGGAGACCAGTCTCAGCTGTCCAGAGTCTTTGAGCCATCACCACTACTGCTGGGAGGATGTCACATCTTCTCTTGGAGGATGGATATTATTGGCATGGAAGGACTTACTGTGGCAGGTGGCTACATGAACTCCTGTGATATCCAGCCCTCTGGGAGGTGTCTGGACTGCATGCATCATCTTAGCCTGAGCTTGTTTCTCTATCCATGTCCACATGAGCTTTCATTTTAGTAGGTTTGTTTCATGGTCTCCAATTATGAAAAAGGTGACCTTTGACCCCTCACAAAGAACCAGAGCACTAACATTCAAGCAAGTGAACTTGACTTTTTCATTATTCTGCTCAAGTGCTGATTCTGTGTAGAGTAAGCATCTTTATTGTATGACAACTACTTGATGAAATAGGTAATTAGTAGTGCAGTGCCCATTCAAACATGCCATTCCTGTAGAAAACTCGTAGCCCAATTACATGCCCACAGGTATGCCTGCTTTAAAAATAGGATGATAGGGAAAAACATCATTCCAGCTAAGCATTCAATAGTGAATACTGAATATTATATTAATATATTAGCCTATAATTAATGTGCAGTAAGTTCAATTTAGGCATAGCTGCATGTGACATTTTTACAGATCAAAATGGCATAAGCATTGTTAAGTTTTTGGAATTAATTCCTGATAGAGAAGACAAACCATTTTGTGGAATAATGCATCATCGTATGAAATTTGCAACCATGTGACTCAACCATCTCTGGTAGCCTATAAGTGACATCACGCTGTCTGTAGCTGATTGAAATGACATAAGCCTACAGCTTTGAGGTAAGGCTATATGTTTAGCTTATTGAATAACTTAATGATATAGAAGACAAACCATTTTGTAGAAAGATGCATCATCATATGAGATTTGCAACGATGTGACTCAAAAGCATTTTGAATAGCCACTTGTTGGCGTGTTGTTGCAAAATCTGCAGAATCATTTTATGCAAGCAAACTGCATACAGGGGATCTTTATTGTTAACACAGAATTAAGAGTTGACGATAAGAGAGTTGACATTTCCCATCATTTTGTGGCTTAGCTCCACATCCTAACCTCAAACTAGTTACTGCATGATGTGTATAAAACCAGAATTTAATGGCTTTTAATCATATTGTTTTTAAAAAAATGAGTGAGAGTTTCACTCCAATAACGCAATAACAGAGTTGACGAATAATTAATCTACTGTTGGTGCATCCTCAACATGTTGTTCAAATTAATGAGAGAAGAAGCTTAACATATCTCACTGCCTTTCCAAAGTTTCCTGTCAGAGGAATTGACATCTCTCTGTGTAGGCATCATGCTTCATATTCAAAGTCTGTGTAGATTTTAAACAGTTTTATAACAGAGTTAACAGAGTTGACCAGAACTTTGAGACGTACCAAAATTATATATTTTTTAAACTTATATCTTGCATAACACAGAAAATAGACATTGTATATAACTGATGTTAGTTAGTACATTAATCTCCAAAAAATAGATTGTTAGACTTGATAACATCATGTTTAGCCATGACTCTGTAGTCTCTGTAGTCGGAGACAGTCTGTATAGGGTGTAGAAGTAATTAACATTTATGATGGTATGATAATTTACCTAGATATAGACAGATTTACATTGGAAATGTTCAGGTTTTAATTTACAGGTATGATAAGGGATCAGATTCCAAAAATAATTCTGTGGAAATGCATGGATTCCAGTTGGGGCTACGGGAAGCAACTGAATCCATGCATTTCCACTGAATTATTTTTGGAATCTGATCCCTTATCATACCTGTTCGTTCGTACTCGTCGCTCGACTTATCATGACTAAATTCAAGATGGCGTTGAATGGTAAAATTCCTTAAGGTACTGTCTGTACAAATCGTCTTGTAAATAAACTACCAGTGCTTTTTCAAAGTTCTCCATGTCTCGTTTTAAATGTCAAGGCCCTCGGAAGTCTACCAATGAAGTATGGAGCTACTTTAAGCCTCGTAAATGGTGTAAAACAGTGATTTATTTGCATGGCTAGGCCGATGCCCGAGGCACCACAACGAAACACTGTTGGTAGCATTGGCTAACTAGCACCAGATTTCTGAGTGCAGGGGACAAGCCGAGGTGAGCTATGAGACATACGTTCACACTCGGTATCATGTTTCAACACACTTTAGGTCAATACCACACCGGAATTCTCCTTTAATAAGTGTGATTATTTAAAATCTCAATGTTATTACGAAAAATAATACGCAAATAGTGATGTTCATGGGCTACAGTGTCTGAGACAGAACAAATGACTTAGGCCCTGTTTTATTGCACTGCCTTGTAGCACTATCTTGGGAGTATCCTCTGGCCATAGAGACTTATTGGCCTGTTGCTGTCCCTCAAGAGGCTAAGAAACTTGCACATGCATGTGACTTGCACATGCATGTTTCCTTCCCTTTGTCATTGAGTACAAAGATAACCCTGTGAAATTCTTGCTAAATGTCAATGAGACTGAGAAATATTTCAGTCTAATCTGCAACAGATGGTCTAACACAGACATCAAGGCAAAGATGCATTTTGCATGCCATTGTCAAATTTGAGGTTAAGAAAAAGTTTCAAGATCACAACACTCCTCTGTCCATCACCTCCCACATGCATGAAGATGGGTATGGATCCTCTCTGGTCTACTTCCATCCTCAGTGGATGTGTGTGTGTGTGTCTGTGTGAGTGTGTGTGTATCTGTGTGTGTGTTGAGCTGTGTTGTGAAGTGATGCACAACAGGTGTTACCTTGTCATCTCCTTAGAGAATCTCAGGGTAGCAGCAGCCAACAGACTCCTTCCCAGTGCCCAGAGCCAGAGCATTCATTTCAGTACACAGACATTTTAGTGTAGGATCAGCCTAAGACAAGCACAAGGACGTGGAAAGATTCTTATTGTTTTTACCCTGTGCCAGATAGGTTCACTTAATTTAAGGTCAGTGTAGCAGAAGAAATGAGAAAACATCTAAACATTTTAAAAATGCCTTTTTTGAATATTATGTTTTTATCTACTATTTTAAATTATATGTATTTATACTATTTCTCTTTCCCATTTTGTCATACAGAAGAACCTTGTGGGTGAGCCTTTTTATAGCTTTGACAACAAAACTGAAAGTGCTCAAAGGGAAGATTTCTCTGGTCCTTGAGGTGGACCCTCACAGATCAGTACCAATACAGGAGGAGATCTCAAGGTGTAAAAGTAAGCAGACTTTACTTGTTTATATTCATATATTATGTCTTCATTTATGACTATTTCTAAAGACCTTTCAACCTTTTATTACTTTAGTAGAATTAGGATATCTCCTAACATTGTGATAGTTATTCCCAAGCAGACTTGGGATCTCCTAAAATTGTTATAGTTACTCCACATAGTGTTTATTATTTTCTATAGACTCTTTCCATCTTTTCCTGGAGGAATTCCAGTTGACATGTCCAAAAGCAACACAATACATGTTTATTTATGCAGTTGAAAGGGTCTATACAAATTGCATGCTTGAACCAGTGGTTTAAATTCTGAACCTTCAGTACTAATCATATAATTTCAAGATTGTAATAGAAGAGAAAGAAGTAAAACCTGACCCTGACCAGCGTTAGTAATGAACTCTACTTCCTCGTCCCTATATTTGACACCTTTAGTTAGTTACCTTTTAAGAGAAATATTATAGTCAATGGATAATATTTTATAATACCATTCTTTTAAAAGGTATCCAATGCAGTTTAGCTTTTTTTTGCTCCTGCAGTTGCATGTACACTAGCGTTCAAAAGTTTGTGAAAATGTTTTCCATGAAAACTCACACTTTTATTCATCAAATGAGTTGCAAAATGAATAGAAAATATTATAGTCAAGACCAGGCATGGAATTTCATAATTTTAGGGGCAAGGGCACCAAGACCAAAGTTGACTATACAGTAGGCTACATAAAATGATTCAAAATGAGTCAGAAAGTTGAGACAGGACCCATCGTCAAAATTTCGGTGTCCACTACTCTAGTTCATCCAAAACCAGTGCTCGAATTACGTGGGAGCCAGAGGGAGCCGAGCTCCCATAGAGTGAGGACTGGCTCCCATGAAAGCAAGTCAAAAATCTGAGGGGGTCTCTGATATCTGAAGGTGTCTGGCATTGTAATTTAATCTTAAACAACCGCTCATTATCTATCATTGTGCGATCTCTTACCATTACAGACGTGAAATTAAAATATAGGCTACTACGGGACGTAGACCTACCCTACGCTCTTGAACGCAGCATGATGACACACCACCACACCACTAGACTATATGAACAAACCGCATACAATCGATTTGACAGCACTCGCAAGTCTGAAGAAGTTACCCTGCTTTGATGAGAATGTTTTGTGTATTTACATAGGCGTTCATTGGGCTAGCCCACATGGGTTGGTACGTGTGGAAAAGTCCTGTTTGCTGTTGAACTTGCGCCTTACCTCTTCTATGTTGATTAACAAAGCCATAAATTATGGCCCATAATGCAGCTTACTTCAATGATTCTGTGAACTGATCTGTAGCTATCCTCTGTCATTCAGAGCTCCGGAAAGTTCCCAGATATTTTGAAACACCTGTTAGCAATCTCTGATGGCAGAATAGCCTATTTAATGGCTACCCGACAACATCTCAGTGCAAATTCCAAAATTGTTCGTCTATTTATTCCCACGGTTCAACACACGAGACGACTGAACGCCCAGGTGTTGTTACTATGTGCACATTAGCCTATAATACTAGAACATAGCTTGGCTGCAATGGCTTTATTATTTTCTGCCAGTTAGTGCATTTTCCCTGTGTATAAGTTATACTACATGCATTATTGTGTTTGACACTGAAGATAGCCTATCTGAGATGGTGGTCTGCTTCAAATGAGTTAGCCTACGTTGTGAAATTGAGAATGGCACTCAGAGTAAATCCTTTAGTCTATCTTTGTATTGTGAAATTAAAATTAAATATGGAATATTACAATCAATAATATGTTGAAATGAATTAAAAGGAATCAATTTCTATGAAAAATCTCTGTCTATTTTGTGCGTGTGTCTAGGCCTATCGTGCACATATAGGCTACTGCGCAAAATCGCCACTCGCGCCTAGGCTATTTAATTGTATCGCCTTGTATGGCTATGCGCGGGGTGTGCCAACTTTTTATGAGATAGAGAGACCCCCTTAAAGACAAAAAGATAATTCGGGCCCTGTCCAAAACAAACCAGAAAAGGGACTCAAAGTGCTAAATGCCGGAATTATCCTTTAACATTTATTTTCTATTTGTCCTGCTATGAAATCATGTATTGGACAATGTTAGCACAGCTCAGCTTTAAGAAATTCAAATATCTTACATCAATGTTTCTCAATTTTTTTCAGACCAAGGACCACTTAACCAATAAAAAAAATCACAGACCACCTAGCTAAACAATAGCAGACCCACTTCAACAGTATGGCAAAGGATTATTGTGTCAGAGGATTCATATGATTTAAGCTGGCGTAGCTTACATAGGCAGTGTTGCAGAACTGTTTGGATTCACATAGAAGTTATATTATATTTTACCATGTGTGCTCAAGGAACACACCAGAACTGTTTGGATTCACATAGAAGTGATCATTATATTTTGACCAGTGTGTATATCAAGGAACAGATATCCAGTGAAGTAACATTTATTTTGTATTTGGCCTACATGCATGTATTGTGTAATGTAATGATTTTGTGATCATTAAGGCTACTTTGACAAATTCTTAGTCAGCTGTATATCCTCTAATTTTAATATTTACAGATATCTAGGTGATATTTGTAACATTTATTTTGTATTTGGCCTGTTATGAAATCATGTATTGCTTTAGACCTTTGTGTTCAGTAAGGTCTGCTGTTTATTCTGATATATGGTTTGTCATGTGTCGAGTAAGGAATTCATGAAGTATTCCACCGAGATGAATGGGTAGGGAGATGGGCGCAGAACTAGAATAATATGATTCAATTAAAGTTACTTTTCTCGCGAACTGTTTACCACAGCAACTAGCGGCTAACATTGTTTAAAAGCTAAGAAAAAAACTATTGCATGTGATGTAATAATACATGTGATGTCCGTGTGATGAGTAGGCTACTTTGCGAGTAGTACAGCAGAGAAGAATGGGTGAATTTGGACACACTTTCTTGCCGTGCGCCGTTACTTTCTCCACTGCGTAAAAGACTAAGGGCTCGATCTAAAACCTATGGTCACTGGCGAAAAGCTTAAACAAATTTGAGGGTTTGTTCAGTCCACATTGGGGGTGGTTTTTTATCAAATGTTGGGTGCCTGGCACAAAACAGGTTGGTCTTATGAAGAAATCTGCTTGCATGTGAGACCGTAGCACCTACCATAAAACCTACCAGAGTATAGCCTACACGCATCTGCACTCGTCTATTATTTGAACTCATTGGCAAAGTGAAACTAGCTTCACCATGGTGTCAGTCAACAACAAAACAGTTCTACACAGTTAATTACTTTCACTATTGATTGACAATGGGTTACCATCAAAAACATAACCTGAAAAAAGCAACACTTACCCCAATAATGTTTGAATGACTGAATAAAAAAAAAACCTATGGACATTTATCCTGCAGAGGAGCTGCTGCTTGCATCTTGTGACAGTGCGTCTTCGGCTGTGCTTCATATGCACCAGGGGTGTGTTTCATGTACAACTACAGAGGTTAGCTTTTTATGAACATGGTACAATGCATCGTTCAACTAACCAACATCTAAGTTATGACTGTTTCCCAAAACCGTCATACAGTGGGCACTACTTCGAATTGTCCGGCTTCACGCGTGATTCTCACGTAACCTCACGCGTGAATCATTGAGTCTTTTATTTATATTTCCCCAGTGAAGCTGCAATGACCCAAACAACCACCAGGTGGCAGGAACATCAGCTTTTGCCGCTTTGAGTTTATGCGCGACAGTATGCTACAGTATGGACCATATATTTACCCAACATTTTTTTCAATTGTTTACACAATATTACCCCTGATGAGCTTTCATTTCGATGGCTGATAGGCCTACAGCACGTCTCCTGCGTCCCAACATTTAGCACTATAATCAAACAATCCAAAAGTGAATTAAATCCCGAAGCAAACTGAAAATCTTCTGCTTTTAAAATCTTCTGCTGAAAATCTTCTCCCTACCAATACGCTGCTCCGAAAGACACGCAGTCTCACGATAAAACTTGTTATTGTTTATGAAGGTGTCTTTGTTATTTTATGAAGAGGCATCTGGCTGTTTTGTTTATGTTTGTTTTGCTTTCATTAATGGTTTAGCTCATGAGGTCATGAGGCCAGTGCTACCCCACTTTTTGGGGGGGCATTTTTTTTTTATCATTTTCTGACACAAAACATCTTGCCTATTCATCTGGGCTCTTCTATAGGTTTCAGTACGGGCTGTATTGTGAGATAAACAGCAAGAATAGAATAGATTGATCTATTTCACTTAACCCGCTGTCCAAACCTCCTGCGCGCGGATACCTAACATTTCATTCGTTGCCTACATCTTTTTTTGTCATATTCGAAACAATTCTTGTAGGTATCCATTACTCTGCTACCACCAGAAAAAAATGTCACTTATGTGCATGCTCTCTATCTTCTATCTCCTATCAAGGGGTCATCTCACCTGGCGAAAATGTGTGGCAAATATTAAATAGGCTAAAACTTGGCTGTTTGTATAACAATGTCCACAAACATCACTCAGTAACACCCACAAAGCCAAGGCGAGAGATAGAAGGTAAGAAAAATAGAGTTTGAAGAAAGCACTATGCTCATTAGGCTATATTATTTTGTGCGCAACTGACGCTATACAGTATAATGCATAGGCATAACGTTTTTCAATCAGCCAATATTTCAGGTGGCCTAGCGATTTTTGGGATTAATTAGAAAGCTTGCTGATCAACACAGCTTGCATCTAAATCTGTAGGCATTTTGGTAGGCCCATTGAGTCGGGCACTCTGCTTGACAAATGATGATCTCCCCAAAATAAACACAGGCAGGAGAACATGAACGGACCGAGATACTGGAGCGAGAGAAACAGATGTGCACTACACCTGCTTGTCATCCTCACAGCAGAACCGTAGCCTTGAATGGAAGACTTACTCTAGAATCCTGTTTATTGTTTTTTTTTTCTCGTGATTTTCTGACCAATCGCACCCTGCTTTGGATAAAGGAGGTGAATGATTCATGACGTTTTTAAATCCTAGCATATTAGAGGTGCATTTAACTGTGCTCATATGTTTAGCTTGCGCTTCAGCCCTGCATTTTGTTCATGTGAGTAGTCAGACATGTTAAGACTGCTCTTTCCTTCTAACGACTGCGTATTCAACAGCTCATTTTTTTTAGATATCCCAGGGGAGAAATCCTCGATTAAATAGACCTATGACTTGACACTTCTGGCCTAAAAAAATGTTTATGCCTATCAGTATCATCATATAGCCAATCCATACAAAATATCAGAAAATGGTTTTGCATTAGGCTTATAGCCTAGCAGATATGACTACCAAATTAATTAAATAAGAAAACTGCATGTGTCTTTCTTTCCTCTGATTGAAATTAATGAAACTAGATGTACCGCAGAGCGGTACAAAATATGACCGCCGCCCAGTCCAGCACATTTTTTCCACAAAAAGAAATCACGCTGAAAGGCCTATATGATTCTAACTGTCTCACTAAATTGCATTATCCACACTCAATTCTCACTGGTATCTGCTAGACAACAAGTACCAAAACATGATTAGTTCATAGATTTCACATGTAAAATTCTTTTTATACCACCCCACCTCCATCTTGCCTGTTCATAATTCTGAGAATTTTTGATTGTTTGTTTATGTTTATGTTTTATGTTGTGTGTGTGTGTGTGTGTGTGTGTGTGTGTGTGTGTGTGTGTGTGTGTGCATGCGTGCTTGTGTGTGTGCCAGCATATGTGCCTGTGCATGCAAGCGTACATATGTCTACTGTGTGAGTATGTGTCATACGTATGATTACTTTGAATGTATGTGTGTGTGTGTGTGTATCTGTTTGTGCACATGTGTGCACATGAAATGGGTTAACATGACCCCTGGAGGCAAACATACAGAAAAAATGGTCATCCTAGGCCCTACAGTTCTCAAGATATTCACAGAGAACTGTGTCTGCCCTACCCTCCTTTCGGGGGGTCCAGTCCAGCGGGGGGGCTACAGATCAAAACGAAAAATGACGGTTCCATGCTATCCATGTGGGGGTACATGCCCACCAAGTTTTGTGTACCCCGGTCTTTCAGTGTCCCGGGAATCCTTGTTGGTGTACGTCACTAAATGTACACATAAATTATTTTATTGTAAGGCCCCCTATGAACGAAAGTACACAAAACTTGGCATGCATTCGGAGGGTGTCATAATGATCCTACACTTTTAATTTCGTGCAGTTTTGACCTTGTCAGCCTGAGATATTGTGATGAAAACACCAAATTTTTGCTTTTAATTTTTAACTAGGTGGCGCTATACATGAAATAAGTGGTAATGGGATGGGTTGACATGCCCCTTAAGACCAACATACAAAAAAAAGGTGGACCTCCTAGGCCCTACGGTTCTCGAGATATTCACAGAAAACTGTCTCCGCCACCTACAGGCCAGTTGGTGTATAGTAACATAAATGAATTTATTGTGTGTCCCCCCATGAACGGAATTCCACAAAACTTGGCGTGCATACAGAGGGTGTCATAATGATCCTACACTTCCAACTTCGTGCAGTTTTGACTATGTTAGGTCACAGATACCTTCAATTACAACACCTCATTTTTACTTTTTTGTGTTTAACTAGGTGGCGCTATACATGAAATGAGTGGTTATGGAATGGGTTGACATGGCCCCTTGAGATCAACATACAAAAAAAATAAGGTCCTCCTAAACCCTACGGTTTTCGAGATATTCACAGAAAACTGTGTCTGCCCTACCCTCCTTTCGGGGGGTCCAGTCCAGCGGGGGGGCTACAGATCAAAACGAAAAACGATGGTTCCATGCTATCCATGTGGGGTTACATGCCCACCAAGTTTCGTGTACCCCGGTCTGTCAGTGTCCCGGGAATCATTGACGGAAATTTGGACATGAAAAAAAAAAAAAAAAAAAAAAAAAAAAAAAAAAAAAAAAAAAAAAAAAATATATGACTAAACCTATATGACCGCCGCTTCGCTGCGCGGCGGTCATAATTACTGCTAAGTGGAAAGGGAAAAAAAGTGTGAGATTTCGCCAAATTTGCTTTTACTCATTTTGAGTAGGCCTAAACTGTTCGCTATCTCTGGCCCCAGCTTGATAAAAAAAATAGATTTTCATGTACCACATCAGCATTTTTTGTTGAATCTTTTTGTGAATCTTTTGTAAATGACTTTACAATTACCGTCGGGTCCTTGGCCGTCTTCCTTATGGCAGTTCGCCTCAGCTTGCCGCCATTCACTCCTTTGCTTCATTAAGATTCCTGGTAGAATTCTCAATGTTTTTGGCCTCTATGTGTCATAGTCTATCTGTTCTAGGTCTTGGATTTTGTGAAATAAATTTCTAAATAAATGCGACTTATAGTTCGGTGTGACTTATATATGTTTTTTTTCATCTTAATTTTCCTATTTTTGACCGACTTATAGTCCAGAGCGACTTATAGTCGGAAAATTTACTTTCATTAGAATGCTTACAGACAGCCCTGCAGAGAGTGGTGAAGTCAGCAGAGACCACAGATACCCCAGTCATCCCAACTATACTTATCTTCTATCTTTTTTCCCCCTTTGTATATCTACTTTTATACTATTTATTTATATCTACATGTACATATTAATATTGCAAAGTAATTTAAGTCAGATGACTAAGCAATATTTTCCATGAAATAGTCAAATTTCTTGTCGTCTTTGAACTATTAGTTCACATGATTTGTAAATCATAGCATTCTTTTTTATTCACATTTTACAAAGAGTCCCATGTTTTTCGGAATTCGGGTTGTATATATGAAACTCCTGTTAGAACTCTTAATCTGCTATATGGGTGTATCAAATACTTGGTCCTAGCAGGCATGACTGCCAGTTTAGTGAAGTTTATTATGGGCCAATTCTATTCATAGCATCATCAGAGAAGAAGAATGCCCTTAGTTTAGTTTTCCCCCTTCTTTTATGTTGGCCTGTTGTGAATGTATAGGTGGGGTCCTTGATGAATGTTACATGCATGTATCTTATAAACATACAGACAACAGAAACACTTTTCAAGTGATTGTATTGGAATGCATTCCATACTGAAAACTAAAACACAGCAAACAAGAACTTTTCACTTTTCATGTCCATCATGAGAGCTTCACTCTTCATCGTGTCCTTTCTGTGATACAGCAAAAAAATATTGTCAGCAATATGTGGATAAATATGATTTGACAGGGGTCAAAATGAACTACTATTAATCTACCAGCCACTTTCACGTTTTACCAGCATTTCAATTATGAGCCAATTTTAAGTCCTGATGATTATTAATGATTTTAAACACTGTGGGAGAGCCTAGTGCTGCTGACGGCTGCAAATATAGTGCAATGTATTATAGAAATATGTCTTTACTGGTTATGACTGTGATATTAATATATTCATATTCAATACCGTGGCAACTGTTGCTCTCACCTTGCCACCAGTATCACGACTCTTGGTTCTCATCTTGTTGACCTGAGACTCAGCTATATCAGCTCTCTCCTCAGCCTCATCCAGCTCATGCTGCAGCTTGCGGAACTTGCCCAGGTTGCTATTGGCCTGCTCTTCCTGAAATGTGCACACAAATGAATTGTATTTTGTTAATTATTTATTTAGTTAATAGATTCAACTATGATGGTAGATAACAAGGAAAAGAAGGAAAAACTAAGGAGATTAAAATGTTCACTTACAGCCTCCTCTGCTGATCTCTTGTAGGACTTGACCTTCAGCTGCAGTTTGTCCACCAGATCCTGAAGACGATGCAGATTCTTTTTGTCCTCCTCAGTCTACAGATAGGAGAGGTGGGTGAATTTTGTGATAGCATTTAGCATTATGTATTATAAAGTATTTTTGATATGGTATAATTTAATATACCTGATAGGTGAGCTCCTTGATGCGGCGCTCATATTTACGGATTCCTTTGACAGAATCACTGGCCTTCCGTTGCTCCATTTCCACCTCATTTTCCAGCTCTCTCACCTAAATGTAGACAAATAAAGCAAATGTTGAATGAATGGTGATACGTCTACCTGCAACTGTGATATTAAATGTGATATGTCTACCTGTAATTATATCTAGTTAGTAATTATTAGTAAAAGCTCTTAAGCAAAAACGCAGCATTTACCCTGGACTCCAACTTTTGGATCTGCTTCTTGCCACCTTTCATTGCGATTTGTTCAGCTTCATCCAGACGGTGCTGCAGGTCCTTGATGGTCTGCTCCATGTTCTTCTTCATGCGCTCCAGGTGAGCACTGGTGTCCTGCTCCTTCTTCAGCTCCTCTGCCATCATGGCAGCATCAGTGATGGCCTTCTTGGCCTTTTCCTCAGCATTCCTGCACTCCTGCACAGCCTCCTCTACTTCATTCTGCAACTGGGATGTATCACCCTCCAGCTTCTTCTTCTGGTTCAGCAGGCTGGTGTTCTGTGTGACAAGACAGAAATGTTCAAGATGGTGTGGGTCACATTGTGAAATAATCGATGAAATATGAATACATCTGAAAACCACCATGCTTAGGATTTTACCTGAGAGTGCAGCAGCTGCACCCTCTCACTGACGTCCAGCAGCTCCTGTTCAGCCAGTTTCCGGCCTCTCTCAGTCTGCTCCACCAGGGACCTGAGCTCATCCAATTCAGCCTGCAGCAGATTGTTGCGTCTCTCCACAATAGCAGTGTTCTCTTTGAGATCATCATTACCACGTAGAGCGTCATCCAGCTGCAGTTGGGCATCCTGCAATGTACACATGTTAGAAATGTAAACTTGTATTTCTCTGTATTCAGCTATCTATTCAAAAAGATAGTTGACCTAGAGCAGAAATAAAAAGCAAAGTTGCACTTTTCAGACAAATGTGGATGTATGGGATATACCTTAATACTGTATATGGGTTATTTTTAAGATACCTTTGACTACCTGTACCACTACCAGTAGGTGAATAGAGAAGATGGAAAAATCTATGAGGAAAATCTTTGGTAGGAAATGAGCAAAAAAAGTGATAGAGGTGAATATTAGCTGTTACTGTACATCAAGTTTAGGAATGCACTCCTATAAGACCTATGCAGTCAATGATTTCCTGACAGTGGAATTATGGGGGTCTGTGCTGCATTGTTTTACCTTCATATGTCCATGGAGGCCCTTGAGCTGCTTCTGGGCCTCAGATGCCTGCCTGTTGGCCTGGCTGAGCTGGATCTCCATCTCATTGAGGTCTCCCTCCATCTTCTTCTTCAGTCTGAGAGCCTCATTCCTGCTACGAGTCTCAGACTCCAAAGAGCTCTGCAGGGTATCCACCACTCTCTGCTGGTTCCTCTTGGCCTGCTCCATCTCCTCATCTTTCTCAGCAAGTTTACGCTCAATGTCAGCTTTGACCTGATTGAACTCCAGCTGAGCTCTGAGGATCTTACCCTCCTCATGTTCAAGGGAACCCTGTGGTGATATATGAAATGACAATCTGCTTATTTGTATACTTCTTTAAACACAAGGATCCTATTCTATCCACCAATGACGGAAACTAGTTTTCTGATTGTCTTGATCTGTATGAATTTACCTCAGCTTCCTCTAGGGCAGTCTGGATCTCTGCCTTCTCTTGCTCAAGTGTCTTCCTGACTTTCTCCAACTCATGAATGCTCTTTCCAGTCTCACCAAGTTGCTCAGTGAGATCAGAAATTTCCTCTGGAAAGCAGACCATCATTAGTTAGTTGTGTGATGTAACTTCAACAACATCAACAATCATATACTGTACGTTTTGTTTTAAGGGAGGATCAAACACACCTTGGAGATTTTTGTTTTCCCTCTTCATGGTCTCAAGGTGATCTAAAGATTCCTCATAAGAGTTCTTGAGTTTGAAGAGCTCAGTGCCAAGAGATCTGGACTCTTTCTGGGAGCTCTCCAGCTCAGTCTGGGACTCCTCATACTTCTGCTTCCACTCAGACAAGACCTGTTAAGGCAAAAATCTTTTTTCTTCATCGGAAATCATGTTAAGGCATACAGGCAATGGTGTTTTGACCATTTGTCTGTTTTCTTACTTTATCAAAGTTTCTTTGTCTCTTGTCTAGAGCAGCAGCTGCAGCATTGGATCTCTCCACATCTACCATGAGATCTTCAATCTCATTCTGTAGTCTATGCTTAGTTTTTTCCAGGGAGGAGCATTTGGCATTAACAGCCTCCACAGCTTCCTCTGCATCTTGCAGACGCTGAGCCAGCTTTTTCCTGAGAAAAAATAAATAGAAAGTGAGTAACACATGTACATGCCATGTCTACACATTGATTTAAAAAAAACAAAACATACACAGTCAGTTCAGGGGGCCTTACTTGGCATCTTCCAGTTCCTCAGTCCTCTGGATGGCATCAGTCTCGTACTTGGTTCTCCACTGAGCCACCTCAGAGTTGGCCTTGGAGAGACTGCGCTGCAGCTCAGCCTTGGCCTCCTGCTCTTCCTCAAACTGCTCCCTCAGAAGGTCAGCATCATGGCGAGAAGACTGCACTGCATGGGCTAGTGCATTCTTGGCCTGTGGATAGGATCAGAATCAGTGTGTCATAGCTGTAGAGTAACAATAGTAAGAATTGAAAAACTCAGTTAGTAATGTTAGTTATGAATACCTTAACTTCCTCCTCAAGTTGCCTCTTGAGGTCCTCAATCTGCTGTGTGTAGGACTGTTTGCCTCTTGTCAGTTGAGAAACAAGTGAGTCTTTCTCTTCTAGCTGTCTTGTAAGCTCACCTTGATGAACAGAATATACATTTCTCAATGATAATGCTTATTTTCTTTTTTTCTTGATATGTGTATCAAATGAGTTAGTTGTTTTACCATTTCGACTTACCATTTTCAGTTTGAAGCTTGGCTTTCTGCATGGTGAAGTCATTGATGGAGCGCTGGCCTTCCTCAGCCTTTGTTCTATATTCACTCATCTGGTCCTCCAGTGTTCTGCACATCTTCTCCAAGTTTGTCTGACAAAATAATATAGAATGTTGTTCTCATGTACTATTTCTTGAAAATTGTTGTCAGTATAGTGATTTCAGTGATTCCCATTATTTACAGTAGGTTCTTCCTTTAGTCATTTTGTACAAACCTTGGCCTTGGCGACCTGTTCCATGTTGGAGACAACATCGTCCAACTCCAGACGGAGCTCACTCTTCTCCTTCTCAAGCTTTTGTTTCACTCTCTGAAGATTGTCAATCTGCTCACCAAGGTCAGCTACGCTGTCTGCATGCTTCTTCCTCAGTGTGGAAGCAGTGGCCTCATGTTGCAGAGTGGACTCTTCGAGGTCTCTGCGCAGCTTCTGGAACTCAGCCTCCCTCTTTTTGTTCATCTCAATCTGAGCAGCGGTGGCACCTCCAGCCTCCTCCAGCCTCTCACTGATCTCCTCCAGCTCTCTGGCCAGGTCTGCCCGCTGCTTCTCCACTTTGGCTCGGGCAGCTCTCTCAGCCTCCAACTCTTCCTCCAGCTCCTCAATGCGAGCCTAAAGAAAGTGAAATAGTACAACATTTTATTCAACATTTTATTAACAAACATGGATTTTTCATGTTTTCTTTACAATACATTTTTATTTTTGTTTTACCTGCAGCTCCTTCAGTTTCTTTTGAAGCTGGGCAGCCATAGCTTGTTCATCTTCAATCTTGCTATTAAGTTGACTGATCTCAAAGTCTTTCCTGTGTTAAAACAGGCCAATGAAAAATATCAATGGAATATGATATATTATGTTTTCTCTGTATAATTATTATTTATTATAGATTAGTGTCTGATTTGTACTTCTTCATCCGCTCTTCAAGCTGCTGTTTGTCATTCTCCAAGTCCATGAGACTTTCCTGGGTCAACTTTAAGTCTCCCTCAAGCTTCCTCTTAGCTCTCTCAAGATCCATCCTAAGTTTCTTTTCCTGTTCCAGGGACCCTTCAAGCTATTTAGGATGAAAAAGGAATTGTGTAAGTGTCTTCATTCATTTTATGCAGTGAGACATATTGTACGTGCCTGTTTTAATTGCCTACATCATCAACTTGCTGTTCCAGCTTGGTTTTGGCCTTAGTCAGAGTGTTGACTTTGTCCTCCTCACTCTGAAGGTCATCCAGCGTTTGCTGGTGAGCCTCCTGCAGTGCTTTCTTCTCCTTGGTCAGCTTGGCAATGATTTCATCAAGAGCTGCCATCTCCTCAGTCAAGTTTTTAACCTAAAAGTAAAGTAGACAATTGTCAAATGGTTACTTGATCACTTGACTTGATTACTTTCATTACGTTTTCCTTAGTGATTAGAAAGATTTTCAGTTCTGCTGACCTTATTTTCAGTGGCATGTTTTTCCTTTTCCACTTTAGCCAGTGTGAGCTCTAGATCGTCAATGTCCTTCTTCAGTTCAGAGCACTCATCCTCCAACTTCCTCTTCTTTGCAGTCAGCTCTGAATTCATCTCCTCTTCATCTTCTAGTCTCTCAGTCAGCTCCTTGCATTTGGCCTCAAGCTGAATCTTGCTCTTGATCAGACCTTCACATCGCTCCTCAGCATCACAAAGACTGTCTTGTTCCTATGATGACGAATAGATTATAGATTGATAGCTATAAATATAAGTAGATACGACTACTATATCTGCCATATTTCCACATGCTTTTAATAGTTAAAATAAATAGTTGCTGGTTAAATTGTTGAGTATACTCACAGTCTGGACTTGTAGTTGCAGGTCATTCTTCTCTTGGAGAATAGAAACCATTTTCTCTTCCAGCTCTTTTCTGCGAGCCTCAGTTTTTGCATAGGCCTCCTTCAGCTTCAGGAATTCTTCCTTCATGTTGGCCATCTCTTTCTCAGCCTCAGCAGATTTCAGCAGGGGCTTGATCTTGAAGAACATCTTCATCCATGGCCAATTCTTGACCCCCATGAATGCACGGACGTTCCACTGGATCACCAGCAGTGAGTCCCTGTAATATAATTTGTGTTTAAATAGGTCTTTCTCTGATGATTCCTTCTGAAGAGTAGGCAGTATTTCTACCTAAGAGGTTCTGTTCAATTAAAAATAAATATAAAAAGAAATTGTATCTTTGTATGGTATTGGAGAACTCTAATGAGGAAAAGTATATGAATACCTAGTACCACTGATATCATTTGTTATTATTTTTAGAGGTTATTCTCACCTGCGTTCTACAATTTTCTGGAACTCAATCCTGGCAAGAAGTCCACGGCTTCTAGCCTGGATACCAGTGATGATGAGAGCAAGACGGTCGTCTCTCATCTCCTCAAGGACACCCAAGAGACCAGCTTTGAAGAACACCTGATAACAGTCAAAAAAGGTAACGTATAACAGCCTATTTTACTATATGATTATAGCTTAAATCTTCATCTATTAAGACAAATGACATACCAGAGTCTACTTGTGTGTCAATATACAAGATTTTAGTTGAAACCCTCAATACCTTAGTGTGCCCAAGCCTGTACTGCTCATGGTCAATATCCAAGGAGCCCAGCAGTTTCTCTGCTGCCTTCTTGTTGTCAATGAACTGGCCCTCAGGAATGGCATTGGGGTTTAGGATACGGTATCTAAAACCAAGAAGTATGATTGTATTGTATGCTGTATTGCTAATTTGGTAAGACACCTACCTTTAAGGAGAATTATGTCAGTGCCTTATTGAGTTAGCTATCATGTTTTTCTTCCAAACAGTGACGCTGCTTCCTGTCAAGTCCTTACTAGTCGATTGTCCAGATATGTACAGTTTATATCCAAAAGCAATGGGTGGGCTTTCAACTTACTGTTACTATGTAACAACGCAGAAGTGATTCTTGCATAGATAGACCTGTGTCTATTGAGGAGAGAGTTTATGTGTGACAATTGCTACTGGGAGCGCCGCAATTGTTCGGAAGAAAGACAGAAGCATGTGACAGACATGGGTTTAATACAGTTTCCTAATATTTACAGAGGCAAACAGGCTATTCGCTATTGTACACCACCTAAAACGCATTACGCCACTGACCAAGAGAAACCTGGTCAGAAGTCTATGGCAAGTTCAATATGTTATTTTAAGAGCGCATTGTCAACAGTCATATTGGCGGATGCACAACGCACCATCCTTCTATCCTCCATGAACGCGCACCAGCGCACATCCATGCAAAACATTAGAAATTACACGATTAGGCTACAATGGGAAACATAATTAGAATAAAGATATTACGAAATACATCTCACAATGCATTTGCAAATAAATGATGGTTAAAAGTGATTAGGCAAGAGCACAGCTGAAGACGCACTATCACGAGATATAAGCAACTCCTCTGCAGGATAAACGTTGTTTTATTCAGTCATTCGAAAAAAATATTAGGGTAAGTGTTGCTTTTTCCAGCCTATGTTTTCAATGGTAACCCATTGTCAGTCAATAGTGAAAGTAACTTACTGGGCTCTATTTTAATGATCTCTGTTTTAATAAAACGCCAGTATCTTTGCTGTAGCGAAGTAGCTACATTACTCATGGGTGTGGTTTGGGCGTAACATGCAATAAACCAATCAAAGCGTCTCACATTCCCTTTAACAACAGGTGCGCTTGTCCCATGGCAGATTGCTATTATTATGGCGGATTTGTCAGGCGCAGCCAGGAACGTTCACAGCAAGGACTGATCAGTTAGGAACAGTTTGCTATTTATTTTTCTTTTTGACAAAATGTCACAAAGACATAATTTTCGATGTTTTGGGCTCACTATAACTGAATCACTATGAATGCATGGTGATATTTTTGCAATGTACTTCTGTTAGATAAGCTCTCCTCTCCTGTGCTGCTGCTTGGGCATTTGGGGTAAGTGGCATCGGCATGCAGTTCAACAGTCTCCTTATGTATGATTAGCAGAAATGGGAACTGCTGTGTCCATGAGAGGAGCAAAAGTGTATGTGCTTTGTGCACACGCTACATTATGGTCAAGCAGGTGTCCAGCCGTATGCACTGTGCTTACCATCAGGCAACTCAACAACGAGAGACAATTTCCTCTATATGTGTCTTCACACCAAGTTGACCTACTATAACTTCCCAACTCTGCACAGTATCTGCATAGTAGGCTATTTACAATATTTTTTGTAAAGTGAAGTTTGTAAAGACGTTATCAAAATCAACTTAATGCACGCACAACTTTTGTTTGAACAGGAGAGAGAATAACACCGCACGGACGCAGCAATTACAGAAGTTGTAGGCTACTAGCTACTTTCTTTTACTATCTATGGTTGCTGGTTATCAGCACACAATAAATTGATGTAAGCTAATTCACTAACTCAAGACTTCAAGGCCATCATGGATATAAAACGTTTTTAAAAACAACTAAAGGATGGAGGGAGCAAAGGATGGAGGCAGCAAAGCTATGGAGTGAGAGAGAGAAAGGGATGGAGTGAGAGAGAGAAAGGGATGGAGTGAGAGAGAGAAAGGGATGGAATGAGAGAAAGGGATGGAGTGAGAGAGAGAAAGGGATGGAATGAGAGAAAGCTATGGAGTGAGAGAGAGAAAGGGATGGAATGAGAGAAAGCTATGGAGTGAGAAAGAGAAAGGGATGGAATGAGAGAAAGCTATGGAGTGAGAGAGAGAAAGGGATGAGAGAGAGAAAGGGATGGAGTGAGAGAGAGAAAGGGATGGAGTGAGAGAGAGAAAGTGATGGAGGAGGAGGGAAAGGCAAATGGTTAGTGAGAAGATGATGATGGGTAAAAGAAGGGAGTTATTTCAGATGGGCAAGGTAGGCAAAATTGTGGTGCTTGTCAAAACATTAGCGTTACAGCTGGTATAATGATTATAGGCTGATATTAAAGCTAACATGATGTTTAAAGCCATAAACCGTAACTGTAAATTGGGACAAAACTAAAGGTAACTTTAGCCTTTATAGGACCTTTATTAAGGTGTCCAAATGAATAGGTCGTTATTAGGTGTTGTAAAGATATTGCATGTGGATGTTGTATAAAGGCGACCAACGCACAAACGAAACCGGGAAATGGACAAATATTATCAATGCTTTGAATGTTTCAGTGCGTTCACAGGGGTGTCTGTAGATAGGTGTGTATTGCATGCATTCATTCCTGCAGGCGCCCCTGTGGCCATGCATGCGCCCTTAAAATAGCATCTGAATAGCGCGCCACTGACTTTAGGCTAGGTTTTTCCTGGTCTGTGGGGGAATTGTTTTCTGAATCTGCAAAATAGCATCAGGGAATGTTTGCGCCGGAAAGCGCCAGTGTATAGTCAATTGCGCTACGGCAAGACAGAGCCCACTGCGTATAACTGTCTTGTCGTTGACTGATACCATGGTGAAGTTAGTTTTACTTTGCCAATGAGTTCAAATAATAGATGAGTGCAAATGCGTAAAGGCTATGCTAGGTTTTAGTAAAGCATGGTTTAGTGGAATGACTGTTCCATACGGTCTCGCAAGCAGACTCCTTCAAATGTGCCATTGACTGTCAAAATGCCGATGTATTCTTTGAGGTCATGCTTTGCGCCGTTAAAGGGAATAACAGATGTTATTCTCATTGGTTTAAATGATGTTACGCCCCAAACACACCCATGACTGATTAAGAAACCTAGGAACACCTTGTTGCGCCATGTGCTCGACGATAACGAAAACACTCCCAATGTGCACCGGACATCCTACTAAATTTGAATAAGCTTTTGACTAGTGACGATGCACTTTAGACTGTCATGATAGGTCCCATAGTATACGTTAATCAAATAATTTCGCTTCAAAACCTACTAAATACCTCTCTCTTCCTGGTTTGAAATATTGATTTGTAGGGAAAAGCCTCTAAACGCTACTTCCCTTTGTGAGGGAAAAGTGGTCAGTTGGATTTAGAGGATTTTGCATCTGAACTCTTCACATGTTGACTGGTACTTCTAAAGACATGCTGAGCTTTGTCTTTAGCTTCCACCTACATTTGAAAGCATTGTTGCCACCTAGCCATTCTCACTATTAGCTTGATAGCTAACTAAATACAGCACTGAGTCTTGTTTTTTTCCCCTGATTGAAATATGCAAAGACATCTAACAACAACATGCCAAAATTCTCCATTAAAAGCAATGTTGACCCTACCTCTGTTTGAAGTCTCCGTACTGGATCCTGTTGGGGAAGCCCTTTCTGCAGATCCTGATGCCTTCCAGCACACCGTTACAGCGCAGCTGGTGCATAACCAAAGGATTCTCCATGGCCCCAGGAGTCTTGGTCTCGTTGGGGATGATGCAGCGCACAAAGTGGGGGTGAGTTGACCTCAAGTTGGTCATCAGCTTGTTGAGATTCTCCTGTAGTTCAGACATTTAAATAAAAAAAAATTGAGTCGGACTGCACAGAATCCCAGTTGGCCCATTGATCTATATATACTTAAAGGGACACCAGGCAACGTTTTCGTGTTAATTACTCATCTTCGTAAGTCGGTATATGGTTAAATGACTCATTACAGGGCGAATGAAGACTCTCTCTACTGCCTGTAGGAAGAATATCCCGCTTGCAAGTTCAGTGTATCGTACCTGCCGACCGAAGCAGGATCAGTTTACATCCTGCATCCACAGCACAGAGGCAGGCTAACGAAACGCTAGCGTCTGGATGTTATAGCAGAGACTAGTTGTGCTCTCTCTCGCAACATGTGAATGTTTGGGGTCGCCAACATTTTGTGACATCAAGGTAGGGTCACTCCTTGGGAACCCCTGCTTTAGTATATTAACCTAACTACCACACTTACCCTGTGAAGGGCAGATACAGTCTGGAAAGAAGAACCCTTCTTCTTCTTGCCACCACCACCAGACTCAGCGGCTATTAAAATATCACATGTCCATCAGCTCTTCACATAAACATGATGTTGATTCATTAATGTAATAGGATTAGTTAGTAAGAGATTGACAGAATACCTGATTCAGCACCGGCATAGTTGGCGAAGAGAGCACACAACATCTTAAGAGTTGACTTCTGGAAGAGTCCGACCACTGTCTCATTGAGAGGGTCTTTGTTCTTCACTAGCCAGTTGCCAATGTTATAATCAACAGTGCCAGCATAGTGAACCAGAGAGAAATGGGCCTCTGGTCTCCCCTTGACAATCCTGGGCTTCTGAAAGCAGGCATTTTTGCCCAAGTGGTTGTCATAAAGCTTAGCTTTGAATGTTGAATCACTGGCCTTGGGGAACATGCACTCCTCTTCAAGGATGGACATAATACCCATGGGCTAGGGAGGAAAGAATATGGAAGCATGATTATTAAAAACATTTTACAACCACATAAATAATATCTCTACCGTCAAAGAAATATGTGAGTAAATAAAGTGTCACTCACTTTCTCAATAAGCTCGATGCAAGCGGCCAAGTCCATGCCGAAGTCAATGAACTCCCATTCAATGCCCTCCTTCTTGTACTCCTCTTGCTCCAGCACAAACATGTGGTGGTTGAAAAACTGCTGCAGCTTCTCATTAGTGAAGTTGATGCACAGTTGCTCAAAAGTATTGAACTGAAAGATAATGGGGATATTGTTAATATTATACCGTATACTTTAATTAAATGATAGTGTTTGTCTTAGGTTTAGGACTCACATCAAAGATTTCAAATCCAGCAATATCCAGCACACCAATGAAGTGCTGGCGAGGCTGTCTGGTGTCCAATGTCTGGTTGATTTTGACAACCATCCAGTTGAACATCTTCTCATACACTGACTTGGACAGGGCTCCAATAGAGTAGTACACCTAAAGATGAAGGGGGAAATTATCAACATGAAAAATACCAATGAATGAGGTGTGACAGCTGTACTAATGATTGAATTAGATTGAAATGAATAGTAATAAAAGAACTCCAAAAATGTCCTATTTACATGCTGTGATTTGTATAGTAACAACGTGTACAAATAATAATGTCAAATGAGACACAGCAATTTTGTAAGCGTATACATACTTGGTACTATGTTCATATTCAGGCGAAACACTGCTACATGGGCGGAGTGATTTGTAGGTAACACCGGAAAAGCTCCGTTGTTACTTCTTCAAACCCCAAGGAGCAGTGCTTTGGCTGAATGAAAACATTCCACGTATGTACAGTATATGCTTACAAAATGGCCGTGTCTCATTTGACATTGTTATTTGTACACGTTGTAAATATAAAAATCTAAATTTTGGCGTCCTTTTGTCACTATTGGAAGGTGTAGGATATTTGAACCGACCATTTCAAGACACTTGTGCTAAGCTTCGTTAGTGGTGGGTGCATCAGACCGAGTAACTACACAGACGGAGATGAGAAGGGCATGTATCGACTTATCTAACTCTGAGGAATATGGTGAATAAGCTAAAATCCCAAAAAGTCGGTGTGTTCCTTTAAACAGGCATGGGTTTATGATATACCCTGTTGTTTAATATCTATACTCTGTACATAACACATCAATGACTTGATGTATCAACAATATTTAAAATGAATTGCAGGAATACTACCTGCTGGACATTCTAACAACAAGCAAAAACTCCCAAAGAGCTATATCTACGGTATTTCTTGAAGTTGCATTGCTGGTTCTACTAGCGACCTGAATGATTCCCCTATTACAAATTTGTTTACCATCAAATTGGCTTCGTAGAGGTTGTATTAAGGTAAAACATATTGCATAGTGCACCTTTAATTGTCATACCTTGTACACATAACACATTAGGGACGCAGGGCTTTTGCGCCCACTTCAGGCGTATTTGTTTCGCAACGTGTGTGTAAAATCATGGCGAGGTATATACAAACAGGCCGCACTGAGGTAAAGGTGCAGACTGTCTGTCGGGAGAGCTGAAAATGGCAAATTGCGCTTTTCCGTGTCATGCATATGCATTCATGGGAGGGTCAAGGGGAAAGTGGGAGTTTACCGTAAAAGAGATGGGAGGGGAAGTGGTATGTACAAAAACTGACCGTGAAATCGCAAGTCCGCCTTGTAAAAGCAGGTGTTCATCCAAATTGTAGTTAAACGCGTCAATTTCCATCCATCCGTCCATTTAAACCTTCCTACTTGCTAGATATGACCAATCTTCCATAGTCTACGTGCACAAGTAGTTTGAGTAGAACTACTGATCTTCATTATCTCCCTGCTTGATGACATCTTATCATGTATTGTATTATTTTATGATCGCTAAATGTTTGATTCTTTTTAATGTTGTCATCAGTTAACTCAACTGCGCTTGTATGTAGGCTATGCCGTTCAGTTGTGGACATTCGTAAATTGCGGTAGGGGGCGGAGAAAGGCGCAGATTACCTGATGAAGTGAAAGTTTGATAAATACCACATACCACAGCGTTCGCTATCTGCGGTTTGTCCATGCCGCTGATAACGCTAAGTTTGCAAATGTATGTATATCTGGCCCTCAGTGTATTTAACTACTATCAATATTTATAATACTTATTATACTATAATATCACAAGAGCTCTGATTCTGAATTCTGATATTACCTGGTTTACACTCTGTCCTTTGGTGACCCACTCATTTCCTACTTTGACCCTTGGGTGACACAGACCCTTGATGAGATCAGCAGAGTTCAGGCCCATGAGGTAAGCGACTTTGTCGGTATCTGGAGTGAAGATATCAAAGTTACACTTCTCTACCCATATTTATCTGTAACATGTGGGTATTACGTCCAACAAGAAAAATGAATACACACCCTCAGTGCCATCAGCTTCTGCCTGCTCCTCTCTCTGCTTCTGCTTGAACTTCATATTGCCATAGTGCATAATGGATCCAGTCAGCTTGTAAATACCGTTCTTCTCTTCTTGAGTAAAGCCCAGCACATCAAAAGCATCCTGTAACAAATCAAATATTTAATTTAGTAATTACAGTCCCCAACATACTGTACCTCTGTATGAGTATATGGGAAAAATGTGAAAGCAGGCTACTCACATCAGTAGCCATTAGCTCATCAGCATCACAAATAGAGGCTACTTGTGTCTCTCCCTGGGAGATGAATGCGTAGTCGTAGGGGTTGGAGGTGATCAACAACATCTCTGAAGAAAGCAAGACCATAGGTCAAGTAATGCTAAGGAAACAAATGAGTAGACACCTATTTCACATTCATGTCCACAAATGACTGGAGATACAGTATGCATGCATTTCTCACCCAATAGCTCCGGTTTCCTTTGGGACAGGATCTGGTAGAAGATGTGGTAGTCTCTCTCAGCCTTGAGCTGAAAAGTGACACGGGACTTCTCCAGCAGATCTGGGGGATTGAATAGTAATTAACTTTCAAGCCATACCTTTGGTCTCCACAGATGAAGGCGATGAAAAAGGGCTTATTTACTTACAGGTCTCAATATCTGCTGATGACAGCTTGCCGCTCACACCGAAGTGAATACGGATGAATTTACCCTAGCATGAATCACACATGAAAAAATTAAACATGGCAGTGATAGAAAGGAAGAAGTCTGAGTTGATAACAAGTTGAAAATCAATAGAAGGCTTACAAATCTGGAGGAGTTGTCATTTCTGATGGTCTTGGCGTTACCAAAAGCCTCCAGAGCAGGGTTACACTGGATGATTTGATCCTCCAGTGTGCCCTGGGAAAATATAACAATATATCAACTCACCTTTCTAATGGCTTGGAGACTAGCATAGCCCCACCCACTTAGTGTCTCCACCCATTTTCATTTTACTGAAATGCTAGTTTGGCTCCTTTCAATGTGTTCATATTCAAAAGTGGCTGTGGTAAAAAGTCGTACCTGCAAACATGAAAAAGTTTCAGTTTGAAAAATATATACATTTATACAGCAAAGGTAAATACATTATTTCCTGACTGCCACTGTGGTTTATTTGCTGTTTGTAAAGGCATAAAGTTTATTGACAAGGTGTGGCCAGTTCATATTCACTAATTTAATGATTTTTAGAGAGTGTAACATAGGGATTTTTGGATCATGCCAGACCACACCTTATGTGACTAATTACCATACCCCTGGGCACAAGGCGAAAAATCAACACTTTATGTGTAAGACAACAATTAGCTTTTGTGCCACCTTGTGCCGGGTGCACCCTCCTCTCCCCCCTCCACCCTCAGCTACATAACATCCTGGACATTGGACCCAAAATGGCCGCCTGCACTACTCCACTTGCACACTTGCACACTTGTACACTTTACAATTTGGTGTTGTTGTCCTGAAAACACAACACTTCTGCTGCTCTTACATAACTTGCACCACTATGCCACTTTCTTTCCTACTTAGGTCAAACAGAACTACCCAAGCCTTTTATTGGCCTGACTTTGCACTAGTATTTTATTGACTGTCTATGCACAATTTCAACCAAATTTTGCTGCTCTTATTTTTTCATTATTATATGTGCCCTCTTATTTACTTATTTACTTATTTACTTACTTTTTTGTTTACTTGAATGTTATGTTTGTCTGTGGACCTAAATTGGCAAAATATGTCTTGTCTTCACCGTGGGATAGTGAGAAACGTAATTTCGATCTCTTTGTATGTCTGGAACATGTGAAGAAATTGGCAATAAAGCTGACTTTGACTTTGACTTTGACTTGACCATAGGGGCCTTGGCATCACTGATCAATATGATTGGTTAAGATGCACCAGTGATTTCAAAGTTAACGTAAAATCCATGTCCATTGCGATGCTAGGGCAGGAAACATTTCCAAATTGTGAGTCTCTTCACAAAGTGAGTGAGTGTGGTGTAATCAGGCTACTTGGAGACACATCCCAAGTGGAAATTATGTCCAGCACACAGTGAGGTGATTTACCTTTTTCTCCTGAGAGGGGTCCTTCTTTCCAGTGGTTGCTGCAATGCTAGCAAAGTACTGGATGACTCTTTTGGTGTTCACAGTCTTTCCTGCACCAGATTCTCCACTGTTGGTGAAAACAAAGGTTCACTCTCTCATCAACAAGGTTAGCAAGAAATTTAGAACCAAAGACTGGATTATACTCACGTGATAAGGACCGACTGGTTCTCTCTGTCTGTGTAATGTACAAGCATGAAATGTTAATATAAAACCAAGACCATATATTCATGAATTCATGATATTTATTTTAAAGCAACATGATGAAGGGTTGATGAACATAATAATTGTTATTTATAGCCCTTGTCATCAATTTTCAATATACTGCAAAACGGTTGCAATATACAGTACTTGCTATCAACGGTTGCTTTAATAGAAGGTCTTTACCTGATAGCATGTACTGGTAAGCATTGTCAGAGATGGAGAAGATGTGGGGAGGAGCTTCACTCCTCTTCTTGCCTCTGTAAGCAGCCACAACTTCCTTGTCGTAGACTGGCAACCACTTGTAGGGATTGACAGTGACACAGAACAACCCAGAGTAGGTCTGTACAAATAAACGTACAATTGATTAAGACCAATTTCAACAAATTAGGCAACAGAGTAAGTCTATAGACAGAAATGTATGGTAAGTTTGGACATTTGTTTTTGCTACTATGGGCCAGAGCCTCATGTTTGTACTCACGTAGATCATCCAGGCTGCATAACGCTCTTTGAGGTTAAACAGCACAGCAGGCTCATGCAGGAAGGTGAACATCGCCATGTCCTCAATTTTATCAAACTTTGGCGGGTTCTGTTGGTGGACATCTGCATCTTTTACAGTGACAGTCTGTGTGATAGAAACAAAATCAGTCTTAGGAGACGTATGTCCTTCATCTCTGTGTAACATATGTTGTTATAAATCTAAGCAGCTCAACACATATCTAGTCTGAGACTTGAAGACTTGAAAAAATTGCATTTACAGTGATGGCCAAAAGTGTTGGCACCCATGCTAAAGTTGACTGAAAAGAGGAATATCTAGTCTGACACATCTAGTCTTAAAATACAGACTAGATATGTATTAGCTGTTTTGATTTGCATTGAGCTCAATGAGCATCAAACCAGCTAATAGGCTAACTGAAATAACACCCATGCCAATCTCTAGGTATGGTGAAGGGTATGTGGTGATGTGGGGCTATTTTAATTCCAAAGGCCAAGGTAACTTTATCAGGATGCACAGTATTCTGGATCCATGAAATAACTGGCCTTTAAAAATAAAAATCTGCCTGTCTCTATGGGAATTTAACATACAGTAGGTCATAAGTGTCAATACTTATGACCCCTGTATTTTAAGGAAGAACATTTATTTATTTATGATACATTATTCATTCACTAAGAAAATTGGTGTCCTTAAAGGTAAGATATTTCCTCATTTTTCACTTACGGCATTAAGATCAATTTTCAAAAGATGATTTTATATTCCTCTTTTCAGTCAACTTTAGCATGGGTGCCAACACTTTTGGCCATCACTGTATAAACTGTAAGTAAGTGAGCTTTCGAATTAAAAAGAACAGCAAAATGGGAAAATAATGCAAGTGATTTGGTAATGTTAGTAGGTAAAAGCTCTGAAATAGGCTTAAAATGTATTTGCCATGCATTACCTTATCAAACTCAGTAAGAACAGTGACTTTGTCACCGTCTCTGCTTTGAACCGTTCCCTTCACATATTCAACCTCAGGGTCCACCACAAAGCAGGCCCTCTTAATGTCAAAGGGGCGAGTCTGGGCCTCCAGACGCTCCATATCAGACTTCCTCAGAAAAGGAGCCGCCGCCCCAAACTCTGCCATCAACGCATCACCCATGATGAAGACTGCAATGTATAAATTATATGAACTAATTAATTCCTGCACAGATAGAACATGAGACCTTAAGGTTGCAGAGCATGATTATAGTAACAAGTCAGAATGGGCAAAAACATATGACAGGCAAACCTTAAGTCCTTTTGCTAATAACATTAAGATACTTAGGTGAATGTTGTTGTGTTGTTTTAAGTTAAGGATTGAAATGTATAAAGTGGATCAGGAGAATCAGATGAAGTGGGTGAAGTTTGTATAATACAGGTTATGGTACATTTTGTTAAACTGGTTTGAAATAAGATATTATTGTAAAAGGTTGGAAAAAATATCTGCCAGTAGATTCTATGCATCTTAGTCTCATGACAAGGGTAATTGGCACATACTATAAAACATAGCCGGACACTGGGTAGGATCTGAGAGTTTATTTTGATAGACAAAGACTACAAAACGGAATGTGAACTCTTCCACCTGTGGCTTAGATACTCTGTCTACCAGGCCCTGTCGCCTACAGACCATGGTCCCCTAGAATCTCTTTGTCAGTATACTGACCAAATTAACAAGTGGTCTCAGAACAAAGAATAAACTGAAGTAATTATATTTTGTAAATAGGAGAAAAGACTTGGGGTTGCCACTCCTTCACAGTGACCGAAATTTTAACAGCCACGTTAACTAAGTCAGCTTTTTGCCACCTCAGAAACATTGGCAAACTTAGATGTCTGAGGTCAAAATATGGTTTAGAGAAACTCATTCATGCATTTATGTCCAGCAGGGTTGATTACTGCATTGGAATTTTTTTACAGGCCTAAAAACAGCTTCAGGTGCATTAGCTAGGGTTCTCATCACAAAAATGACTGATGTCCCTGCACTGGCTTCCAGTAAGTCTCAGAATTGACTTTATAGCACTACTGCTTGCTTATAAATCACTACATGAAATGGGACCAAATTAATTGATTGATTAATTATGTTTAATCAACATGCTTCAGCAGTACATACCCTCCACACCGCTCAGGTCTCAAAAGAAATACTTGGTAAAAAAATACTTGTTGGTAAAACCCGCTGTTAGAACTAAACACGATGAAGCTCAGCTCTGGAACCATCAAAAATGCTTTCAGCTAATTGATCAAATGCACTTATTGTTAATAGGATGCACTCTGTATTTTAATTATTTTACTTTTTGTCTTGTCTTTGGCTTCTATGTTTTTTAAAAAAATTATCCTATTTAATGTACTTCTTATATCTATAATAATGTACTTCTTATATATATATATATATATGTATATATATATATATATATATATATATATATATATATATATATATATATATATATATATATATATTAAACTTAACTTGTCTTGACTATTGTTTTGTGATATTTTCAGTCTGTAAATCTCACCTTCTTTGGGTCAAGCCTCAGATGTCCTGCAGATATGATGTCACTTGCTGTAGGTCAACAGACAAGAAGCAATCAGATGACAGTGTTACAGCAGCAGTGCTGCAAGTACACTTTGAGTCCTTTCACAGAATGCTAACTGAACAGATCCATGTGTCTGTCTCTGACTGTAGTCAGCCATGTCTCTGTATCCATATGTCTGTCTATTCATTTAGCTATCATTCTTGCTGTCCTCATCCATCCAACTCTATGTATCTATTCCGGTACGCTCAAGCCAATCCAAACTTTTCTCATCTGTTGTTCCTCGTTGGTGGAACACACTGCCAGCTCCTACAAGGGCAGAGACATCCTTCTCCATTTTCAGAAAACTCCTGAAGGCCCAGCTCTTTAGAGAACATCTCCTCTCATAGCAACACTTACAACAAGTCTTACTGATCCTAGCACTCACCAGCCGTCTCAAACTGACAAGTAACTGTTAAAAACAGCACTCACTGATGCACTTATTCTTACTGTACTCTAATGTTTTTAAATTGTCCTAAAATTGTTGAAAACTGCTCTAAAACTTAAACTGTTTACTATGTTGTTAGTCGCTTTGGCTAAAAAGCGTCAGCCAAATGTAATGTAATGTAATCTATTCATCTGTTTGTTTGGTCTCCTCTGTAGCAGCAGATTGCCTACTTACCTCAGGGTTGTTCTCTGCTGTACCTGCCCCCACTGCCAAGGGCATGGTTGATTTGTCCTTTTTATGTGGGGTGGTCCATCCCAATATGGACGTGAGACCTTGAGACTCCCACCGCACCAGAGTTTTATTAAAGGAAAACCAGCCTAAAGGGTGCATACATGGCAGGTATGTTTGGTATGTTGCAACAATAGGCTAGACAGGAGGGAGCAGGCACTGTGGGGGAGAATGGCACACATCATCAACACCAGAACTTCGGTTCCTAATATGGAGTTTGCTATTATGAGATGCCACTCTGACCCTGTCTCCGACTTTGTCTTTCAGTGTCCTCCTTGACATCTCCATGGCCATGTTGAAAATCCCAACCTGCTGATCCATGTGCACTTCATCTTCTCTACATCATGCATGCTGTCTACGGACAGCTGTCCTTTCAGTACATCAAGCACATTTCATTGTTTTGGAACGGAAGCTTATCAGTGAGGTCTGTATTAAGTTTTTTTTTTTACAGAAATCTCGATCTGTTTTGTGGATTTGCTATTTTTAAACTACGTTGTATTTTTTCACTGTTTGTTTGGAAATGACTATTGCCATTGTATATAGAGAGGATGGATAATGACATAAATTGATTCTTGATTTTTTTTTCAAACCTTTGTTCGTGGATAGGAGATTGTTATCTCTTGAGGACCAATAACAAACAAAAAGCTGGCCTTATACCCTTAAACTTCTGCAAGTTTGGAAACTGGTCCAACAAAACAAACACAACTGTACGTTTTAGTAGACCAAGCACTGCACTACTATCACTGAATTGTTTCCTTGAGGACAGAGATAACCCTGTGAATTTCATCTCTCAGGTTGCTGCAGATAGCCTTTGAAGCATTTGTCAATGTCTTTCACACCCTTATGAATTTGTACAGCAGCTGCTCTGAAGTCTGAGTCTACACACAGCTGCTGCTACTGTGTGTTATACAGATAGTACTGAAACACACAGGGCAAATTATTTACTAAATGAATTAAGAACAGATACCTAATCCATATTCTATTTGAAAATGAGATGAAGACCTGGGTTTGACCATTTTGAACTGATTCGCATGACCACAAAACTTTTGCACTTGATAGTTACACATGCACAATAGGTGCTTACAGATCTACAAATGTAAAAGCATTGTGCTTATGTTGAAATGTAATATTAAGAACTTATGATATTATAAATAAGAGACTGTAGGTACTATATCTGCACTGAAATGTAAATTGTGCATACATGGAAATCATCCATTATACAACTGAAAACATTAAGTCTGTTAATTAGCTGGCCATAGTTAATTACAAATCTACAAATGCAAAAAAATGTGCTGATAACTGAAATAAATGTAATTGAATCCACTACCCAAGAAAATCATCTTGTGTCCCACTGAAATCATTAGGACTACAGGGTAGCTGGCCGCTGACCTCTCTAACCATATCCATCTAGAAACACTAGTTCAGCTGTTTGCACAAAAGAAGTCAAGGAGGTGTTGAGCCAAAGGCCTCTGGGTCTTACACTGTTAAGTAACTTGACTTGGGGTCAAGAAAACTGTCAACTGTGAAGCCACACACAAGGTTCCAATAATGTGACTCATGGCCTAAGAGTGAAGGTGATTTTTCTTCACCCACTGTAAGACATTTGAGGTCACTGGATCCGTAGAACTCAACTCTCTCCAATCCTTAATTAGCTGTGAGATAGACATGCCATTCCATCTCTTGTGTACCCTTATGGGGACCAGTCTCAGCTGTCAAGAGTCCTTGAGCCATCACCACCACTGCCAGGAAGATTGGCATGGAAAGACTTGCTGTACCAGGTGGCTACATGGACTGCCTTGACATCCTGCTCAAGCCCACCAGGTGGTGTCTGGAGTCTGCATGCATCATATAGACCCTTTCAAGAGAGTTCCATTATCAGCATCATAGTTGGCCCCACAAGACTTCCGTTTTAACATTCCATATGTTATCTTAATGCAGAGGAAGTAGATTGGGGCCCAAATAAAACGTTCAAGCATTGTTTTTGTTTTTATTGTTGAAAGGGTCTATAGTTTCCTGATGTTAGCCTGAGCTTGTTTCTCTATCCACGTCCACATGAGCTTTCTGACCTGTGGAAAAGGGAAAGAGAAGTGACAATTTTACAATTTTGGTTTCTAAGGAGCATGAACAAATGTGGTGACCTTTGACCCCTTACAAAGGTCACCCCATAAAGGTGACCTTTTGCCCCTCACAAAGAACCACATAGCACTACCATTCAAGCAAGTGAACTTGACATTGAACATCATTATGCCTGCTCAAGTGCTGATTCTGTGTAGATGAAAGCACCTTTATTTTCTGACTACTACTTGATAAAATATGTAATTTTCTGATATCTATATCTATGTTTATATGTTTATGTTTATATATATACTATATACAGTATATATAGGTTGGGGTTACTTAGACATTTCCATTCCACTCCATGGTAGACAGAATACCAGCTGAGATCAGTTGCATTGTTTTTTTAATCAGGGCAGCAGTTTTCAGATTACATTATGTGCTTACATAATTGCAAAAGGGTTCTCGACTGTTGTAGAAAGAAATGGCTGATCTTCAATGCAATATCTGCATTGCCCATTATCAGCATCCATTCATCCAATGTTCCAAAGGCACATTCTGTTTACTTATCCAATATCATTTTAAAAGGCTAACTGAGAAAACATAGGAGAACCGTATAGACCAAAGATCCTTGATTACTAGCAAGATAGAGCAATGTAATTCGTTACTATGGGAGCAAAACGGGACAGTTCCGGTCTGCATAAGTGGGAGTGTCACCTTACGTCACTAAATAAACTTTCTCTCTTAATAAGCAATAAGAACAGATAAACATAATTGTGTTCACAGTATTATTGTCTATAATCATGTATGATACCAATGAATCATTCTTTAGGACATGATATGAATAATTTAATTAGTCATGTGAACTGAGCTAGCTAGCTAGCTAACGCTAGCTTAAAATGCTATACAAGTGGATGGGAGTAGCTATGGCAATACAGCTATGCGCTAACAAGTGACTAGTAGTTGAAGGACTTCGCTTAAACTTAATATACTGTTGCAAATTCACTTGAGTATAAACTATCCACTTTAACTAATGTCAGTAACGTTATTCAGCTAGTTGTCATTTCAAAGAAATTACACTTCTCCGTTTAAAATGTTACCTTAGCTAAGAGGCTAGCTAGCATGCTAACAACCGGACAGTAACTGGCAGCAGCATGGTCTGATATTAAGTTATTTTATTACAAATCCGAACGCTAAAAAAATACACTTTTAGGCTTGAAATGATCCCAAACACTTACAGATTATGACAAAATTTTCACTTACAGATTATGACAAAATTTTCCAAAAAACCCTCAACAAATCCAAATTGAAGGGAACCAAATATATTCTGAGAAACAAAAACACTTCATGAAGAAAGAAATATTTTAACAAAAAGACGACAAGCACCACAATTATTGACACCTCTGTTAATGCATTGTTAAGCATCCCTTTGCCAATACAAGAGTGTATATTTTTTAGGGCTGTCAAAATAACTGATTAATTTCGATTAATTAATTTGAGAAAAAATAACTGATTAAAAAAAATAACGCAGATTAATCGATTCCGTATGACCTTTGACCCCAAGCCGTTCTAGTCAGTAACCATTAGACTGAAAAATGAAGGAGAGAAGAAAATGTGCTGCCTAGGTCATTGATTGGAACATTTACTTTTAAGTCGCACATCAATGCAAAGCAATAGTGTTGACATAGAGGGGAGTGTTAATTTGTTTTCATTGTGTCCCCTAGGTTATATCTGTGGCCTGAAAAAACTTATTCCCGAAGCACTTTTGAATTTATTTCCTCAGCATATTAGGTCATATCATAGATTATTATGGCAATTATTTGAACAGTGAAAATAATAATAAAAGAGTTTTTGAACTTTAATGTCACTAATGCTGATTATTCAATGATTCATTTGAGTTTAAATATTTAAAATACTTTCACAGCAAAAATTATAAATGCAAGTAATTTAGATTAATTAATCACAGAGTATGTAATTAATTCGATTAATTTTTTTAATCGATTGACAGCCCTAATATTTTTATCTTATGACATCCTATAAAGTTGGAAAAAGCAAGGAATTTGAGACCATTCCTTTTCACAAAATCTCTCCAGGTCCTCACTTGTGCATTCTCCTCTTTGACTCACCCCACTGTTTTTCTGTGGAGTTTAGATCAGGGGACTGAGATGGCAATGGTAGAAGCTTGATTTTGTGTTCAGTAAAACATTGTTGTTTTGATCTGGACATGTTTGGTTCAGTGACTTGCTGAATGATCTAATCATTACCCAATTTTAGTGTCTTGGCAGATATTGACAGATTTTCTCTGGAAATACTCAGGTTTTCATTTAATTATATTCAGAATTAAATGATGGGAAAGGCTTTTACCTGGCACACTCTCTAAATAATCTGTTGGCAAGGTTGCTTTTAAAGACTCTTCAACAGTGATTCCTTTGAAATGCTTTGCCTCTCTCCTCCTCTTTGTGCGTCGGGCAGGATAAACATGGGTCTTTGTCCAAGCAAGTTTGTCACATTTCCAGTTGATCCAAACCTTTTATGGACATATTCTATTGAGTATCTACTTTTTATAGCCATTCACGGACCTACAAAAGACAGCACACATTCTTTTTATTTGAATTTAGCATAGTCTCTAGTCTGGCTAAAGTCAGACCTCATCTCATTGAGATGGGGTCTGGGAACTAGGCATTCATTTTCTCGTATTTGAAACGTGGTTTACGAATGCCCAGAGCCGTTTATTGGGCGCTACGAATGTCTATCAAATGCGTCTGTACGTAGCTCCTAACGGCTTCGGTGTGTCGTCATCGTCTTGCTGCCCTCCCTCCGTTCTGTGATTGGTCCCCTAACTGAGGCGAAAATTTGCTCCATGGTTTCCAGGCTGCCTTAGCCTAGAAATCTAGACGCGGCCCTAGCGGAAGCAAATTACATTTGCTGCCAGGGCTAGTCTAGCAACTCTCCGTTGGCTTGTGAGCTCCAGAAATCGAAACTTAATCAGGCCAATGAAATCGTGTATAGAGTCGTTAGGTGGTCTTAACATAATGATCGATGGCAGAGTTGCAACGGTTTGGCTTGAATTCCCTGCTACTTGAAAACAAATAAGATGGATGTTGCTGCTAGCAAACAGTGTGACACGAGTTAAGCTTTTATTAAGTTGGCAAACGTTTGAACTAGCCAACTAGCTCTGCTGGTGGGAAACGCATGGGACTCATAACGCTGCCGCTGTCCTATTGCATGCAGAGGGAATTTGAAAGACAACTGATTATCCCGCCCCTCGGACTGAGCACTGCGAACGGTCAGTTTCCAGACCCTACATTTTAATGTGGGTCTGGCTCGTCAGGCTAAGGCTGCCTAGCAGCGTGAATAAAATCGCACGCGTAAAGCAGCATGGGAAAAACCAGGCTACATAGTCTCTTGTCTTTCCCATGTTTACAAATGACTAGGTGACCACTTTATTTTCATACCTTAGTGAAGTCATGGACTACTACTGAAAGGTCACAGACGTGACAGACAGATTAACTTAAAGGAGAATTCCGGTGTGATATTGACCTAAAGTGTGTTGAAACATGATACCGAGTGTGAACGTATGTCTCATAGCCCATCTCGGCTTGTCCCCTGCACTCCAAAATCTGGCTAGTTAGCCCGATGCTACCAACAGCTTTTTCAATGGTGGTGCTTCGGCATCGGGCTAGCCATGCAAATAAATCACTGTTTTACACCATTTACGAGGCTCGATGTATCTCCACACTTCATTGGTAGACTACCGAAGGCCCTGACATTTAAAACGAGACATTGAGAACTTTGAAAAAGCACTGGTAGTTTACTTACAAGACGATTTATACAGACAGTATCTTCACGAAGTTTAGCGTTTGCAGCCATCTTGAATTTAGTCATGATAAGTCAAGCGACGAGTAAGAATGAACAGGTATGATAAGGGATCAGATTCCAAAAATAATTCCGTGGAAATGCATGGATTCCAGTTGCTGCTACTGGAAGAAACTGGAATCCATGCATTTCCACTGATGAATATTTCAAGTTGAGCTTTGATAGGCTGAAGTTTTCTACCAGTTGTCTGCACTGCAGTGCTCCAGTGGTCTGCGAAAGCATTGCAGGTGGTCCACAACCATGCATTCAACACTGCAGCTTTACTGTAGGCAGGACGTCACTACACCTCACACCCCACAACAGTAGTCCACAGGTTGCTTCTTACTCATGATGGTGTTTGAAACACTTGACTTTATTGTATTTCATTTCATTTGCAATATGATGGTTAGTCAGTCTTAAACAAACTCATATGAAATTCTTGCTAAATATCAATGAAACTGAGAAATGTTTAAATCAATTTATCTAAATGTTTAAATCTACAGATAAATCTACACATACCCTTCAACATACCTAGAGATTGGGATGGTTTTATTTCAGTTAGCCTAATAACTGGTTTGATTTGCATTGAGATGATCTTATGGAAAGTACCCTATGCCATCATAGACTGTATATATAGAACTATATATATAGTCTATGTCCTATGCCAATCGTGAGATATGGTAAAGGGTATGTGATGATGTGGGGTTATTTTAATTCCAAAGGCCAAGGGAACTTTATCAGGATGTATAGTACTCTGGATCCATGAAATAACTGGCCTTTAAAAAGAAAAATCTGCCTGCCTCTATGGGAATTCAACATAAGTTTAACATTTTAAACAAGTTAACAAGTTTGTATGAATACTTATGCACCCTGTATTTTAATGAAGAACATTTATTTATTTACGATCCATTTTTCATTCACAGAAAATTGGTGTCCTTAAAGGTTGGATTTTTCCTCATTTTTTAAATTCAGGCATTAAGATCCATTTCCAAAAGATGATTTTTTTTATCCCTCTTTTTAGTCAACTTTAGCATGTGGCTGAAGACTTTTTATAGGCACTGTAGATAGATACAGTAGATAGATAGATCTTTACTGTCATTGTATGCGACGCAACAAAATGGCGTTTTACAAACGGAAGTTCGGGAGGAGCATTTGCCACGCCTCCTTCTTCAATCAGTCAGGTTATTTATTCGCAGTCTACCTGCCGAAGTTGCAACATTGGTGTTACTCTGCTCGCAACCCACCACCTCCCCTTATGTCTCCCGTCTTACATAGTTAAAGAAGAAGGGGGTGTATGGCGGAATCCTGCCCGACTCCTGCCTGCGCAGTCGACTCCGGCACGATTCCGCGAAGCCCTTCAGGACCATGGCCAGAGACCTCGCCAAACATGCTATTCTATTATGCTTTTATGTATTATGCTTTTATGTCTTTATGCAAATTCAGGAATGTGAACTAGTGAAATTCTGTTGGAGCCATCCCCTCCAAATAGCAGCAATGCGTAAAAAGAAAAAATAAATAAATATATATACGCATACACCATCACATTACACTAACCCAAGCACATCTCACACATACACATTCATCTCGCACATACACATTCATTCCATGTTCTCAATAAATAGCTAGAAACAGTAAACACAGCAGTTATTGCACTAAGGGGGTAAGGGCTGTGTGTGTATTTTTCTGATTGTGTGTGTGGATGTGTGGATGATTTCTGCAATATGTTCACAGCTCTGTGTAAGAAGCTGTTCCGGAGTATATATGTGCGTGTGCTGTGGGTTCTCAGTCTGCCTGAGGGGAGGGTAGTGAACAGGGAGTGTCTGGGGTGTGAGGTGTCCTGCCTGATATTTGTGGTCTGTGTGAGAAGACGGCTTGAGTATAATTCACTCAGGTTTGGTAGGGGGAGCCAATGATCCTCTCAGCCGTCTTGACAACCTGCTGCAGGTCCTTTCTTTTTGTTGCTATGCAGCTGGAGTGCCACACAGTGCAGCAGTATATCAGGGTGCAGTGCGGAAGCCGCACCATAAATATCCTAGCTGACGTTACAAGATGTCATACACTACTTTATTGAGTATTCCCTCTCGTAATGAGGTTGTTTTAGAAAAATATTCGTAAATTGCATTTAGCAATTTAGTCCGTGGAACTATAGCTCATATTCTACTTCATGCAAGATGACTATCGTCGTTATGGATTTGTTATATTCAGCAAGCAACTTATAAGTGCTAATGTTATTTGCGAATAAGCCTAATACTGTACAGGATATGTAGTTCAAGATAATTCTAACGTGGTATTCTATCTCCATAGGAGCAGCCGCAAGCATAACTCTGTCGTTCGGTAACTGACCGACAAACGCGAAAGGCAGAGCTAGAATTTCAGGTATGTCCCTCCTTGGCTAATGTATTCTAAAGATGGAGGCTGAAACATGCTCCATCTCCTCCCTTTTGAAAAACAGTCCATTGTGGTTTGTTTTGTTTCTTCTGTAGTCAATTATTATTTATTTTGTTTTCTTGGTGAAGGTCATTGTTCCTGCACCAAACACCAGGGTCTGGACCTCTTCATATATTTAAAGTAAGACGTTTTATGAGAGTATATCTATATATGGAACGTTGTTTATTTTGACCTGTTAATCTGCTGTATGGGCATATCCAATATTTGGTTCCAGCAGGAATGACTGTCAGTTTAATGAAGTTTATAATGGGCCAATTCTCTTCATAGCATCATCAAAGAAGAAGAAAACCCTTAGTTTAGTTTTTTTCTTTATTCTATGTACTGTAGGCCTGTTCTGAATGTATAGGTGTGGTCCTGCAAGTATCTCATGAACATACAAACAATAGAAACACTTTTTAAGTGATTGTATTTGAATGCATTCCATACTGAAAACTAAAACACAGCAAGCAAGAACCTTTCCGACACGTCCATCATGAGAGCTTCACTCTTCATCATGTCCTTTCTGTGATACAGCAAAAAAATATTGTCAGTATTAAGTGGATGAATATGATTGACAAAATGAGCTATTATTAATCTACCAGCCAATTTTTTTACCAGCACTCACTCGTGGCTAGTATAGGGCCAATTTTGAGCCCTGATGATCATGAATGATTCTAAACACTGTGGGAGAACCTAGTGCTGCTAACCTGACTCTCGCCAGATGAATTTCGTTCCGCTTAGCTCCGCCTAGCTTCACTCACATCCATCTGGGACCTCTTCCATTGAGAGTGATTTCAGCACGAGATTGTATGGTTGAGCCAATCAAGACGCAGGGCGGCAGTTTCATAGATGTGACATAGCGTAGAAGCGACTGTGAGACTGTTATCAGCGTCACGGGTTGGCTTCGATGTGAGTGGTTGAAGTAGCACGTCAATAGATGACGGACAAGTGGCTTATTCAATCATATGGAAGCATTTTTTGGATTAGGCCCAGCCTTCTGAAACACCATTCCAATGGATTGGTTCCAGATGGATGAGTGGAGCTAGGCGGAACGAAATTCATCTGGCGAGAGTCAGGTTACAGTGCTGCTAAAGGCTGCTAAATTAGTGCAATTTATTATAGAAATATATGTTTACTGGTTATGACGGTGGTATTTATAGATTTATATTCAATACAGTAGCAACTGTTGCTCTCACCTTGCCACCTGCATCACGGCTCTTGGTTCTCATCTTGTTGACCTGAGACTCAGCTATATCAGCTCTCTCCTCAGCCTCATCCAGCTCATGCTGCAGCTTGCGGAACTTGGTCAGGTTGCTATTGGCCTGCTCTTCCTGAAATGTGCCCACAAATTAATTGTATTTTGTTAATTGTTTAGTTGCATGTTCAGCAGTTAATAGATTAAATTACTTTGATAATAGATAAAACAAGGAAGACAAGGGAAAACTAAGGAGAAGAGGATGTTCACTTACAGCCTCCTCTGATGTTCTCTTGTAGGACTTGACCTTCAGCTGCAGTTTGTCCACCAGATCCTGAAGACGGCTCAAATTCTTTTTGTCCTCCTCAGTCTACAGATGGGAGAGGTGGGTATTGTTTTTTTTTTGTTAGCATTGAGCATTATGTATTATTAAAATAGTGTTTTTGGTATGGTATAATTTAATATACCTGATAGGTGAGCTCCTTGATGCGGCGCTCATATTTACGGATTCCTTTGACAGAATCACCGGCCTTCCGTTGCTCCATTTCCACCTCATTTTCCAGCTCTCTCACCTAAATGTAGACAAATAAAGCAAATATTGAACAAATGGTGATATGTCTACCTGTAATTATATGTAGTAAAAGCAAAAATGCATTTACCCTGGACTCCAACTTCTGGATCTGCTTCTTGCCACCCTTCATGGCGATTTGTTCAGCTTCATCCAGACGGTGCTGCAGGTCCTTGATGGTCTGCTCCATGTTCTTCTTCATGCGCTCCAGGTGAGAACTGGTGTCCTGCTCCTTCTTCAGCTCCTCTGCCATCATGGCAGCATCAGTGATGGCCTTCTTGGCCTTTTCCTCAGCATTCCTGCACTCCTGCACAGCCTCCTCTACTTCATTCTGCAGCTGGGATGTATCACCCTCCAGTTTCTTCTTCTGGTTCAGCAGGCTGGTGTTCTATGTGGGAAGACAGAAATGTTAACAATGGTCTAAGTCATAATATGAATAAATCTGAAAAACACTACAGTATTCATATTTTACCTGAGAGTGCAGCAGCTGCACCCTCTCACTGACGTCCAGCAGCTCCTGTTCAGCCAGTTTCCGGCCTCTCTCAGTCTGCTCCACCAGGGACCTGAGCTCATCCAATTCAGCCTGCATCAGATTGCTGCGTCTCTCCACAATAGCAGTTTTTTCTTTGAGATCATCATTGCTATGTAGAGCGTCATCCAGCTGCAGTTGGGCATCCTGCAATGTACACATGTTAGAAATGTAAACATGTATTTTGTAGATTGCTAATATACAGCGTAACCTTGTTTCAGTTAACTCTTGTTTGAGTGTATTCAAATACTGTAACTATCCAAAAAGATAGTTAACCTAGATTAAAAAAGTTGCACTTTTTAGACAAGATGGATGTATGGATATACTCTAATATATAGATTATTTTTAAGATACCTTTGACTACCTGCACCACTGCCAGTATGTTAACAGAGAAGATGGAAGCATATATGAGGGAAGTCTTTGTTAGGGTATGGGCAAAAAGTGCTACAGGTGAATATTAGCTCTTGCATCAGGTGTAGGAATGCACTCCTATAAGACCAATGCAGTTAGTGATTTCTTGACAGTCAATGGGATTATGGAGCTCTTGGCTGCATTGTTTTACCTTCAGATGTCCATGCAGACCCTTAAGCTGCTTCTGGGCCTCAGATGCCTGCCTGTTGGCCTGGCTGAGCTGGATCTCCATCTCATTGAGGTCTCCCTCCATCTTCTTCTTCACCCTGAGAGCCTCATTCCTGCTGCGAGTCTCAGACTCCAGGGAGCTCTGCAGGGTATCCACCACTCTCTGCTGGTTCCTCTTGGCCTGCTCCATCTCCTCATCCTTCTCAGTAAGTTTACGCTCAATGTCAGCTTTGACCTGATTAAACTCCAGCTGAGCTCTGAGGATCTTACCCTCCTCGTGTTCAAGGGTACCCTGTGGAGATATAGGAACATGATAATCTACTTAGTTATATACACTACTTTTGTAAACACAAGCATCCTATGCTATCTTGGAATGAGGGAAACTCATTTTCGGATTATTTTATCTTTATGAATGTACCTCCGCTTCCTCGAGGGCAGTCTGGATCTCTGCCTTCTCTTGCTCAAGTGTCTTCCTGACCTTCTCAAGCTCATGGATGCTCTTCCCAGTCTCACCGAGTTGCTCAGTGAGATCAGAAATTTCCTCTGCAAAGCAGACAGACATTAGTTAGTTGTGTGATGTCACTTTTACAATCATACGTTTTTTGGGAGGATCAAACAGACCTTGAAGATTTTTGTTCTCCCTTTTCATGGTCTCAAGGTGATCCAAAGATTCCTCATAAGAGTTCTTGAGTTTGAAGAGCTCAGTGCCAAGAGATCTGGACTCTTTCTGGGAACTCTCCAGCTCAGTCTGGGACTCCTCATACTTCTGCTTCCACTCTGCCAAGACCTGTTAAGGTGAACATTTGTATGTGTAAGCCTGAAAATCTTGTGAAGGCATATTGACAGTGGTGTTTTGATCATTGTTTTCTTACCTTATCAAAGTTTCTTTGTCTCTTGTCTAGAGCAGCAGCAGCAGCATTGGATCTCTCCACATCTACCATGAGATCTTCAATCTCATTCTGCAGTCTATGCTTAGTTTTCTCCAGGGAGGAGCATTTGGCATTGACAGCCTCCACAGCTTCCTCTGCATCTTGCAGACGCTGAGCAAGCTTTTTCCTGTGGAAAAAAAATTGAAAGTGAGGGACAGATGTACATGCCATGTCTAACCATCGATTTTAAACAATTCATACAGAGTCAGTGCAGGTGGCATTACTTGGCATCTTCCAGCTCCTCAGTCCTCTGGATGGCATCAGTCTCGTACTTGGTTCTCCACTGAGCCACCTCAGAATTGGCCTTGGAGAGACTGCGCTGCAGCTCAGCCTTGGCCTCCTGCTCCTCCTCAAACTGCTCTCTCAGGAGGTCAGCATCATGGCGAGAAGACTGCACTGCATGGGCTAGTGCATTCTTGGCCTGTGGATAGGATCAGATACAAGTCCATCAGATATGTCATGGCTGTAGAGAAACAATTTAAAGACTTTTCTGCAAGTCAATTATGAATACTGTACCTTCACTTCCTCCTCAAGTTGCCTCTTGAGATCCTCAACCTGCTGCGTGTAGGACTGTTTGCCTCTTGTCAGTTGAGAAACAAGTGAGTCTTTCTCTTCTAGCTGTCTTGTAAGCTCACCTTAATGAACAGAATTTCAATGATATTGCTTATTTTCTTCTTTTTTTCTTGATAGGTGTATCAAATAAATGAGTTGATTTTTTGAATTTCCCTTTGGGGATGAATAAAGTATCTATCTATCTATCTATCTATCGATTTACCCTTTTGACTTACCATTTTCAGTTTGAAGCTTGGCTTTCTGCATGGTGAAGTCATTGATAGAACGCTGGCCCTCCTCAGACTTTGTTCTGTATTCAGTCATCTGGTCCTCCAGTGTTCTGCACATCTTCTCCAAGTTTGTCTGACAAAATAATACAGAACGCTATTCTCATGTACTATTTCTTGAAAACTGTTCAGGTATAGAGCAGGGGTGTCAAACTCATTAGGTAGTGGGCCGGATTCGTTGGAATGACACCTCATGGGGGGCCGTCATTGTCATGGTCATCATGGTCATTATCATTTTTCTGCATGGGTATCAGAGTGTTGTTTAATTATATCACTTATGAGCAAACAAGAACACAATTATGTACTGGTGTCATATCAAACTGATATGTAATGTACTGCTGTCTTTCTCTCTTGAAATGCCCTACTTCCATGTTAGTTTTTCTGCTTCTTTTTTCCTGAGGATGGTTTGTAGTGCTAGGTTTAATCAATTTATCCTATTATAGAGATATTGCTTATACACATTACACATAACACATTGTTGAAGACAACTGGATGTGAATATCTTTTTTTCATAATTTTCCCTTTCTACCAAAAACATCTGGGGGGCCGCATGAAACCTGCTGACGGGCCTGATCTGGCCCCCGGGCCTCACGTTTGACACCCCTGGTATAGAGAATTCAGATAGACCTATTATACAGGTTCTTCCTTTAGCTAATTTGTACAAACCTTGGCCTTGGAGACCTGCTCCATGTTGGAGACAACATCGTCCAACTCAAGACGGAGCTCACTCTTCTCCTTCTCAAGCTTTTGCTTCACTCTCTGAAGATTGTCAATCTGCTCCCCGAGGTCAGCTACACTGTCTGCATGCTTCTTCCTCAGTGTGGAAGAAGTGGCCTCATGTTGCAGAGTGGACTCTTCAAGGTCTCTGCGCAGCTTCTGGAACTCAGCCTCCCTCTTCTTGTTCATCTCTATCTGGGCAGCAGTGGCACCTCCAGCCTCCTCCAGCCTCTCACTGATCTCCTCCAGCTCTCTGGCCAGGTCTGCCCGCTGCTTCTCCACTTTGGCTCGGGCAGCTCTCTCAGCCTCCAGCTCTTCCTCCAGCTCCTCAATACGAGCCTAAGGATAGTAAAATAGGAACAGTAATTTATTTTCTTTTTTGTGAGAAGTATACATACGTTTTCACAATATTTTATGTTTTATATCTTAGTAGTTTTTATTTATCATTTACCTGCAGCTCCTTCAGTTTCTTCTGGAGCTGGGCAGCCATAGCTTGTTCATCTTCAATCTTGCTATTAAGTTGACTGATCTCAAAATCTTTCCTATGTTAAAACAAATAAAAAATATCAATGGTATATATTTTCTATTTTTTCATTATTTCTCTATAATTATTATTTATTATATATGAGTGTCGAATTTGTACATACTTTTTCATCCGCTCTTCTAGCTGCTGTTTGTCATTCTCCAAGTCCATGAGACTTTCCTGGGTTAACTTTAAGTCTCCCTCAAGCTTCCTCTTAGCTCTTTCAAGATCCATCCTGAGTTTCTTTTCCTGTTCCAAGGACCCTTCAAGCTTAGGATGGAAAAGGAATCGTGTAAGTGTCATTCATTTTATGCATTGAGACATAGGTTCCTGTTTTTATTGCTTACATCATCAACTTGCTGTTCCAACTTAGTTTTGGCCTTAGTCAGAGTGTTGACTTTGTCTTCCTCACTCTGAAGGTCATCCAGCGTTTGCTGGTGAGCCTCCTGGAGAGCTTTCTTCTCCTTGGTCAGCTTGGCAATGATTTCATCAAGAGCTGCCATCTCCTCAGTCAGGTTTTTAACCTAAAAGTAAAGTAGACCCTTGTCAACAATCACTTCATTACTCGATTACTTGATTACTTAAAGGAGAATTCCGGTGTGATATTGACCTAAAGTTTATTGAAACATGATACCGAGTGTGAACGTATGTCTCATAGCCCATTTCGGCTTGTCCCCTGCACTCCAAAATCTGGCGCTAGTTAGCCGATGCTACCAACAGCTTTTTAAATAGTGGTGCTGCTACTGGAAGAAACTGGAATCCATGCATTTCCACTGAATTATTTTTGGAATCTGATCCCTTATCATACCTGTTCATTCTTACTCGTTGCTCGACTTATCGTGACTAAATTCAAGATGGCTGAAAACGCTAAACTTTGTGAAGATACTGTCTGTATAAATCGTCTTGTAAGTAAACTACCAATGCTTTTTCAAAGTTCTCAATGTCTCGTTTTAAATGTCAGGGCCCTCGGAAGTCTACCAATGAAGTGTGGAGATACATTGAGCCTCGTAAATGGGTGTAAAACAGTGATTTATTTGCATGGCTAGCCCGATGCCGAAGCACCACTATTGAAAAAGCTGTTGGTAGCATCGGCTAACTAGCGCCAGATTTTGGAGTGCAGGGGACAAGCAGAGATGTGCTATGAGACATACGTTCACACTCGGTATCATGTTTCAATACACTTTAGGTCAATATCACACTGTAATTCTCCTTTAACTTGATTAGAACATTTTCCTTGGTGATTAGAAAGATTTCCAGTTCTGCTGACCTTATTCTCAGTGGCATGTTTCTCTTTCTCCACTTTAGCTAGTGTGAGCTCCAGATCATCAATGTCCTTCTTGAGCTCAGAGCACTCATCCTCTAACTTCCTCTTCTTTGCAGTCAGCTCTGAATTCATCTCCTCTTCATCTTCCAGTCTCTCAGTCAGCTCCTTGGATTTGGCCTCCAGCTGAATCTTGCTCTTGATCAGACCTTCACATCGCTCCTCAGCATCACAAAGACTGTCTTGTTCCTATGATGACGTATAGATTATAAATTGATAGATTGAAGCTACAAATGTAAGTAGATACGACTACTATATCCGGCATATTTGCATATGCTTTTGAATATTAGTTAAATAAAAAAAAGGGAAATCCTTTACTGACTGATAAATAGTTGCTGGTTAAAATGTAGAGTTTACTCACAGTCTGGACTTGAAGTTGCAGGTCATTCTTCTCTTGGAGAACAGAAACCATTTTTTCTTCCAGCTCTTTTCTGCGAGCCTCAGATTTTGCATAGGCCTCCTTCAACTTCAGGAATTCTTCCTTCATGTTGGCCATCTCTTTTTCAGACTCAGCAGATTTCAAGAGGGGCTTGATCTTGAAGAACATCTTCATCCAGGGCCAATTCTTGACACCCATGAATGCACGGACGTTCCACTGGATTACCAGCAGTCCATCCCTGTAATATAATTTGTGTTTAAATAGGTCTCTGATGATTCCTTCTTAAGAGTAGGCAGTATTTCTACCTTCTAGTAATCTTGTAATTACTATCGATGTTGAACAAATTTCAAAAGAAGTTTTATTTCCATGATGAGTTATGGTTGTCTTTCCAATTAAAAATAAATATAAAACATATGGTTATTAATGCAATGTTGAAATTGTATCTTTGTACGGTATTGGAGAACTCTAATGAGTAAAAGTATATGAATACCTAGTACCACTGATATCATTTGTTATTCTTTTTAGAGGTTATTCTCACCTGCGTTCTACAATTTTCTGGAACTCAATCCTGGCAAGAAGTCCACGGCTTTTAGCCTGGATACCAGTGATGATGAGTGCGAGACGGTCGTCTCTCATCTCCTCAAGGACACCGAGGAGACCAGCTTTGAAGAACACCTGATAAGAGTCAAAACAGGTAACGTATAACAGTCTATTTTACTATGATTATAGCTGAAATCCTCATCTATCTAGACATATGACATACCAAAGTCTACTTGTGTGTCAATATACAAGATTTTTGTTGAAACCCTCAATACCTTAGTGTGCCCAAGCCTGTACTGCTCATGGTCAATATCCAAGGAGCCCAGCAGTTTCTCTGCTGCCTTCTTGTTGTCAATGAACTGGCCCTCAGGAATGGCATTGGGGTTCAGGATACGGTATCTAAAACCAAGAAGTATGATTGTGTTGTTGAATTGCTAATTTGGTATGGCACCTACCTTAAAGGAGAATTATGTCGGTGGCTTATTGAGTTAGCTATCATGTTTTTCTTCCAAACAATGGCGCTGCTTCCGGTCAAGTCCTTACTAGTCGATTGAGACTTACTATTTTCTCATTTACACAGAAAAATTTATATCCAAATAATATCCAAATAATATCCAAAAATATATCCAAAAGCAATGGGTGAGCTTTTAACTTACTGTTACTATGTAACAACACAGAAATGATCCTTTCATAGATGGACATGCGACAATTGCTACTGGGAGCGCCACCATCGTTCGGAAGAAAGACAGAAGCATGTGAGAGACAGGGGTTTTATACAGTTTCCTAATATTTACAGAGGCAAACAGGCACAGCGATATCTCCATAGTAATTCTGTAGGGATTCAGTTCAGATGGAAAATCCGCTATGGTGAGTAAATGCTCTACACACATAGTATATGTTAATCAAATAATTTTGCTTCAAAACCTGCTAAATACCACTCTCTTCCTGGTTTGAAATATCGATTTGTAGGGAGAAGCATCTAAACGCCACTTCCCTTCGTGAGGGAAAATTGGTCAGGTGGATTTAGAGGGTTTTGCATCTGAACTCTTCACATGTTGACTGGTACCTACTTCTAACGACATGTTGAGCTTTGTCGTTAGCTTTTACCTACATTTGAAAGCATTGTTGCCACCTAACCATTCTCACTATTAGCATTACTAAATACAGTACTGATTCTCTTTGTTTTTCCCCCCTGATTGAAATATGCAAAGATATCTAACAACAAAATGCCAATATTCACCCTAAAAAGCAATGTTGACCCTACCTCTGTTTGAAGTCTCCATACTGGATCCTGTTGGGGAAGCCCTTTCTGCAGATCCTGATGCCTTCCAGCACACCGTTACAGCGCAGCTGGTGCATGACCAGAGGATTCTCCATGGCCCCAGGAGTCTTGGTCTCGTTGGGGATGAGGCAGCGCACAAAGTGGGGGTGAGTTGACCTCAAGTTGGTCATCAGCTTGTTGAGATTCTCCTGTAGTTCAGACATTTAAATAAAAAAAATATGAGTCGGACTGCACAGAATCCCAGTTGTCCCATTGATCATAAAAGGAAATTAGGTGGTACTAATGAATGCCTTCACTTTAGTACATTGTTTCCCAACCTTGGGGTCCGGACCCCGTGGGGTCGCCTCGCCTGAAATCCAAATGGGTATAATTTACAATATACAAGTTAAGTAATGGATCCTTCATTATAATCTAGCTAAGTAAAAATAAACTTAGACAGCCTGCGTGAGATGTTTGACGGAATTATGCTTGATCAATGTTCTAAACAAAGTAGCAAAAAAAAACATGCGTGCAAGGACATTTGGGGAAAATTAAGGAACCGCTTGCGTCTGGATGTTACAGCAGAGATGAGTTGTGCCCTCTCTTGCAACATGTGAATGTTTGGGGTCGCCAACGTTTTGTGACATCAAGGTAGGGTCACTCCTTGGGAACCCCTGCTTTAGTATGTTGATTTAACCTGTCACACTTACCCCAGTTGGACCATTGATCTATATGTACTTAAAAGAAAGATATGTGGTACTAATAAATATCTTCACTTTAGTATATTAACCTAACTACCACACTTACCCTGTGAAGGGCAGATACAGTCTGGAAAGAAGAACCCTTCTTCTTCTTGCCACCACCACCAGACTCAGCGGCTATTAAAATATCACATGTGCATCAGCTCTTCACATAAACATGGTGTTGATTCATTAATGTAACAGGATTAATTAGGAAAAGATTGACAGAATACCTGATTCAGCACCGGCATAGTTGGCGAAGAGAGCACACAACATCTTAAGAGTTGACTTCTGGAAGAGTCCGACCACAGTCTCATTGAGAGGGTCTTTGTTCTTCACCAGCCAGTTGCCAATGTTATAATCAACAGTGCCAGCATAGTGAACCAGAGAGAAATGGGCCTCTGGTCTCCCCTTGACAATCCTTGGCTTCTGGAAGCAGGCATTTTTGCCCAAGTGGTTGTCATAAAGCTTGGATTTAAATGTAGTATCACTGGCCTTGGGGAACATGCACTCCTCTTCAAGGATGGACATGATACCCATGGGCTAGGGAGGAAAAATATGGAAACATGTTGATTCAAAACATTCTACAGTCAACCACACAAATAATAAAAGAGTGGTATACATGTAGTGATCTATGCTGTCAAATACAAATGTGAGTAAATAAATTGTCACTCACTTTCTCAATGAGCTCAATGCAAGCGGCCAAGTCCATGCCAAAGTCAATGAACACCCACTCAATGCCCTCCTTCTTGTACTCCTCTTGCTCCAGCACAAACATGTGGTGGTTGAAGAATTGCTGCAGCTTCTCATTAGTGAAGTTGATGCACAGTTGCTCAAAAGTGTTAAACTGAAAGACAGCAGGGATTTCATTAATATTATTTATCACCCGAAGAGAAGAAATACTCTTTTCTGATTGGCTCGTAGGGTGGCTATTAAGTCTGAATAACGAGACACTTGAAGTAGATCTGGTAAAAAAGGTTGAATCACCGTTCCATATCAATGCTTACGATTGGTAACTATAACAACCATACCACACTATCACTGTTGGGGCCAAAGAAAGTTGTACAACAAACTGAACAAGTCAGCTTCTTTTTAAACAGAATTGTTCCTCTGCGTGCTGTAAAGGCATGATTATTGCCTAGAGTGGCAACTGGGTGTGAAGCGGTATAACGGCCCTCGAGGTGTACAGTTATACGGAAATAAAGGAATCGGCGGAAGCTCTTTGCCGCCGCCTCGTCCATTAATTCCGTATAATGGGACACCTTGGCGGCCGTAATCCCTTACATATTTTGCTTAGAATTATAATGTTTGTCTTAGCTTTAAGACTCACATCAAAGATCTCAAATCCAGCAATATCCAGCACACCAATGAAATGCTGGCGAGGCTGTTTGGTGTCTAAGGTCTGGTTGATCTTGACAACCATCCAGTTGAACATCTTCTCATACACTGACTTGGACAGGGCTCCAATAGAGTAGTACACCTAAAGATGAAGGGGAAATGAATGACATGGAAAATGCGGTGACGCTGATAAGGTGTGATAACTGTAATAATGGAATTAAAAACTTCACTTGTTAAACAGGCATGAGTTTATATTATACCCTGTTTAATAGCTATATTGTATACACAACACATCAATGACTTAGTGTAGTTAGTATCTACTATCAATGTTTATAATACTTATAATGATCACAGGAATAATACCTGCTGGACACTCTGTCCTTTGGTGACCCACTCGTTTCCTACTTTGACCCTTGGGTGACACAGACCCTTGATGAGGTCAGCAGAGTTCAGGCCCATGAGGTAAGCGACTTTGTCGGTATCTGGAGTGAAGATATCATAGTTACATCTCTGCCCATATTTAACCGTTACATCTGTGGGTATTACATCCACAAACAGAAATGAATATATATATATACACACACACACACACACACACACACACACACACACCCTCAGTGCCATCAGCCTCTGCCTGCTCCTCTCTCTGCTTCTGTTTGAACTTCATGTTGCCATAGTGCATAATGGAGCCAGTCAGCTTGTAAATACCATTCTTCTCCTCTTGAGTAAAGCCCAGCACATCAAAGGCATCCTGTAACAAAACACATATTTCATTCAGTAATTACCGCCCCCAACGTACCTCTGTATGAGCAGGGGTGGGAAGATTTCTGAAAATCTATACTCAAGTACAATAACTCCCTTAAAAAATAATGTGAGTAAAAGTAAATATTCCCTTCTGAGAAATTTACTCAATTAAAAGTAAACAAGTACTGTTAATAAACAAGTAACAAGTTACTTTTTTAAAAAACTTTTTTTTATATTTTTGATGGCCCTTTAAAGGGATACAAAAGTATAATTTACACCTGTTTGCTTTTCTCCTCCTCTGTAGGCTAATCACATAGGCAACCATATTTTAACAGCTCAATTTAAATATATTTTATTTAATCACTTGGACAGAGCAAAAGAGTAGGCTAGGCTATCTTTTTTCTCAGTCCTTCACTGACAACATTGAGGCTACATACTGTAAACGAATGCTAGGTTTTTCTAACTTGTGTGCTCGATTTCCAGTGCATTTGCTTTCCTTGTGAATGAATTTCAATGAAGGCCTACAGTACTTTCCTTGTCCAATATGTTAGTTGAATGATGGTGGCCAGAAATGAATACAGGTGAAAGTTTCCATGTCATGTCATACCTCTCGTCGCTACTCTGCCAGTCTCACCAGAAGATGCAGCAGCTGGCAAGACGTCATTGCCTTAACTGAGCTGATATATAAACATCTACTGTTGTGTAATAGGCTACAACATGGTCTGATTCTACATATGCCAGTCATTACTTTTGCAATCGCGTGTCAAGGAAACAATGCATTCTGAAGCACTGTTTCTTTCTGACACCGTTGTGCAGCAAGGGAGGGGTGCGCTTTTCTCCCTCGAGATACTTTCTCCTCCGATAATTAACTTGTACTCGTAACGTAAGGCACTTATAAATGTAGTGGAGTAAAGAGTAGATTACTGGCTCAAAAATGTAACTGAGTAAGAGTAGAATTACAGTTTTGAAAAAGAACTACCCACCCTTGTATATGAGTATATGGGAAAGTGAAAGCAGGCCTACTCACATCAGTAGCTATCAGCTCATCAGCATCACAAATAGAGGCTACTTGTGTCTCTCCTTGGGAGATGAACGCGTAGTCATAGGGGTTGGAGGTGATCAGCAACATCTCTGAAGAAAAGCAGGACAATAGGTCAAGTAACACTACTGTAACTGAGCTAAGGTAACAAATAAGTAGACACTTATTGCACATTCATGTCCACAAATGACTGGAGATATACATGCATTTCTCACCCAACAGCTCTGGTTTCTTTTGGGACAGGATCTGGTAGAAGATATGGTAGTCTCTCTCAGCCTTGAGTTGAAAAGTGACACGGGACTTCTCCAGCAGATCTGGGGGATTAAAGAGTAATTGTAACTTTCAAGCCATACATTCGGTCTCCACAGATGAAGGCGATCAAAAAAGGCTTATTTACTTACAAGTCTCAATATCTGCTGAGGACAGCTTGCCGCTCACACCAAAGTGAATACGGATGAATTTACCCTAGCATGAGAGACACGTCAAAATGAAACAAGTGACAGAAGGTAGAAGTTTGAGATGATAATGAGTTGAAAATCAATAGAAGTCTTACAAATCGGGAGGAGTTGTCATTTCTGATGGTCTTGGCGTTACCAAAAGCCTCCAGAGCAGGGTTACACTGGATGATTTGATCTTCCAGTGTGCCCTGGGAAAATATAACACAACTAATGTCAGGTCTTGGAGACTAGCCTGGTCCCCCCCACTTAGTGTTTCCACTCATTTTCATTTTACTGAGATACTAGTTTGGCTCCTTTCAATGTGTTTATTTTTAAAAAATTGGCTTGTGGTAAAAGGTTGAAATAAAATGAAAAGGTTGCAGTTAGAAAATGTAAATCTATACAGTAAAGGTAAATACATTTTTTCCTGTGTGGTGGTTTATTAGTAGTTTGTAGAGGGTAGGCAAAGTAGGAAATAATGTTAGGAATCACTGATCAATATGATGGGTTAAGATGCACCAGTGATTTCAATGTAAAAGTCTCTTCACAAAGTGAGTGAGTCTGGTGAAATCAGGTTACCACAAGTAGAAATTATGTCCAGCACACAGTGAGGTGATTTACCTTTTTCTCCTGAGAGGGGTCCTTCTTTCCAGTGGTTGCTGCAATGCTAGCAAAGTACTGGATGACCCTTTTGGTGTTCACAGTCTTTCCGGCACCAGATTCTCCACTGTTGGGTGAAAACAAATAGGTTCACTCCCTCATATCAAGGTTAGCAGGAAATTTAGAACCAAAGACTGGATTATACTCACGTGATAAGGACAGACTGGTTCTCTCTGTCTGTGTAATGTACAAGCATGAAATGTTAATGTAAAACCAAGAACATGCGTTATATTCATGAATTTATGAAATTTATTTTAAAGCAACATGATGAATGTTTGATGAACATAACAATTGTTATTTATAGCCCTTGTCATTAATTTTCAATATACTGCAAAATGGTTGCTTTAATATAAGGTCTTTACCTGTCAGCATGTACTGGTAAGCATTGTCAGAGATGGAGAAGATGTGGGGAGGGGCTTCTGTTCTTTTCTTGCCTCTGTAAGCAGCCACAACTTCCTTGTCGTACACTGGCAACCACTTGTAGGGATTGACAGTGACACAGAACAACCCAGAGTAGGTCTGTACAAATAAACATACAATTGATTACGACCGATGTCAACAAATGAGTACAGGGTAAGTCTACAGAAAGAAATATATGGTAAATTTGGACATTTTTGCTACTATGGGCCAGAACCTCATGTTTGTACTTACGTAGATCATCCAGGCTGCATAACGCTCTTTGAGGTTAAACAGCACAGCAGGCTCATGCAGGAAGGTGAACATCGCCATGTCTTCAATTTTATCAAACTTAGGCGGGTTTTGTTGGTGGACATCTACATCTTTTAAAGTGACAGTCTGTGTGATAGAAAAAAAATCAGTGTCTTTGGAGAGTTCTCTCATTCATCTCTGTGTAATATATGTTGTTATAAATCTAAGCAGCTCAAAACATCTAGTCTGAGAATTGTATAAAAGACTTGATTTTGAAAGCATTTATAAACTGTAAGTAAGTGAGCTTTCGAATTAAAAAGAACAGTTAAATGGGAAAATAATGCAAGTGATTTGGTAATGTTAGTAGGTAAAAGCTCTGAAATAGGCTTAAAATGTATTTGCCATGCATTACCTTATCAAACTCAGTAAGAACAGTGACTTTGTCACCGTCTCTGCTTTGAACCGTTCCCTTCACATATTCAACCTCAGGGTCCACCACAAAGCAGGCCCTCTTAATGTCAAAGGGGCGAGTCTGGGCCTCCAGACGCTCCATATCAGACTTCCTCAGAAAAGGAGCTGCCGCCCCAAACTCTGCCATCAACGCATCACCCATGATGAAGACTGCAATGTAAATATTATGAACTAATTCATTTCTGCACAGATAAAACATGAGACCTTAAGTTTGAAGAGCATGATTATAGTAACAAGTCAGAATAGGCAAAAAAAAAAAAAGACAGCATATGACAGGCAGACCTTAATTCCTTTTGCCAATATCGTTACGATACTGAGGTGAGGTGAATGTTGTTGAGTTGTTTTAAGTTAAGGCTTGAAATGTACAAAGTGGATTAGGAGAATCAGATGGGTGAAGTTTGTATAGTGTAGGTTATGGTACATTTTGTTAAACTGGTTTGAAATAAGATATAGTAAAAGTAGGGTCATAATCGTTGGAAAAAATATCCGCCAGTAGATCCTATGCATCTTAGTCTCACAACGAGGGTAATTAGTACATACCAAAAATTCTAGAGCACTCTACAATCTTTGGTACATACTATAAAACATAGCTAGACACAGGCTATGATATCAGAATTTATTTTGATAGACTACAAATGGAATGTCAACTCTTCCACATGTGGCTTGGACGTTTTGCCTACCAGGTCCTGTCGCCTGATGACCCTGTATCTCTTTGTCAGTATACAGTACTGTCCAAATTAACAACTGGTTGTCTCAAAACAAAGAGTAAACTGAAGTAATTATATTTTGTAAATAGCTGAAAAAGACTTTTGCCACACATTTGACAGTGATCGAAATTTTAACAGCCATGTGAAAGTATTAACTAATCAGCTTTTTGACACCTCAGAAACATTGCCAAATGTAGAGGTCTGATGTCAAAACATGGTTTAGAAAAAAACTTATTCACGCATTTACAGTATCTCCAGCAGAGTTGATTACCACAATGGACTTTCAGGCCTTCTCAAAGAGATCATCAAACAGCTTCAGGTGATACAAAATACATTGGCTAGGGTTCTCATCAAACAATGAGTGACCACATCACTCCAATACTTACACTACGTCCTGCACTGGCTTCCAGTAAGTCTCAGAATTGACTTTAAAGCACTACTGCTTTCTTATAAATCACTAAATGGAACGGGACCAAATTATCTATCAGACATGTCTCAGCAGTCCACACCCTTGACCCTCCACACTGCTCAGGTCTCAGAAGAAATACTTGTTGGTAAAATATACTTGTTGGTGTGTGCACACAGGCATGTTTGCCCTGAAAAGAAAAATATGTGTGAGCACACAGTTTGGGACTACTTTAAGCATCTCCATAGAGTGCTGCTGTTCACTGGGTGCGTGACTAGTATCACTATCACTGGGTAATCATTCTATGTTGTTTTTTTTATTTATTATATGTCTATATGTCTTTTAATTATTATTTTTTAACACTTTTAAACTATTGCTCTTTTCTGCTTTTAAGACTATTGACTGTCTATGCTTTTATTAGCTATTCCTGCTTTTTTTTTATGTAAAGCACATTGAATGACCTCTGTGTATGAAATGTGCTACAGTATATAAATAAACTTGACTAGACTAAAACCCACTGTTTGAACTTAACATGGTGGAGTAGCTTTTAGCTGCTATACAGTTCAGTTCTGGAACCATAAAAAATGACCAAACTGTAGCCAGTTTCAAATCTAGACTTAGGACCAAACTGTTCTCAGATGCTTTCAGCTAATTGATCAAATACAATTACTGTTAATCAGATTCATTCTGTATTTTAAATATTTTTTAGCCGTTGCCCTTATATGCCTTTATTATTCTTTGCTTTTGTTTATGTAAAGCACATTGAATTATCCTTGTGTATAAAATGTGCTTTATATTTTCAGTCTGTAAATCTCACCTTGTTTGGGTCAAGCCTCAGATGTCCTGTTACGCAGATATGATGTCACTTGCTGTAGTTCAACAGAGAAGAAGTAATCAGATGACACAGTGTTACAGCAGCAGTGCTGCAGGTACAATTTGAGTCCTTTCACAGAATGCTAACTGAACAGATCCATGTGTCTGTCTCTGACTAGTCAGCCATGTCTCTGTATCCATATGTCTGTCCATCCATTTAGCTATCATTATTGCTACTTACCTCAGGGTTGTTCTCTGCTGTATCTGCCCCCACTGCCAAGGCCATGGTTGATGTGTCCTTTTATGTGGGGTGGTCCATCCCAATATGGACATGAGACCATGGCGCTGACTCCCATCACACCAGAGTTTAATTAAAGGAAAAGCAGGCTAAAGGGTGCATACATAGCAGGCATGTATGGCATGTAACAACAATAGGCTAATCCAGACAGGAGGGATCAGACACTGTAGGGGAGAATGGCACAGCATCATTAACACTTGAACTTGGTCCCTTATTTGGAGTTTGCTATTGTGAGATGCATCTCTGACCTTGTCTTTGACTCTGTCTTTCAGTCTCCTCCTTGACATCTCCCTGGCCATTAGAGAAATCTCAACCTGCTGATCCATGTGCACTTTTATTGTCTACATCACTTATGCTGTCTCTAGTCAGCTGTCCTTTTAGTACATACAGTGAAAGACATAGCGTCAAATTATTATTATTATTTTTTTTTTTTCTGTGTAATTTTAGAAAACAGAAATTCATCTGGATTTCTCTTTTGTGGATTTGTTATTTTTAAACTGTGCATTGTATTTGTTAACTCATTCTTTGGAAACAGCTATTGTCATTGTGTATAGAGCCAAGGGCAGTGGATGCTGACATTGAGGTTAATATCTCTTGAGTACTAATAACAAACAAAAATATAGCTGCAAGCAGCAATGAGGGGGGCAAGCAGATAGGCCGGAGTAACCATGGCAACGAAATGCTGTTAGCTCAATGCTGCAATCAGACGTATGGCCATAAGCTGTCAAAGCAAGTTTCACGTCTAGCACGTCAAAAGTTATGGGCAAAATGCATTTTTGCTAATTGCAGTGACCCTAGAGGTCAAAGGTCACAACATTTCTTCGGCATTCATCTAAAGGGGTCATGAGTCCATGTACCAAGTTTGGTTTTGATACATGCAACGATTGCTGAGATATGAGCTCACTTCCTGTTTGGTGGCTTCGCCACAAATTTCGATTGGATGTGACGGGCGAACGCTTCTATCAATTGTTACAGAAATAAATGAAGTGACAAGGCATGGTCTGAAGATGGTCTGTGCCAATTTTGGTGAAGATCAGATGAAATTTGTGACCTGTGCGAAATTGTTGGTGTTTTTGATCAAATCAAATATGGCGGCCGAATAAATTATATTTATGTGACAAGTTGCCCTCAGTTGACCTAAGGACCTTTCACAGTATTACCAGACACCACTAGTACAATTTAATTCTAAGCACAGCAGCAGCTACAGGCCAAAAGGCATGTTTGTGAATTACAGCGCCCCCTAGAGGTCAAAGGTCACCAAATTTCTTGAGGGTCCTCTTGATGGGGTCATGAGTCAATGTACCAAGTTTGGTTTTGATACATGCAAGGGTTGCTGAGATATGAGCTCACTTCCTGTTTGGTAAGCCCGAAAAATTTTGATTGGCTTTTTACGGGCGAACGGTAATACTTCCGAAGACAAAAAGTGATAACTTTTGTGAGGCTTGGTCTGAAGATGATCTGTGTCAAATTTGGTGGGAATCAGAGAAAGTATGTGACCCCTGATACATTTTAAGTGTTTTTGATGAAATCCAAAAAATCCATGGTGGAAAATCCATCATGGCGGAAAATGAAGTCATAGGGTGCGTTGAACTCGGCTTGGTCCAAGGATTCCAACAATACCTGACTTTTGAAAATCGGACCAACAGGTCAAAAGTTACGTGCATGAACGCACGTCCAACTTTGGCCTGTTGGTGGCGCTAGAGGGTTCGAGTTGCCAACATGAAACTTGGTGACATGAATCATGGGACCGTCCCCATTCAGTGTGCCAAATTTCCCAACTTTTTACCATACGGTTCTATGGGCTGCCATAGACTCCCATATAATAATAATAATAATAGGAAAATGTAGAAACACAATGAGGTCCTCGCAGCTTCGCTGCTTGGCCCCCAAAAAATCTTGCCTTATACCCTTAAACTTCTGCAAGATTGGAAACTGGTCCAACAACAACCACAGTTGTCTTTTTAAGTAGACTAAGCACTGCACTACTGGCACTGCATTGTTTCCTTGAGGACAAAGATAACCTGGTGTCTCAGGTTCCTCCATCAACTGCAGATCACTTTTGGAACATTCGTCAATGTACCTAGAGTACATACCCTTAAGAATTTACTGAATATACAGCAGCTGCTTTTTGGACTCAGAGGAGTGTGCACACAACTGCTGCTACTGTGTGTTATACAGATGGTACTGAAACACATAGGACAATTAAATTGAAAAACAAATTAAGAACAGATACCTGATTCATATTTTACTTGAAAATGAGATGTAGAAGACCTGGGTTTGGCCATTTTGAACTGATTCGCACACTACTGTACATGCATACAGATCTACAAATGTAAAAGCTTTGTGCCTGTGTTCAAATGGAATATTACAATTATAAGACTATGGTGGGTTACACCAACAAGGATTAATTTAATCTTGGTTTAGGCCTAAAGTAATCAAGGATTTGTTGATCTAGGTTTAAATTTAATTTGAGCTATAAGCATGGTTTAACAAATCCACGATTAAAACCTTAACCTGTGATTAAAACCTTGGATAAAACTTGATTTAATCCAGGTTAAAATGTAATCCTTGTTGGTGCAACCCACCCTAGTTATCTGAAATGAAATGTAAATTGTGCATACAGGGAAAACCATTATACTGAGGACACAAAGTCAACTAGGTAGCTGGCTATTGCTTCATTACAAATCTACAATTGTAAAGACTGCTGACGACTGAAATGAATGTCATTGAGTCCACTACTCAAGAAAACCATTGTGCGTACTACTGAAAACATTAGGACTACAGGGTAGGTGGCTACTGACCTCTCATATCAATCTAGAAACACTAGTTCAGCTGTTTGCACAAAGTCAAGTAGGTGTTGAGCCAAAGGCCTCTGGGTCTTACATTGTTAAGCAACTTGACTTGGGGTCAAGAAAACTGTGAAGACATGTTTACACACCAAAGAAAGTGTGAAGCCACACACAAGGTTTCCGATAATGTGACTGTGATGGCCTACGAGTGAGGGTGATTTTTCTTCACCCACTGAGACATTTGAGGTTGCAGGATTTGCGACCTCTATTCTATAGCTGTGGGATGTCAGACATGCCATTCCATCTCTTGTTTGACCCCTTATGGGGATCATTGTCAGCTGTCAAGAGCCCTTGAGCCATCACCACGACTGCCAATTTGTGGGACAAAACAGAATGAGGCCCTGTTGCACTGCATTGCCTTGAAGTCCTCTCTTGGGAGTGTCCTCCGGCCATGGAGACTTATGACTTAGCCTAGTGCTGTTTTGTTTATGATGCACATGCATGTTTCTTTCCCTTTATCCTTGAATTACTAAATGTTAATGTGACTGAGAAATATATAAATCTAATCTGTAACAGATGGTCATAAAACAGACACCAAGGCATAGACTTTTTATTATCCCATTTATTCTCCTAGGCTTCTTATAAGACCAGAAGATAAAAATGAATGCTATGCTATGCATTTTTTTTTATATAATTACTGAAATTAACTCATTATGTGCTTTAATAAAATGTGCTTATTGGCAAAAAAGGCACAAGACTTATGAGGAGGTTCCTTACATATTCAGTTCAGGGCTACATACTGTAATGGCATGCCATAGTCAAATTTGAGGTTAAGAAATGTTTCAAGATCACTTTCTGTCTACCACCTCCAACAGACATGGAGACTGGTATGGATGGCCTCTCTGATCTACCTACAGTACACCCAAAGTTAATGTGTGTGTGTGTGTGTGTGTGTGTGTTGAGGTGTATTGTGAAATGGAGCACAACAGATGTTACCTTGTCATCTCCACAGAGAGTCAGTGGACCAGCTGCCAACAAACTCCTCTCTGACCAGAGACTATTTATGTCTTTAACTTAAATACAATGTATTTATCTTTTTTTTTTTTTTTATTCAGAAGAACATGGCAGCAAAACGGAAAGAGCCCAAATAGATCTCGGGTCCTTGAGGTGGACCCTCACAGTTCAGTGCCAATACAACAGGAGATCTCAAGGTGTAAAAAGTAAGCAGACTTTACTATGTTGTACTCTGTGAGCATGTGCTGTAATATATTCTTGATTTGGCTTTGTTAATGGGTGTGGTAATTTGTTTCTATTTATAGTTTATGTCTTCAGTCTTAATTAATTCAGTCAAAATAATACAAATTGATGACTATTTCTAAATACCTTTCACCCTTTTATCACTTCAGTAAAGTTAGGATATCTCCTAAAATTGTAATATTTAGTTACTGTGCAAAATTGTGATATTTAGTTACTGTGATAGTTACTCCAAGTAAAACTCTTATGCTTGAACCAGTGGTTAAAATTCTGAACCCACCCAAGTTTTTTTTAACTTGATGGTTCATAATTATAAGTAGATGTAGCTAGGCTGGAGATTCCAGACTCTGGTAATCTAGAAAGATTAAGGGTCTGGCCACGAATAACGTAATGGCCCAACTCGAGGGGCTGCACCAAGCGTGCATTTGAAAATCTCACTGCTCGCAATTGGATAAGACTAAACCATAGACTGTATATATAGAACTATATATACAGTCTATGGACTAAACAACCAATGTTTACTGACTGATTCCGGACTTCGACGCAATTGGATAACACTATGACTGTCATCTGTTTAGCTTGCCTTTGGCCCGCCTATATCAGATACACAAAATGTGATTGGCTCCCCGCGATACAAGTGGCAAAAGTAACATGTATTTCTCTGGGTTTTCCAGGGTTTTCACACCAAGAACAATAATGATAACGATAACTATAACCATAACAATAAAAGCGTTCACACTGAACAACGATAAACAAAGTCTCTCCTTGTGGTAATTAATGTGACGGCTAAAATTTGATGGGCTATTAGCTTTTTATCGTTCTCAAAATTGCTCTTAAAGTGATCCCCAATGATATCATTCTTCATGTTGTTATCATTATAGTTTCATATAGTATAGTAACGTCGTCATTTATTCATAACGAGAACAATATTTGTTTATAGTTATCGTTATCGTTCTTGGTGTGAATAGGCCTTAAGATGTACCGCAAAGTGGTGCAAAATATCACCGCCGCTCAGTCCTGCACATTCTCTGCAAATAAATCACACTTCTCAATTTGTCTCCATCTTCTACTCCAACTCCTACTCTCGCAACTCATGTGTATATGAATGTGTGCGTGTGTGTGTGTGTCAGGGGCGGACTGGGACAAAAAGTAGCTTCGCCTTAGGCTTGCCTACTACTCACCCCACAAACAATAATAATGCTGCCTGCTGACTTACTGTTGGTGAATGGTTTTAAAAAAGTTTTCTCACATTCAAGACTATTTAGTTCAGAATGGAAGACATGAAAGTACTAACCAAGGCTTATTTTCTCATCCAGTCACTGTACACAATGTCTTAAATAGGCACTAGTGGTAATGACGTTAGCTAATTTCAACTGCGTTTACAATACAAACTATGTTGGACATGTGTTGGACCATAGAACAAAATTATTTTATTGTCATTTTTTCATTTTATCAGATTTACCAAGGGGTTGGGTTTCTTTAGTCTTCTCATTACATAGCCTAAGTGTACTGAAAGCAGTCCAGCTTACCGCAGGTTCTACTACCTGTTCACTGTGAGTGCCACTGCCAGAACTGCAATTGCCACCACCACCACTCACCCTCATCATCACCACATCATCTGCCATGGGAGCTGAATAAGGCCCTGCTGTGGCAAAAATGTTGTCTATATTTTGCAGCGTTTGCTTGAAGAGCAAGTTTCTTTTTTTCTAGCAGTTTCTCTGCGCCTCCTTTGCATTTTCTATCCATCTCAGAAGATCCTAGATAACGTTACGTTCATCCTACATTGCACTGCACACTGGCACACTGAGCCAAAAGGGGGAGGTGTTTCATGATATGATTGGGCCAGCCCCGTGTCAGTGAAGAAAATAACCAATCGGCCGCAGACCAGCATGTGTCAAGGGCTGGTGGTTAGGAAATGCATTACGAATGCATTACGCAGGTAGGACCAAAGCGAAAGGGTTGGTGTTTAAGAATGTGATTGGGCCAGCCCAGTGTCAATCGGGCTGCTGATCTACTAGTTTTATGGGCTGGACAGACTAATTTATACCGCTCAAAAAAAAATTAAGGGAACACTTAGGTTTTCCACAATTGTTAAAACACATTTTTTGAAACCTTCCACCCTTTTCTCCATTCTCAAACTACATTCACAGAATGTCTGACAGTTCTTGCAAAATAAGACACTCTCCTTGTGTTCAGAACCAAACAGTGTCAGAGTACCAATCCAGTGTATGATTGAAGTGTTCCCTTAATTTTTTTGAGCAGTATATAAATGAGGTGTTGGGACTGTCGGCTCAAATAGCACGTCGGCCCACCGGGAAAATGCAGGTGGGGATTCTGTTGTGTGTGTGTGTGTGTGTGCATGAGTGTTTATGAGTGTTTACTGTATGTGTGTGTTTATATGTGTGTATGTGTGTGTGTGTGTGTGTGTGTGTCTGATGGTGCATTTGTGTTTATTCATGTATGTGTTCATGCATGCCTGTGTATGATTATGTGTCTGTGTGTGCATGCATGCTTGTGTGTGTTTTTATATGTGTGTGTGTGTCTCTTTATGTGTGTGTGAGTGTATGCGTGTGTGTTTATGTGTGTGTGTGTGTAAGCGTGTCCATGTCTGAGTGCGTGCGTAAAGAAAGTAGAATGAACATCTCAACATCATTATCCTCTACCGGCAAACCCTTCGCTCAACACCACCATCTACAGGCCAATGGTATAAAGTTGCTAAATGTACACATAAATTTATTTTATTGTATGGCTGGCCCCAACCATACAAACAACAAATGGGTGGTTATGGGCTAGGTTGATGTGATCCCTTGAGACCAACATACCACAACAATTTGGTCATCTATGGCGCAACGTTTTTTTCGGCTTTTGTGTGCCCAGTGCGGACCAAATGCTTATCTTCTATAAAAAGCTAGTGGGGCTACTGTACATGACCACCACGTTTCATGAGCACTGGTGTTTCAGCGTCCCAGAATCGTTGAACAAAATTTCAATTTCAACAATTCCCCAGGTTGTTTTTGTTGCCGTTTTTGGAGCCTGGGCTGTCCACAGAGATCACGTTTTTTTACAGTGTATTCAGGACACAGACAGCTAGCGGGTGGTTAGGTGATGTTTGCAGCAAGTGACATAAAATGTTTTGGCCTAAAAAACGTGTGGCATCGCTTAGAGCTTATTAGAGGCAGACTGGTTAGGATCAAGGAGGTCATATTGTAGAAGAAATTTTGCAATTTGTTCTTAAGCTGCTCTTTAAGAGATGAGTGAGACCGGGTGATAGTTCTCCACCTGGGTGGGAGCAAGAAAAAACTTTTAAAGCAGCGGACTAACTATCAGTTTGAATGTAGGGATGGATGATGATATCGGCCTGACATCGGTATCTGCAGATAAAAGCTTCATAACTTATCGCCATCGGCTGATATTGACATTTCTACTGATGTGCCTGGCCGATAAGGTGACCTGTTAATCATGCGCACGCGAAGCAAATGTTTACGTTACTATGAGCGGTCAACAACATACTTCAACATGTTGGCTGTGTGGCAATATTTCCAAATTCCGGAAACTGATAACAAAATTGCTTTTTGCAGTGCTTGTGAAGTACAAGTGATGCAAGTAGGGCTAAAACGATACTTATACGTATAAAATACTCTTTTAACATTACCAATTTTACTTAACAAATAAAAATTAGAGGTGTATATCAGTATCGTCATCGGCAATTGGCCAGAATGAGCTTGTAAATATTGGCATATCGGATATCAGCTAAAATTCAATATCGTGCATCCCTATTTGAATGCAGTTGGAAATGTACCAGAAGCCAGTGATTTATCTGTGTTTAACTATCTCTTTTTCATTTCTTATCCAAACAACGTCAAACTTGGCACTGCACTTACTCGTACCCGTAGCAAGACACCTGCCAAGTTTGAAATCAGTCGGACGAATGGTTCAACACCAACAAAGCGCCTGGATGGGGTGACGGGCCATATACTGATGTCCTGCACAACCAGCTAGTAGAAGTTTTTACAGGCATCTTTAACCTCTCCCGACAACAAGCCGCAGTTCCAACCTGCCTTAACTCCACACACCACTCCACCAAGTGTTGGACCTCCTTTTTGTAGTGGGTCTTGTTGTTGTCCCTGAGTCCCACCACAGTGGTGTCATCAGCAAACTTTATTATGGTGTTCGACGAGTGGATGGGGATATAGTCATGAGTGAGGGGTGGAAGGTTGGACTGAGTACACATCCCTGGGGCGTGCCTGTGTTATTCCCGAAATTCCTGAAATTCTGTATTTTTGAGAATGCCTTCATACATTTGCTGAAAACCCATGGTATATATATTTCCAGAACTTTTATTTACTTTCCATACTATAGGTTACAAATATTTTATGAACAACCTCCTCTATAAAATGTTCCACCATATGAGAGTATAACTGGAAACTAGTATTTGTAAGTGTAATTAAAGTGGAAATTTCTGGTTCAGAGTTGTGAAAATGGCAATAATAGATTTTTTTTTGATGGCTGCTGGAAGTATTTTGATCTATTCAAAATACCCAAATTCAACAAATACCCACTGTAATAATTTTGAAACCGACTTTATCCAGTGTTAAGGTTTCTGTACTGAAAATGTATGCAAATGATAACATATTTCAGTAGATAACTGCGCTCATTTACAGTATAGTATATACTTAATATATACTTAATACTTATTGCACATTCAGATAAGTTGCAATACAAGAACATACTGACTGAATGTAAATAATCAGCTGTGGAAGTTTTGTGGAGATGTATATTAGTTAAAATGTTTAGCCTATTCATCTGTAAGATAGCCTTCCATAGACATACAATGAACATAAATAGACTGATAAAACACAAAAAGCTACCCCAAATGCAATGCTATCCCATATTTTATAGTTTTAGGGTGGTATACCTGATCAAAATCACTATGAGTACCTTTTGAATGGTACCAACTGACAAAAGTTAGGGGGTCTGGCTCAAGGACTACATTCATCTACTTTTTCTTATTCTTTTTCTTACTATTTCTTGTTATAATTTTAACCATCTCTGTCACTGGTCTTTGTCTTATCACTGTGTTTTTTTGTCTCCTGTGTCATATTGACTTAAATAAAGAGACCATCTCTGAGCAAGCAATAATGTTAAAGTTGTGACCCCTACCTTCCAATATCACCTCCACTCCAAGACCCACAGTTTCTATGTCTGCGGGGACATGTGCCACACGGTTCCCCTTGCTTGCGTTAGTAAGTCTCTGCACACTGGGATTTCCCATGTCTTTGGTTAGCGATCTGCAAACCACGTTTGACTCTCCCACCGGGGGGCAACTAACAGCACTGACATTCGTTCGGTTCTGACTCTGTCCAGCACCGCTTGTATCAGGCTAATTGGGGGAAATGCATAAAGTGACGTGTTCGGCCACTGTTTCACTAACGCATCCACTCCGAGAGTGGCAAAACCATAGGGGACAGTGGATTGCTTCCTTCGAAACGAAGAGGTGTGCTTGCGCTTGGCTGCTGACATACTTCAAATTGTTAATACCTCCCTATCTGGAACATTCCCTGGTTGCCTCAAACATGCCATTATTACACCACTACTAAAAAAACCTAACCTTGACCCCTTGGCTTGTGAGAGTTACAGGCCTATCTCTTGCTTGCCTTTCTTAGGCAAAATTCTAGAGAAGGCTGTTTATAAGCAACTTTGCACCTATTTGTCTCAAAACTGCCTATCAAACATGCCTATCAATCTGGGTTTCGGGTAAATCACAGCACATAATCTGCTCTAGTCAAAGTTGTAAATGACCTTAGAATTGCGACTGACAATCACAAAATGTCGATTCTTGTTCTCCTTGATCTAAGTGCTGCATTTGATACAGTAGATCGTGCTATACTTCTTCAACATCTTCAGCATTCACTTGGTCTTCAGGGTACAGCTCTTGATTGGATCTCATCCTATTTAAACGGGAGATCTTTTTCTGTTTCTATTAATAGCCTCTCTTCTGATGTAATGCCCATTTTATATGAGGTACCACAGGGGTCAATTCTTGGTCCTTTGCTTTTTAACTTGTACATGTTACCACTTGGGTCTATCATTCGGCAACACAATGGGCCCGATCATGACAGTCTAATGCGCATCGTCACTAGTCAAAAGCTTATTCAAATATATGGGTGTGTTTGGGCGTAACATCATTTAAACCAATGAGAATGACATCTGTCATTCCCTTTAACTGCGCAAAGCGCGACATCAAAGAATGCATCAGTATTTTGACAGTCAACGGCGCATTTGAAGGAGTCTGCTCCTCTGCTTGCGAGACTGTATGGAACAGTCATTCCACTAAACCATGCTTTACTAAAACCTAGCTTTTACGCATCTGCACTCGTCTATTATTTGAACCCAATGGCAAAGTGAAACTAACTTGTCAGTCAACGACAAGGCAGTTATACACAGTAAGTTTATTTCACTATTGACAGACAATGGGTTACCATTGAAAATATAAAGCTGGAAAAAGCAACACTTACCCTAATAATTTTTGAATGACTGAATAAAACAACGTTTATCTTGCAGAGGAGTTGCTTATATCTCGTGATAGTGCGTCTTCAGTTGTGCTCTAGCCTAATCACTTTTAACCGTCATTACCAATTTGCAAATGCATTGTGAGATGTATTTCGTAATATCTTTATATTCTAATTATTTATATATTTTATATAAATAATTAGAGTGAAGAAAGGGGAGATCGCACACAGGGGCTGAGTAGTTCCAACAGTGTATTTTTCAAAAAGCCGAAAAAACAATTACAGGCCACATAAACAAGGGGTAAACGTTTCGGGTCTAGCCCTTCAAACACTCCATTTTATTATTATGACCGCCGCAAGCGGTCATATAGGGATTGTCAAAGTTTTTTTTTTTTTTTTTCGTCATCTACTTTTTGGTCAACGAATTTTTGGTCAACGATACCCGGGACACCGAACCACCGGGGCACATGAAATTTTGTGGGTATGTAGCCCCACTAGACTTTTACAGAAAAATTTTGTTTCGTCCCCGGGGGCCACTCCCCCCAACCCCGTGCTGGGCCCCCGAACCAAAAAAAAAGCAGTTTTTCCTAAATAACTACCTGAACCGTGGCACTGAGGATGAATAACCTTTTATGGTATGTTGGTCTCAAGGGCCCACATCAATCTGGCCCATAATCACTCATTTGTGATTTGCACCCCCTCCGGTAAAAAATGAAAATGTAATATGATTCTGCTTTAATCGCCCCTATCTTCAGTTAAGATGTTCAGAACTGCACCACATTTTATGTGTATGATTAACCTGGCATTCTCTGGGGTTTCGTAGAATTTCATCCATGGGGGATGAAAACCCTTAAGTTAAGTTAAAATTAAGTTATGTGTACATTTAGTGACTGTACACTCATTGGCCTGTAGATGGCGGTGCACACATATACACATGCACACACACAGGCACCCACATACTATCGGTATTAGAACGGCCGATACATAATTACAAATTCAGTTGGATTAAAATAAAATAAATATTCATCATCATCATCATGGCTGCATTTCCAGTATTGGCGATAAGTAGTCGTTTGTCCACTAGATGGCGCATCGTTGCAGTGAGACGTAATTTTGTTGGAAGTTAAAAGTGGATTGGAAAAACAATGGATGCTTCCTACAAGGACTGTACCGCAGAGAACGTCTAATAAGGATAGGACGATGTTCACATGAAATGTAATTCCCATTTCTTCTTGAAGCCGAAATAAATCTGAGGATGTTTATCGGACATGCTTGGTTTTTACTGCAGGTACGTTAATCTTATAATATCAATAAGGACCTAGGTAATCCTAGGACCTAGGTTACCGTTAGCGTTGGTTGAGTGATGGAGGCCAATTTGATTGATTGCATTTGTAAAATAATTCTGTGGAAATGCATGGATTCCAGTTTCTTCCAGTAGCAGCAACTGGAATCCATGCATTTCCACGGAATTATTTTTGGAATCTGATCCCTTATCATACCTGTTCATTCTTACTCGTAATTTCGACTTATCGTGACTAAATTCAAGATGGCTGCAAGCGCTAAAGCCATTGAAGATACTGTCTGTATAAATCGTCTTGTAAGTAAACTACCAGTGCTTATTCAAAGTTCTCAATGTCTCGTTTTACATGTCAGGGCCCTCGGAAGTCTACCAATGAAGTGTGGAGATACATTGAGCCTCGTAAATGGTGTAACACAGTGATTCATTTGCATGGCTAGCCCGATGCCGAAGCACCACCATTGAAAAAGCTGTTGGTCGCATCTGCTAACTAGCGCCAGATTTTGGAGTGCAGGGGACAAGCCGAGATGGGCTATGAGACATACGTTCACACTCGGTATCATGTTTCAACACACTTTAGGTCAATATCACACCGGAATTCTCCTTTAATTCCAAATCTACAAATGCAAAGTCTTGTGTCTACTGTACATCCAAAAGTCTACTGATAACAGAAATAAATGCAATTGAATCCACTGCACAAGAAAATCATCATGTGTCCTACTAAAAACATTAGGACTACAGGGTAGCTGGCCACTGACTTCTCTAACCATATCCATTTAGAAGCACTAGTTCAGCTGTTTACACAAAAGAAGACAAGGAGGTGTTGAGCTATAGGACTCCGGGTCTTACACTGTTAATTAAGTAACTGGACTTGAGGTCAAGGAAACTGTCAAGACATGTTTACACACCAAAGAAAGTGTGAAGACACACACAATGTTTGATAATGTGGCTGTGATGGCCTAAGAGTGAGGGGGATTTTACTTCACCCACTGTGAGACATTTGAGATCACAGGATACGCAACCTCTATTCTCCCAAATCCTTATTTAGATAGCTGTGGGATGTTAGACATGCCATTCCATCTCTTGTGTGACCCTTATGGTGATCAGTCCTTGAGCCATCACCGCTACTGCCGGTAGGACGTCACAACATCTTCTCTTGGAGGATTGATATTATTGGCATGGGAGGACTTTCTGTGGCAGGTGGCTACACAGACTCCTGTGACACACTGCTTAAGCCCACTGGGATTAGGTGTCTGGACTTTGAATGCATCATAAAGTTTACTTGTCTGTGCATGAGCTTATTTCTCTATCCATGAGCTTTCTGAGCCGTGGAAGAAGAAAAGAGAAGTGGTAATCCTGTGGTAATTTTTTGTTTCATGGTCTCCTATTGTGAAAAGATGACCTTTGACCCCTCACAAAGAACCACAGCACTACCATTCAGTGAACTTGACTTTGAACAAAATTATGTCTGCTCAAGTGCTGATTCTGTGTAGAGTAAGCACCTTTATTTTATGACTATTTATTAACAAGTAAAGTAAAACATTAATCTTGGTGCCACAATGAAAACAAGGAAAAATCCAAGCTTGAAGGCAACCAAATTTACTCTGAGAAACAAAAATACTTAAATGAAGAAAGAAATATTTTGCAAAGCATCCCTTTGCCAATAAAATAGCATGTAATCTTTTCTTATGACATCCTATAAATTTGGAAAAAGCAAGGAATTTGAGACCGTTCCTTTTCACAAAATCTCTCCAGGTCGTCTAGATTCCTAGGTCCTCATTTGTGCATTCTCCTCTTTAACTCACCCCACTGTTTTTCTGTGGAGTTTAGATCAGGGGACTGAGATGACAATGGTAGAAGCTTGATTTTGTGTTCAGTTAACCATTATGTTTAACACACATATGCATACACACACACACACATACTGTACGCACGCACACATACAGACACACACAAACACACACATAAACACATATACACAGCAAAGAAAAAATGAATATTGATTCTTCATTTCCAGTATTGGCTGAGTGATGGATTGATTTTGTGTTCAGTTAAACCATTATGTTTTGATTTGGACATGTGTTTTGGTTCAAAAGTGACCTCCTTGCCAACAAATAATCTGTTGCAAAGGAGGTCACTTTTGAAGACTCTCGAACAGTGATTTTTATGAAATGCTTTGCCTGTCACCATTTCCAGTTGATCAAAACTTTTTAGTTATTTTTTTACTGTTAACATGGAGTATCTACTTTTTATAGCCATTCCCTTTTATTTGAATTTACTGTAATCTCTTGTCTTTCCCATGTTTAAAAATGACTAGGTGATCACTTTATTTTCCTTAATGAAAAAGGAAGTCGTGGACTACTTAAGATTCTTTAGTGGTACCAATAATTGTGCCACACTGGTTTGTGTTAGAAAATATTTATTATGAGGGATTGTCAAAATTTTCGGTCAATGTTTCCACCGGGGCACACATTCTCATTCCACCGCACACCCATCGGCTTGTAGATGGTAGTGTTTAGTGAAGGGTTGCTGGTTTCTCGCAAACACACACACATGCATGCATACACACACGCAAGTATGCACACACACTCACATCCACATGCACAGACACACGCATGCACACACACACACACACACACACACACATCCACATGCACAGACACGCATACACACATAAACACACACATGCATACACACACACACATACTGTACGCACGCACACATACAGACACACACAAACACACACATAAACACATATACACAGCAAAGAAAAAATGAATATTGATTCTTCATTTCCAGTATTGGCTGAGTGATGGAGGCTAGTTTGATTGTTGGTGTATTTGTGAAACATAAATGCGGTAATACCAAGTAAATTCATCACAGCATTGTAATTGTCTCTTTCGACTGTCATCTCATTCTTTTCTGACCATACTGACAGGAGCTTAGTTAACCCCAACGCTAATGTTTGGCAACGCAAAGGTTTGCTAATGGAAGATAAACATGAAAGATAACCTGTCTATGATGCATCCTAAACACTGGAACATTTCTGTTTGCTAAATAGGTTTTTCTGCTGTTGACTCACTCACAGTCCTTGGTGGCACTGTCAGTGCTTTGTAAAATGTTGCATTAAGACCACAAAAAAGTCTACACGAAATGAATGTGAGTATCTGAACGTTCATTCCCAAACATCCACTACTACACCCTAGTTTCAGTCTTCAATTTCTTGCATTTCAACAAAGGTGTTTCAAGTAAGGAAGATATGGTTAAGGCTTAACTAATCATATTTGTAAAATGTTTTGCTTGCATAAAGGGGGAGTCATTAAGCATAAACTGCTCACAATATACAACAAAACTAATTACTGTACAGTATATGAAGAGCCTTTCATTAGGAAACTCGATAGTTAGGCCTATTCAAATACATAATACCCCATCGTGATTAGAACCTTGTTATGGACAACATTTTTACATTGTGTTTGTTAAAAATGACTATCGGCCGATATATTGGTTATCAGTTTTAGAAAAACTCAAATGTTGAAATCAGTATCGGCCCTCAAAATCCCATATTTGTCAGGCTCGATATTCTCTAAAGGGAGAATAAGGCAAATTGACATACACACATGCATGCACACACCCATGCATCCACAAACAGACACACACATATGCACACACATCCATCCACACACACACACACACAAATACACACACAGGCATGCACACTCACGCATGCACACAGGCAGTCGCGCGCACACAAACACAGGCATGCACATTCAAGTATACACAAAAGTTTCAAGAGTGGGGAATGGAGTAGGAGATGGAGACAAATTGAGAAGTGTGATTTATTTTCTCAGAACAGATGTACAGGACTGAGCGGCGGTCATATTATGCACCGCTATGCGGTATATCTAATTTCTTTATGAGATATTCCTTTCTCAAAATAAATTTGCTTCCCTTCAAGGTTGAATTTGAGTGTGTTTTAGTCAACTTTGCCATGGGTGCCAGTAAATGTAGAGAGCACAGAATAATAAATCATAATGACTGAATGTAATGCATTTTTGCTCTTCTCAATCTTAAATTAATGTCCACATAAACTGGGATATGTGCTGAATCTCATGCAATGTAAATGCATTATGCCTACCAAGTCATTTAACTGTTTTGGACATGTGACCAGTTTTCTATGCCAAACTGTTATATCAGCATATTTATAGCTGCAGTATTTTTTGAAAGCTAATTCATTTCACAACTGTATAAAAATGTTGTGGTTTCAGCATTGTTTGGGCCACAGTGATATTCATGGGCTACAATTTCTGAGACAGAACAAATGAGTAAGGCCCACATTGCCTTGTTTTATTGCACTGCCAGGCCTCTCTTGGGAGTATCCTTTGGCCATAGAGACTTATAGGCCTGTTGCTGTCCCTCAAGTTGCTAAGAAAGTGACTTGCCAGGCTGAGTGCTGTCTAGTTTACCATGCACATGCATATCTCCTTCCCTTTGTCCTTGAATACAAAGATAACCCTGTGAAATTCTTGCTAAATGTCAAGAGACTGAAAAAATACTTAAATCTAATCCACAACAGATAGTCTTGCACATAAAACATACATCAACGCAAATATTTCTATCTTTTTTTTATTCTCCCTTTTATTCTGGATAAAAAGAATGTTGTGGTGCCTCTGGACATTGGGTAGTTACATGTTGTATTTTTTGATGGTATGCATTTTTTCCAGTAATTACTGAAATTAAATTATGATTTTATTTAATGAAATTTGGCTATTGCTGAAAAGTAAACGTATGATTCGATCATCCATCTAAGAACGAGATTGCTAACATATTCAGTTTAGAGCTGCATAATGGCATGCCATGGTCAAATTTCAGAAAAAGTTTCAAGATCACCTCCCACAGATATAGAGATGGGTATAGATCCTCTCTGACCTACATTCATCCTGAGTGTGTGTGTGTGTGTGTGTGTGTGTGCGTGTGTTGAGATGTGTTGTGTGCACAACAGGTGTTACCTTGTCATCTCCTTAGAGAATCTCAGGGTAGCAGCAGCCAATACCTAGATCAGCCTAAGACAAGCACAAGGATGTGGAAAGATTCTTATTGTTTTTACCCCCTACTAGATGGGTTCACTTAATTTAAGGTCAGTGTATCAGAAATAGTGATAAAAAATTAAAATAGTTAAAAATGCCTTAACTTAAATACTATGTATTTATCCATACTATTTCAAATTATATGTATTTATACTGTTTCTCTCTTTGACACCTTGTCATATAGAAGGACCTCGCAGCCTTTTTACAGCTTTGACAGTAAAACTGAAAGAGCCCAAATGGAAGATTTCTCTGGTCCTTGATGTGGACCCTCACAGTTCAGTGCCAATGCAACAGGAGATCTCAAGGAATAAAAGTAAGCAGAATTTACTATGTTGAGTGTATGCTTTTAGACTGTAATTAGTTGTGTAAGTAATTAGACTTTACTGTAATGCTATACAAAATATTGATTTAAAAAAAAAATTAGTAAGTTTTGTTTCGCCCCAAGTTACCATTAGCTCAATGTTGTTTGATGTGCCACCGGAAATGCTTTAGGAATGCACATGTTTGTTTACGCAGTTGAAAGGGTCTATAAAAAATCTTCAGCCTTCAGTATTAATCTTATAATTTCAAGATTGTAATAGAATAGATTGATGAATTGATGATTAATAATTAATCAGCAACCTTAATCGACATTTTTTTTAATTTTTATTTTATTATTTATTTATCTATGATAATAAATATATGATTATATTATCTATGAAAATACATCAGTGTTATTTCAGTAATAGCTCAGTAGCATCTCAGGTGTTTATTTAGCAATTTTTCAGGATGAATGAATATTCATGAAGTTGAGCTTTGATAGGCTGCATGGCAGGTTTTTTTTTTTTTTAGTGCAGTGCTCTGGTGGTCTGCGAAGGCGTTGCAGGTGGTCCCTGACCATATATCCAACACTGCAGCTTCACTTTGGGCATGACATCACTATGTGCACCTCACAGTGGTCCGCTGGTTGCTTCTTAGTCATGATGAAACATTTGACTTTTTTGTATTTAATTTACAGTAATTTAAGATATGATGGTTAGTCATTGTCTTATACAAACGTATATGATGTTGTGGTTTCAATGTTGTTTGAGCTACATTGGTGTGAAATTCTTGCTACAGTAAATGTCAATCAGATTGAGAGCAGTATTTGAAAGTAAAACCAAGCCACAAGGGTTGAGAGAATTGTCCGTAGACCTGCGAGACAGGGTTGTGTGAAGACACAGATCTGGGGATGGATACAAGAACATTTCTGCAGCATTGAAAGGCGGCCAAAAGCACTGTAGCCTCCATCATTCTTAAATGGAAAAGTTTGGAACAACCAACAATCATCCTAGATCTGGCCGCTCAGCCAAACCGAGTAATCTGGGACGAAGGGCCTTGGTCAGACAGGTAACCAAGGACCTAATGGTCACTATGAATGAGATCCAGAGTTCCTTTGAGAGGATGAGAAGAGCTTTAAGAAGGACAAACATCAGTGCAGCTCAGTGCCTAATTCTTCCACACACACCATTGGGAATTGTGGCCAAACAGTTCAGTCTTTGTTTCATCAGACTAGATGATTTTACTTCTCATGGTCTGAGAGTCGTTGAGGTGCTTTTTGGAAACTCCCGGCAGAAAATGACTTCTATTTGTCCACTCTACCATAAAGGCCTTTAAGACATCTCATCATGACAAGTGAATTTGGCTGCCAGTGTGTTGAATTTGTCTTGTTAAGATGCCTTGAAATAAGTCAAACTCTTATTAAATTAAGCTAGAATGATCTCACGAGAGAGCACCTGGTACATTTCTTTATACTAAAAACAATAATAACTATTTTTTTTTTTAATCTTAATATAATATTAATAACCCTTGGTTCAAATGGTAATAGCACTTGGTACAAATCAAATACAGTAGGCATGACAATGAAGTAGGTGTCTCTTGCGCTCTAGGTGCTCACGGAGCAGGACCTCAGAATCAAACAAACTGAACCCAGAAAAAGGACCAGAGCACATAATTAGTCATACCGAACTTTACTGGTGCTGGTGACTAACGTTTCAACATGATAGCGACAGTAGGCATGACTGCTAGTTTAAAGAAGTTTATAATGGGCTGATTCTGTTCATAGCATAATCAAAGAAAAAGAAAGCCCTTAGTTTAGTTGTTCCCCTTCATTTATGTAGGCCTGTTGTGAATGTATAGGTGGGGTCTTTGATGAATGTTACATGCAAGTATCTTATGAACATACAGACAACCGAAACACTTTTTAAGTGATTGTATTGGAATGCATTCCATGCTAAAAACTAATGCACAGCAAACAATAACTTTTCAGACAAGTCCATCATGAGAGCATCACTCTTCATCGTGTCCTTTCTGTGATACAGCAAAAAAATATTGTCAGCAATACAGTATGTGGATAAATATTATTGTCAGTGATTTAACAATGGTTATGGTGGTTTGACAAAATTAACTACTATTAATCTACCAACCACTTTCAAGTTTTACCATAATTTCACTGTTGGCTAGGGCCAATTTTGAGCCCTAATGATAGTGAATGATTTTAAGCACTATGAGAGAGACTAGTACTGACAAAGGCTGCAAGTAGTACAATGTATTATAGTAGTACTGTATATACCGGTCATGACAATGATATTAAAGGTGCTCTAAGCGATGCTGGGTAACGTCACTTCTGTTGACTTTCAAACAAAATAGAGAGCTAAGTAAGTAAGTATAAGTAAATATACTTTGATCCCGTGAGGGAAATTTGGTCTCTGCATTTATCCCAATCTGTGAATTAGTGAAACACACTCAACACACAGTGAACACACAGTGAGGTGAAGCACACACTAATCCAGACGCAGTGAGCTGCCTGCTACAACAGCGGTGCTCGGGGAGCAGTGAGGGGTTAGGTGCCTTGCTCAAGGGCACTTCCTACTGGTCGGCAACCCTCCGGTTACAAGCCACGACTGCTCGCTACTTCCTCCCCCTCCCTCCCGTGCTGCACCCGTGCAATTGAAACTCTCCTAAACGCTCATCTCATCTGTGATTTGCTGGAACAGTTTGTTATGTTTTTATGGGCTAGGTTTGCCCAGTTTGTTTTTGTTGCCGTTTTTGGAGCCTGGGCTGTCCACAGAGATCGCATTTTTTTACAGTGTATTCGGACACAGACAGCTAGCGGTTGGTTAGGTGATGTTTGCCGTAAGTGACATAAAATGTTTTAGCCTAAAAAACGCGTGGCATTGCTTAGAGCACCTTCTATGTTTTCATGATCAATATATTGGAAACTGTTGCTCTCACCTTGCCACCTGCATCACGGCTCTTGGTTCTCATCTTGTTGACCTGAGACTCAGCTATATCAGCTCTCTCCTCAGCCTCATCCAGCTCATGCTGCAGCTTGCGGAACTTGCCCAGGTTGCTATTGGCCTGCTCTTCCTGAAATGTGCACACAAATTAAGTATATTTCGTTTATTGCTTATGTGCATCTTCAGCAGTTAATAGATTAAAATACTTTGATAACAGATAAAACAGGGAAGAGAAGGAAAAACTAAGGAGAAGAGGATGTTCACTTACAGCCTCCTCTGATGTTCTCTTGTAGGACTTGACCTTCAGCTGCAGTTTGTCCACCAGATCCTGAAGACGGGTCAAATTCTTTTTGTCCTCTTCAGTCTACAGATGGGAGTGGTGGGTTAATTTTGTGTTAGTATTTAGCATTATGTATTGTAAAAAGTCTTTTTGATATGGTATAATTTAATATACCTGATAGGTGAGCTCCTTGATGCGCCGCTCATATTTACGGATTCCTTTGACAGAATCACTGGCCTTCCGTTGCTCTATTTCTACTTCACTTTCCAGCTCTCTCACCTTAATGTAGACAAATAAAGCAAATATTGAACAAATGATGATATGTCTACCTGTAATCATATCTGGTTGAGCACTGATTATTAGAAAAAGCTATTTAGCAAAAACGCAGGACTCACCCTGGACTCCAACTTCTGGATCTGCTTCTTGCCACCTTTCATGGCGATTTGCTCAGCTTCATCCAGACGGTGCTGCAGGTCCTTGATGGTCTGTTCCATGTTCTTCTTCATGCGCTCCAGGTGAGAACTGGTGTCCTGCTCCTTCTTCAGCTCCTCTGCCATCATGGCAGCATCAGTGATGGCCTTCTTGGCCTTTTCCTCAGCATTCCTGCACTCCTGCACAGCCTCCTCTACTTCATTCTGCAGCTGGGATGTATCACCCTCCAGCTTCTTCTTCTGGTTCAGCAGGCTGGTGTTCTATGTGGCAGGACAGAAATGTTCACAATGGTGTGTGTCACATTGTAAAAATAATCTCTCTCCTATGAATCTGGAATCTGAAAACCACCATGTTTAGGATTTTACCTGAGAGTGCAGCAGCTGCACCCTCTCACTGACGTCCAGCAGCTCCTGTTCAGCCAGTTTCCGGCCTCTCTCAGTCTGCTCCACCAGGGACCTGAGCTCATCCAGTTCAGCCTGCAGCAGATTGCTGCGTCTCTCCACAATAGCAGTGTTCTCTTTGAGATCATCATTACTACGTAGAGCGTCATCCAGCTGCAGTTGGGAATCCTGCAATGTACAAAATGTAAACATGTATTTTCTACATTGCTAATATACAGCCTAACCTTGTTTTAGCTAACTAGTGTTTTAGTGGATTCAGTTAGCTATCCAAAAAGATAGTTAACCTAGAGCAGAAATAAAAACCAAAGTTGTGTTTTTCAGACAAGATGGATGTATGAGATGTACAGTAATAAGTGGATTATTTTAAAACATCTTGGGCTACCTGCACCACTGCCAGTGAGTGAATAAAGAAGATGGAAAAATATATGACGGAAATCTTGGTAGGAATGGGCAAAAAGTGATAGAGGTGAATATTAGCTGTTACGTCAAGTTTAGGAATGCACTCCTATAAGACCTATGCAGGTAGAGATTTCCGGACAGTCAATGGGAGTATGGAGCTCTGTGCCGCATTGTTTCACCTTCATATGTGCATGGAGACCCTTGAGCTGCTTCTGGGCCTCAGCTGCCTGCCTGTTGGCCTGGCTGAGCTGGATCTCCATCTCATTGAGGTCTCCCTCCATCTTCTTCTTCACCCTGAGAGCCTCATTCCTGCTGCGAGTCTCAGACTCCAGGGAGCTCTGCAGGGTATCCACCACTCTCTGCTGGTTCCTCTTGGCCTGATCCATCTCCTCATCCTTCTCAGCAAGTTTACGCTCAATGTCAGCTTTGATTTGGTTGAACTCCAGTTGAGCTCTGACGATCTTACCCTCCTCATGTTCAAGGGTACCCTGTGGAGATATAGTAACATGATAATCGACTTGGTTGTATACTTCTGTAAACGCAAGAATCCTATGCTATCTTGGAATGAGGGAAAGTAGATTTGTGATTATTTTGATCTTTATGAATGTACCTCAGCTTCCTCTAGGGCAGTCTGGATCTCTGCTTTCTCTTGTTCAAGTGTCTTCCTGACCTTCTCAAGCTCATGAATACTCTTTCCAGTCTCACCGAGTTGCTCAGTGAGATCAGAAATTTCCTCTGGAAAGCAGACCAATATTAGTTAGTTGTGTGATGCCACTTTAACTATCATATACGTATTGTCTTAAGGGAGGATCAAACGGACCTTGGAGATTTTTGTTCTCCCTCTTCATGGTCTCAAGGTGATCCAAAGATTCCTCATAAGAGTTCTTGAGTTTGAAGAGCTCAGTGCCAAGAGATCTGGACTCTTTCTGGGAACTCTCCAGCTCAGTCTGGGACTCCTCATACTTCTGCTTCCACTCAGACAAGATCTGTTAAAGCGAAAAATCTTTGAGTGAGTCTGAAAATAGTAAAAGGCATAATGGCAATGGTGTTTTGACCATTTGTTTTCTTACCTTATCAAAGTTTCTTTGTCTCTTGTCTAGAGCAGCAGCAGCAGCATTTGATCTCTCCACATCTACCATGAGATCTTCAATCTCATTCTGCAGTCTATGCTTAGTTTTCTCCAGGGAGGAGCATTTGGCATTGACAGCCTCCACAGCTTCCTCTGCATCTTGCAGACGCTGAGCAAGTTTTTTCCTGACGGAAAATAAATTGAAAGTGAATGACAAATGTACATGCCATGTCTAAGATTGATTTTAAACAGTTCATACAGAGTCAGTTCAGGGGGCTTTACTTGGCATCTTCCAGCTCCTCAGTCCTCTGGATGGCATCAGTCTCGTACTTGGTTCTCCACTGAGCCACCTCAGAGTTGGCCTTGGAGAGACTGCGCTGCAGCTCAGCCTTGGCCTCCTGCTCCTCCTCATACTGCTCCCTGAGGAGGTCAGCATCATGGCGAGAAGACTGCACTGCATGGGCTAATGCATTCTTGGCCTGTGGAAAGGATCAGACACACGTCTATTAGATATGTCATGGTTGTAGAGTGCAAGTCAGTTATTATGAATACCTTCACTTCCTCCTCAAGTTGTCTCTTGAGATCCTCAGCCTGCTGTGTGTAGGACTGTTTGCCTCTTGTCAGTTGAGAAACAAGTGAGTCTTTCTCTTCCAGCTGTCTTGTAAGCTCACCTTGATGAAAATAATATGCATTTTCCAATGAAAATGTTTCTTTTCTTATTTTTTTTTTACTATGTATATCAACTAGTTTTACCATTTTGACTTACCATTTTCAGTTTGAAGCTTGGCTTTCTGCATGGTGAAGTCATTGATGGAGCGCTGGCCCTCCTCAGCCTTCGTTCTGTATTCAGTCATCTGGTCCTCCAGTGTTCTACACATCTTCTCCAAGTTTGTCTGACAAAATAATACAGAACATTCTTCTCACAATTTCTTGAAAATCTTGAAGTCAGACCCAATCTATAGCTTCTTTGTTTAGCCATTTTGTACAAACCTTGTTCTTGGAGACCTGCTCCATGTTGGAGACCACATCGTCCAGCTCCAGACGAAGCTCACTCTTCTCCTTCTCAAGCTTTTGTTTCACTCTCTGAAGGTTGTCAATCTGCTCCCCAAGGTCAGCCACACTGTCTGCTTGTTTCTTCCTGAGTGCTGAGGCAGTGGCCTCGTGTTGCAGAGTGGACTCTTCGAGGTCTCTGCGCAGCTTCTGGAACTCAGCCTCCCTCTTCTTGTTCATCTCAATCTGGGCAGCAGTGGCACCTCCAGCCTCCTCCAGCCTCTCACTGATCTCCTCCAGCTCTCTGGCCAGGTCTGCCCGCTGCTTCTCCACTTTGGCTCGGGCAGCTCTCTCAGCCTCCAGCTCTTCCTCCAGCTCCTCAATGCGAGCCTAAGGAAAGTAAAATAGTTAAATTTTTCATTTTAAGAAACATACATGTATTTTGTTACAAGATTGTTTTTAATGTTTTCTTTCCTATCAATTTTACTTTTATTTTTGTTTTACCTGCAGCTCCTTCAGTTTCTTCTGGAGCTGGGCACTCATAGCTTGTTCATCTTCAATCTTGCTATTAAGTTGACTGATCTCAAAGTCTTTCCTGTGTTAAAACAGGCCAATAATAAATGGAATGTATATATTTTTATCTGTATAATTATTGTTTATTATGGATGATTTGTACATACTTCTTCATCCGCTCTTCAAGCTGCTGTTTGTCATTCTCCAAGTCCATAAGACTTTCCTGGGTCAACTTTAAGTCACCCTCAAGCTTTCTTTTAGCTCTCTCAAGATCCATCCTCAGTTTCTTTTCCTGTTCCAGGGACCCTTCAAGCTATTTGGGATAAAAAAAAAGGAATTGTGTAAGTGTCTTCATTCATTTTTGCAGTGAGACATAGGTTCCTGTTTTTATTGCCTACATCATCAACTTGCTGTTCCAACTTGGTTTTGGCCTTAGTCAGAGTGTTGACTTTGTCCTCCTCACTCTGAAGGTCATCCAGCGTTTGCTGGTGAGCCTCCTGCAGTGCTTTCTTCTCCTTGGTCAACTTGGCAATGATGTCATCAAGAGCTGCCATCTCCTCAGTTAGGTTTTTAACCTAAAAGTAAATTAGACCATTGTCAAATGATTACTTCATTACTTGCTTACTTAAACATTTTCCTTGGTGATTAGAACAATTTTCAGTTCTCCTGACCTTATTCTCAGTGGCATGTTTCTCTTTCTCTACTTTAGCTAGAGTCAGCTCCAGATCATCAATGTCCTTCTTGAGTTCAGAACACTCATCTTCCAACTTCCTCTTCTTTGCAGTCAGCTCTGAATTCATCTCCTCTTCATCTTCCAGTCTCTCAGTCAGCTCCTTGGATTTGGCCTCAAGTTGGATCTTGCTCTTGATCAGACCTTCACAACGCTCCTCAGCATCACAAAGACTGTCTTGTTCCTAGGATGAAGGATAGATTGTGGATTGATAGATTGATGCTACCAATAAAAGTAGATATGACTATATCTGACATTTTGCATGCAGGGCATACATTTCAGTGCGGGATTGCCGGTATTGCACATCATTTATTTAAATCCTGCAATTCTAGCAATCATAATCCGAGAAATTCCCTCACACATTTTACAGCGCTGTCTGATAACATTAATCTAATAATGGAGCGGCGTGAATGTGGGACTATTGACTGGACGGACCAACTTCTGACTTCAACTAAACGTAGCACAATGCAGAGACACAAATGAGTGCAGGACCACTTTGCGGGTGCCTCTCTCTCAGCAGGATTTCTCACCGCTGAAGTCAAATTATGCTAGGTGCTTCTATATCAACTGCTAACCAACAGGAAAGGAAAACAAAAGTTTAGCGATCAGGAACACAGAAGCATGACATAGCCTAGAGTGGCCATGAGACGCGAGGGAACATGGATGTGTTCTCCAAACCAAAATCATGTAAGTGAGGACTATGTTAACTGTTGTTCTCATTGACGCTTGTAATAAAGAAAATGCTGAACATCGAGGACTTTGTTCTTAATCGATTTTGGTTTGTAAAATGTAAGCCTATGCCCCCTCAACTGTATTAATCCCCCCTAAACTGTATTAAAGGGACAGTGTCGTGCAAGTGTCCTGTACGTGTCGTTACGTGTGCGAGCCCTCGCTCGGTCTGAAGCTCTTTTCCTTTTCTTTAGATTTTCCGTCAAAGGTTTTCGCTGCTTCTTCGCCAGCTCTGCCATTATACACACGCCTGCAACAATCGCTAGCCGGGTTTTGTTAACCTGCCTCTGTGCTGGGGATGCAGGATGTAAACTGATCCTGCTTCTCGCGATGTCTGAGACTTTGTGAGACTGAAGGTTGCGGGTAGGATACACCAAACTTGCAAGCGGTATATTATTCCTGCAGGCAGTAGGGGCGGGCGAGAGAGTCTTCATTCGCCCTGTAATGAGTAATTTAACCATATACCGACTCACGAAGATGATTAATTAACACGAAAACGTTGCCTGGTGTCCCTTTATATGGGAGAGTAGGCTATACTCACAGTCTGTGTTTATATAAATTATTTACCGGTTCTCCATTTTACACATTTGAAATGTTACTGTTTAAACAAGAGTTTGTGTGTCATACTTACAGTCTGGACTCGAAGTTGCAGGTCATTCTTCTCTTGGAGAATAGAAACCATTTTCTCCTCCAGCTCTTTTCTACGAGCCTCCGCTTTTGCATAGGCATCCTTCAACTTCAGGAATTCTTCCTTCATGTTTGCCATCTCTTTCTCAGACTCCGCAGTTTTCAAGAGGGGCTTGATCTTGAAGTACATCTTCATCCAGGGCCAATTCTTGACACCCATGAATGCACGGACGTTCCACTGGATCACCAGCAGTGAGTCCCTATAATGCAATTAGTGCTTAAATTTGTCTTTATTGGTCAACAATAAATATAAACATATGGTTGTTAATGGATGGTGTAATAGATGGTGTAATGGATTAATAGATGAAAACTAGCTATAGTGCTAACTCTAGCATATTTACATTGTGTACTTTGCACATATGTCCATCAATATGCATTGTCCCTATCTAAATAAACAATTACATAAAACAATGCAAAGCAACTGTATCTGTATTGGAGAACTCTAATGTGGACCTTTTGCTATTATTTTTAGAGGTTATTCTCACCTGCGTTCTACAATTTTCTGGAACTCAATCCTGGCAAGAAGTCCACGGCTTCTAGACTGGATACCAGTGATGATGAGAGCGAGACGGTCGTCTCTCATCTCCTCAAGGGTTCCCAGGAGACCAGCTTTGAAGAACACCTGTTAAGAGTAAAAACAGGTAACGTATAAACGTATATATACAAGTATAGTTGAATTCCTCATCTACCAAAACATATGACACAAAAAAACCTCAGATTGTCAGTGTCAGATTGTCACACAGTGTTTGCTTTATCATGGATGGTTTATGGGAATATTGTACTATAAACCACCTTAGTGTGTCCGAATCTGTACTGCTCGTGGTCAATATCCAGGGATCCAAGCAGTTTTTCTGCTCCTTTTTTGTTGTCAATGAACTGTCCATCAGGGATAGTTGCAGGATTCAGGATACGGTATCTAAAGCGGTTAAAATAGTTCTGATATAGACATATTCTCTCAATATTGTTGTAATAAGTGTATAATAATTATAACAAAAAATAACAGATTTTACCTCTGTTTAAAGTCTGCGTACTGGATCCTGTTGGGGAAGCCCTTTCTGCAGATCCTGATGCCTTCCAGCACACCGTTACAGCGCAGCTGGTGCATGACCAGAGGATTCTCCATGGCCCCAGGAGTCTTGGTCTCGTTGGGGATGATGCAGCGCACAAAGTGGGGGTGAGTTGACCTCAAGTTGGTCATCAGCTTGTTCAGATTCTCCTGTTGTTCAGACATTTAAATGAAAATCAGTAGGACTGGACAGAATCCCAGTTGATCTATATGTACTTAAAATAAATATATGTGGTACTAATAAATATCTTCACTTTAGTATGTTGATTTAACCTGCCACACTTACCCTGTGAAGGGCAGATACAGTCTGGAAAGAAGAACCCTTCTTCTTCTTGCCACCACCACCACTATCTGGGGCTATTAAAATATCACATGTCCATCAGATCTTCTCATAAACATGATGATAATTAATTAATGTAACAGGATTAGTTACTAAGGGATTGACAGAATACCTCCTTCGGCACCAGCATAGTTGGCGAAGAGAGCACACAACATCTTAAGATTTGACTTCTGAAAGAGTCCGACCACGGTCTCATTGAGAGGGTCTTTATTCTTCACCAGCCAGTTGCCAATGTTATAATCAACAGTGCCAGCATAGTGAACCAGGGAGAAATGGGCCTCTGGTCTCCCCTTGACAATCCTGGGCTTCTGGAAGCAGGCATTTTTGCCCAAGTGGTTGTCATAAAGCTTAGCTTTGAATGTTGCATCACTGGCCTTGGGGAACATGCACTCCTCTTCAAGGATGGACATGATACCCATGGGCTAGGGAGGAAAAAACATGGAAGCATTATGATTCAAAACATTTTTCAACCACACAAATAATAAAGGAGTGGTTCTCCATGTAGTGATCGATGCCTTCAAAGAAAAATGTGAGTAAATAAAGTGTCACTCACTTTCTCAATGAGCTCAATGCAAGCGGCCAAGTCCATGCCAAAGTCAATGAACACCCACACAATGCCCTCTTTCTTGTACTCCTCTTGCTCCAGCACAAACATGTGGTGGTTGAAGAACTGCTGCAGCTTCTCATTAGTGAAGTTGATGCACAGTTGCTCAAAGGTGTTGAACTGAAACACAATAGGGATTTTGTTAATATTATATATTTTGCTTAAAATGATAGTGTTTGTCTTAGCTTTAAGACTCACATCAAAGATCTCAAATCCAGCAATATCCAGCACACCAATGTAGTGCTGGCGAGGCTGTTTGGTGTCCAGTGTCAGGTTGATTTTGACAACCATCCAGTTGAACATCTTCTCATACACTGACTTGGACAGGGCTCCAATAGAGTAGTACACCTAAAGATGAAGGGGAATACATAACATGGAAAATGCCAATGGATGAGGTGTAGCAGCTGTAATAATGATAGTATGGAATGAATCACTTCGGTAACTTGTTATACAGGCATGGGTTTATAACAGCCCTGTTATTTAATAGCTATACCTTGTACATAACACATTAGTGACTCAGTGTAGTTTACTACTATAAATATTTATAATACTTATAATACTATAATATCACAAGAGCTCTGATTCTGAATTCTGATATTACCTGATTTACATTCTGTCCCTTGGTGACCCACTCATTTCCTACTTTGACCCTTGGGTGACACAGACCCTTGATGAGGTCAGCAGAGTTCAGGCCCATGAGGTAAGCGACTTTGTCGGCATCTGGAGTGGAAACCTCACAGTTACACCTCTCTACCCATATTTAACCGTAACATGTGGACATTACATCCAACATGAAAAATGAATACACACCCTCAGTGCCATCAGCTTCTGCCTGCTCCTCTCTCTGCTTCTGCTTGAACTTCATGTTGCCATAGTGCATAATGGCACCAACCATCTTGTAAATACCGTTCTTCTCCTCTTGAGTAAAGCCCAGCACATCAAAGGCATCCTGTAACAAGTAAAATATTGCATTCAGTAACTACATCTCCCAACATACCTCTGTATGATTATATGAGAAAGTGAAAGCAGGCCGACTCACATCAGTAGCCACCAGCTCATCAGCATCAACAATAGAGGCTACTTGTGTCTGTCCTTGGGAGATGAACGCGTAGTCATAGGGGTTGGAGGTGATCAGCAACATCTCTGAAGAAAGCAAGACCATACATGTAGGTCAAGTAATGATACTGTAACTGAGCTAAGGAAACGAATAAGTAGACACTTATTTCACATTCATGTCCACACATGACTGGAGATACAGTATACATGCATTTCTCACCCAACAGCTCCGGTTTCTGTTGGGATAGGATCTGGTAGAAGATGTGGTAGTCTCTCTCAGCCTTGAGCTGAAAAGTGACACGGGACTTCTCCAAGCAGATCTGGGGGATTGAAGAGTAATTATAACTTTCAGTCTTTGCCTTCGGTCTCCACAGATGAAGAAGATCAAAAAGGGCTTATTTACTTACAGGTCTCAATATCTGCTGATGCCAGCTTGCCGCTCACACCGAAGTGGATACGGATGAATTTACCCTAGCATGAGTGACACATGAAAATTAAACATGGCAGTGATAGAAGCATTGGATTTTAGTTGATAAATAGTTGAAAACCAATAGAGGGCTTACGAATCGGGAGGAGTTGTCATTTCTGATGGTCTTGGCGTTACCAAAAGCCTCTAGAGCAGGGTTACACTGGATGATTTGATCTTCCAGTGTGCCCTGGGAAAATAAAACACAATATATCAACTCACCTTTCAAATGCTAGGTCTTGGAGACTGGCCTGGTCACACCCATCTAGTATCTCTGCTCATTTTCATTTTACTGAGATACTAGTTTGGCTCCTTTCAATGTGTTTATGTTTCCCTCAGCCACCATGATGGCAGGTCAAAGAACAAGAGGGATGACATTCATTTTGAAATCAAAAGTGGCTGTGGTAAAAGGTTATAGCCATACCTGCAAACATGAAAAAGTTACAGTTTGAAGAATATGTAAATGTAGCAAAGTTAAATACATTATTTCCTCACTACCAATGTGGTTTATTAGCAGTTTGTAGAGGTTAGGTAAAGTAGAAAAATAACGTTATGAATCACTGATCAATGTGATTTCAAAGTTAACGTAAAATCTACGTCCATTACAATGCTGAAGTAGGAAACATTTCACAATTGTGAGTGTCCAGACTCTCTTAACAGAGTGAGTGAATCTTGTGAAATGAGGTTACTTGTAGATGCCTCAGAAGTGGAAATTATGTCCAGCACACATTGAGGTGATTTACCTTTTTCTCCTGAGAGGGGTCCTTCTTTCCAGAGGCTGCAATGCTAGCAAAGTACTGGATGACTCTTTTGGTGTTCACAGTCTTTCCGGCACCAGATTCTCCACTGTTGTTGGAAACAAAAGTATGTAAAGGTTCACTCCCTCATCGACAAGTTAACAAGAAATGTAGAATCAAAGACTGAATTATACTCACGTGATAAGGACAGACTGGTTCTCTCTGTCTGTGTAAAGTACAGGTATGAAATGTTAATATAAAACCAAGAACATACAGTATGTTATATTCATGATTCATACAATTAATTTTAATCCAATATGATGAATTGTTGATGACCCCTTGTCATACATTTTCAATATACTGCATACCCATTTAGTGTTAAGGCAGTTACTTTAACAGAAGATCTTTACCTGCCAGCATGTACTGGTAAGCATTGTCAGAGATGGAAAGATGTGGGGTGGGGCTTCTGTTCTTTTTTTGCCTCTGTAAGCAGCGACAACGGACTTGTCGTACACTGGCAAAAACTTGTAGGGATTGACGGTGACACAGAACAACCCAGAGTAGGTCTGTAAAATAAACATACAATTGATTACGACCAATGTCAACAAATGAGGCAACAGAGTAAGTCTATTAAAAAAAAATATATTTTGTTTGGACATTATTTTTGCTACTATGGGACAGAGCCTCATGTTTGTACTCACGTAGATCATCCAGGCTGCGTAACGCTCTTTGAGGTTAAACAGCACAGCAGGCTCATGCAGGAAGGTGAACATCGCCATGTCCTCAATTTTATCATACTTTGGCGGGTTCTGTTGGTGGCAATCTATATCTTTCACCGTTACAGTCTGTGTGATAGAAACAAAATCATTCTCTCTTTCATATTTGTGTAACATATTCGTTATAAATCTAAGCAGCACAACACAAAATTGTATTTATATAGTAAGCTGTCAGTAAGTAAGAGTGAGTAAGTGAGAAAGAATAGCTAAATTGAAAAACATATAAGAATGCAAGTGATTCAGTAAGGTCAGTAAATAAAAACTCTGAAATAGGTTTAAAATGTATTTGCCATGCATTACCTTATCGTACTCAGTAAGAACAGTGACTTTGTCACCGTCTCTGCTTTGAACCGTTCCCTTCACGTATTCAACCTCTGGGTCCACCACAAAGCAGGCCTTCTTAATGTCAAAGGGGCGAGTCTGGGCCTCCAGACGCTCCATGTCAGACTTCCTCAGAAAAGGAGCCGCCGCCCCAAACTCTGCCATCAATGCATCACCCATGATGAAGACTGCAATGTAAATATTATGCACTAATTAATTCCTGCACAGAGAAAACATAAGACTTGGATGAATGAAAAACATGTTATAGCAACATGTAGAGCACTGACAAGACAAAAAGTTCAATTGTATACTAAGACTAGCATGTGACAGACAGACCATAAGTCCTAGGGCCTTTTTACACCCAGCAAAAAAATTTTTTTTCTTATTCTACACCCAATTCATTGATGAATTTTTCGCCATGCGCTCCACTTAAATTAAACATTGCGCACAGGTGTATGTCAATTAATGATCCAAAAATGACCCACAATTGGTGAAGTTTGCCTGTTTTGAAATAAGATATTATAGTAAAAGTATGGTCATAATTGTTAAAATGGTAAAAACAAAATATACGTTGGGGCCACTATTGGACAAATCAATTTGATTTCCTCATAGTTATGCTGATGATGACCAGATTTACTTGACCCGATCCCCTAATGACAATGGTCCTCTTAAATCTCTTCCTCAGTGCAGTGTATTAAATTAACAAATGGATGTCTCATCATTTTTAAAATGGTCTAAAAACATAGAATAAACTCAAGTAATTATATTTTGTAAAAAGGAGTAAAGACTTAAGGTTGTCACTCTCCTTGACAGTGATCAAACACGAACACATGAACATGATGAAATCAATAACTAAATCAGATTTTTGCCACTTCAACAACAATGCCAAACTGAGAGTTCTGATGTCAAAACATGATTTAGAAAAACTCATTCATGCATCTATCTCCAGCAGGGTTGATTACTGCAATGGCCTTTCAAAAAAGACTATCAAACTGTTTCAGGTGATGCAAATTCATAAGCTAGGGTTCTGAACTAAAAAATTTATCATATTATTCCAATACCTACAGTCTGTCCCTGCACTGGTTTCAAGTAGGCAACACAATTCTTTGTTTATAAACATCTAAATAGAGCTGGACAAAACTACCTATCAGACATGGTTCAGCAGTACACACCATTCAGACTTCTTCAGGTTTCTGGAGAAATACTGTGGTATGCTTATGTGAAGCACATTGAATTATCCCGGTGTATGAAGTGCCCTATATAAATAAGCTTCAGTCTGTAAATCTCACCTTGTTTGGGTCAAGCCTCGGTTGGTCTATTTCGCAGATGTCACTTGCTGTAAGTGAACAGACAAGAAGCAATCAGATCACCCAGTGTTACAGCAGCAGCACTGCAGGTCCTGAGTCCTTGCACAGAATGCTAACTGAGCAGATCCTGTAGTCAGACATGCCTCTGTATCTCTACATATGTCTGTCTCTGACTGTAGTCAGCCACTCAAATATCTGTCCATCATTCTTGCTATTATCTATCTATCTATCTATCTATCTATCTATCTATCTATCTATCTATCTGTTTGTCTGCTTCTCTCAGTAGCAGCAGATTGAAATACTTACCTCTAGGTTGGTCTTTGCTGTATCTGCTGTCAAGGCCATGGTTGATTCACCCTTTTTGTAGGGGATGGTCCATCCCAATATGGACAGAGCATCAACTGACTCCCACCACACCAGAGTTTTGTTAAAGGAAAACTGGCCAAAAGGGTGGAGGCATGTGGCAATAGGCTTCTCTAGACAGGAGGGAGCTGGCACATGCAGGCACAGTGGGAGAGAATGGCAGAGCATCATCAGCACCTGAACTTGGTCCCTAATTTGGAGTTTGCTATTGTGAGATGCCCCTCTGACCTTGTCTTTGACTCTGTCTTTCAGAGTACTCCTTGACGTCTCCCTGGCCATGTAGAAAATTCCAACCTGCTGATCGATGTGCACTTCATTTTTACTGTCTACTGTACATCTTTCATGCTGTCTCTGGTCTGCTGTCCTTTCAGTGCATCAAAGAAATAGCATTGTTTTGGAAGCCTATGAGCGAGGACTTTATTAAAAATATTTTATTTGATGCCTATGCCATTTTAGAAAGCAGAAATTTATTTGGATCTCTATTTTGTGGAGTTGTTATTATTAAACTATACATTGTATTTGTTCATTGTGTTCTTGGAAATAACTTGCCATTGTGTAGAGGGCTAAGGACAATGGATGCTGACATAAACTGATGCTTGATTTTTAGCTCTCAAACTTTTATTTGTGAATAGGAGATCATTATCTCTTGAGAACTAATTACGAACAAAAATCTGACCTCACACCCTTAAACTTCTGCAAGTTTGGAAACTGGTCCAACAACAACAACCACAGCTGTCTTTTCAGTAGACCAAGCACTGCACTACTGTCATTGCATTGTTTCCTTGAGGACAAAGATAACCCTGTGAACTTCATCTCTCAGGTTCCTCCATCAACCGTAGATAGCCTTTGGATCATTCGTCAATGTTCCTTACCACCCTTATGAATTTGTACAGCAGCTGCTCTTTGGACTCAGAGGCCTGAGTGCACACACAACTGCTGATACTGTGTGTTATACAGATGGCACTGAAACACATACAACAATTATTTGAAAAATTAATTAAGAAAACCTAATCCCTATTTTATTTGAAAATGAGATGAAGGAGACCTGGGTTTGGCCATTTTAACTGATTCGCACACAAGGTGCTTACAGATCTACAAATGTAAAAGCTTTTGTGCCTTTTTCAAATGTAATACTACGATTATAAATGAAATGCAATCGGGCACACATGGAAAACATCCATTATACTACTGAAAACATTAAGGGCCCTGTCTTGCCGATCTAAAACTAGCGAAAAGCTTAAATACATTTAGGGGTGTGTCCAGACCACATTCAGGGTGGTTTTGTTAGGGGGCTTGGCGCAAAAATGAGGTTCTTATGTTTCTTAATCAGTTATGGGTGTGTTTTGGGAATAACATCCTTTAAATCAATAAAAATGACATCTGTCATTCCCTTTAACAGCAAGCAGCGCAACTTTCAACAGCGCATTGGTATTTTGGTAGTCAGTGGCGCATTTGAAGGAATACGCTTGCTTGCGAGATTATATGAAACAGGTATTCCACTAAACCATGCTTGACTAAAACCTGTTTGTAATTAGCAAAGTGCAGTTATTATTATACTATATAATGAATTACTTCACTATTGACTGACAAGGGGTTACCATCGAAAAAAGCAACACTTACCCCAGTAATGCTCCACTGACTGACTAAAAAACCTATGGACATTTATCCTGCTGAGGAATTGCTGCTTACACCTCGTGACAGTGTGTCTTCAGCTGTACTTCATATGCGCCTTTCGCTATTGACTACTTTTCTACAGTATAGTTTAAGACAGGCAAAAGCTTTACGTCGGGATGAGAATAAGCTTTACACCGGATTTCTGATTGTCAAAATAGGGCCCTAAGTCTACTAGGTAGCTGGCTGCTGACTTCTCTAACCATATACATCTAGAAACAGTAGTTCAGCTGTTTGCACAAAAGAAGTCAAGGAGGTGTTGAGCCATAGGCATCTGAGTCTTACATTATCACTTGACTTGGGGTCAAGAAAACTGTCAAGACATTTACACACCAAAGAAAGTGTGAAGCCACAGTCAAGGTTCTGATAATGTGAGTGTGATGGCCTAAGAGTGAGAGTGATTTTTCTTCACCCACTAAAACATTTGAGGTCACAGGATACGCAACCTCTATTCTCCCAAATCCTTATTTAGATAGCTGTGGGATGTTAGACATGCCATTCCATCTCTTTTGTGACCCTTATGAGGATCAGTCAGCTGCCAAGAGTCCTTGAGCCAGTCTTCTCTTGGAGGATTGATATCATTGGCATGAGAGGACTTGCTGTGGCAGGTGGCTACACAGACTCCTGTGACACCCTGCTCAAACCCACTGGGATTAGATGTCTGGATAGTTTCCTTCAAGCAGCACTAAAGAAGATTTGCTCTTGGGGTCTCCCTAGTTAAGCAGTTCAATAATAAACAAGCTAAATATGTGTCTTTTGCAACAAAGTATGAACATATCTGGCCATGGAGACTCTTAGGTCTCTGTTGCTAAGAAAGTGACTTGCAAGACTTGTCTTGTTTACCATGCGCATGCATGTTTCCTTCCCTTTGTCCTTGAGTACAAAGATAACCCTGTGAAATTCTTGCTAAATGTCAATGAGACAAATATTTAGTCCAATCTGCAACAGATGGTTTTGCACATCAAGGCATAGATGCTTTTTTATTCTCCCTTTTATTATTCTAGGCTTGTTATAAGACCGGAATAGGGCTACATAATGGCATGCCATGGTTAATCTGATGTTAAGAAAAAGTTTAAAGATCACAGCACTCCTCTGTCCATCACCTCCCACAGACATGGAGATGGGTATGGATCCTCCCTGACCTGCTTCTATCCTGAGTGGATGTATAATGTGTGTGTGTGTGTTTGCCTGTTTGTGTGTTGAGCTGTCTTGTGAAGTTAAGCACAACAGGTGTTACCTTGTGATCTTACAGAGTCTCAGTGGAGCAGTGCCAACAGACTCCTCCTCTGTGACCAGGGCCAGAGCATTCATTTCAGTACACAGGCATTTAAGTGTAGGATCAACCTAAGACAAGCACAAGGATGTGGAAAGATTTTATTGTTTTACCCTGTACCAGATGGGTTCCCTTAATTTCCGGCCAGTGTAATAGAAGTAGTGATAAAAAAATCACCTTAAATCATTAAAAATGCCTTAACTTACTATGTTTTTATACTGTTTTTAAATACTATTTTCTCTATTTCTATTTTTGTCATGCAGAAGAACCTTGTGGAGACTTTTTACAGCTTTGACAGCAAAACGGAAAGAGCTCAAACAGAATATTTCTCTGGTCCTTGATGTGAACCCTCACTGTTCAGTGCCAATACCACAAGGAGATTTCAAGGTGTAAAAGTAAGCATACTTTACAATGTTGAGCATATGCTGTGATATAGAATTGTGATATCTTGATTTGACTTTGTTAATGATGTAATTTGTTTTATATTTATAGATTATGTCTTCAGTGTTTTCAAAATAGTATAACTATTTCTAAAGACCTTTCAACCTTTTATCACTTCAGTAGAGTTAGGATATCTCCTAACATTGTGATAGTTACTCCCAAGCAGACTTGGGATCTCCTTAAAATTGTGATATTTACACTACTGTGACAGTAACTCCAAGTAAAGTGTATACTTTCATGTAAAACTATTATGCTTGAATCAGTGGTTCAGAGTGAAAGATATACAAGACTACGATAGAACAGACTGATGAATTGATTATGAATAATCTATCTATGATAATACATCAGTATTTCAGCTATTTCAGGGGTTGTCTACCAGTTGTCTGCACTGCAGTGCTCTGGTGGTCTGTGAAGGCATTGCAGGTGGTCCCTGACCATGTGTCCAACACTGCAGCTTTGCTGTGTGCAGGACATCCCTATATGCACCTCACGCCCCATAACAGTGGTCTGCAGGTTGCTTCTTACTCATGATGGCAGTTGAAAACACTTTTTTAAAATGTTATTTAATTTGGGACACTTGCACAGTTGAGTAGCTTAAGTTAGTGTTAACTGAAATAAATTAATGAACCTCAAAATATTTCCACCGGTGATTTCAAAGAAGCAGGAGGGGGATCAAGTTTGGTTGATGTTACAATAAGTGGCTGCAGCTTCAAGCTGGAAGAGATAATGTTTGGGGTTGATTGTTTCTTTGCCACTTGTCCCCAGTGAATGTAGTACTTTGTGCTGATTAAGTGGCATTTCAAGTCATGTGCCTGTTTCAAGTCATCTGCCTAACCCTGTTAATCTGCTGGATGGGTGTATCAAATACTGCTGATTTGGTCCCAGCAGGCATGACTGTTTAATGGAGTTCATTATGGGCCAATTCTATTCATAGCATCATCAGAGAAGAAAGCCTCAGTTTAGTTTTTCCCCTTCTTCTATGTAGGCCTGTTATGAATGTATAGGTGGGGTCCTTGATGAATGTTACATGCAAGTATCTCATGAACATACAGACAACAGAAACACTTTTTAAGTGAGTGTATTGAAATGCATTCCATACTGAAAACTAAGACACAGCAAACAAGAACTTTTCCATCATGTCCATCAACATGTCCATCATGAGAGCTTCACTCTTCATCATGTCCTTTCTGTGATAAAGCAAAAAAATATTGTCAGCAATACTGTATGTGACTAAATATTGGCAAGGGTCAAATGAACTATTATTAATCTATCAGCCACTTTCACATTTTACCAGCATTTGGTAAATTACATTTTTTGAACCCTGATGATTATGAATGATTTTAAACACTATTTGAGAGTCTAGTACTGCTAAACACTGCAAGTATAGTACAATGTATTATAATAAATGTATAATATATATATATATATATATATATATATATATATATATATATATATATATATATATATATATATATATATATATATATATTATATATTATAGTATATTATTTATAGATATTTATATATTTATATTCAATACAGTGGCAACTGTTGCTCTCACCTTGCCACCGGTATCACGGCTCTTGGCTCTCATCTTGTTGACCTGAGACTCAGCTATATCAGCTCTCTCCTCAGCCTCATCCAACTCATGCTGCAGCTTGCGGAACTTGCCCAGGTTGCTATTGGCCTGCTCTTCCTGAAATGTGCACACAAATGAAGTGTATTTAGTTTATTGTTTATGTGCATATTCAGCAGTTAATGGATTAAAATGAGTTGATAATGGATAAAACAAGGAAGAAAAGAAAAATAAATTAAGGAGATGGAAATGTTCACTTACGGCCTCCTCTGCTGCTCTCTTGTAGGACTTGACCTTCAGTTGCAGTTTGTCCACCAGATCCTGAAGACGATGCAGATTCTTTTTGTCTTCCTCAGTCTACAGATGGGATAGGTGGGTGAATTTTGTGTTAGCACTTAGCATTGTGTATTATAAATACAAAGTATTTTTGGTTTGATATAATTCAGGGTTGGGTAACATTTTTCTCCAGAGGGCCATAGAGTGTAGTTGTCACTACCGTTATTTAGTATATATTTGATTAACATTTTTGCATGTTCTGGTTCTTTACCTTCATATAGCAATCAAATTAAAATGCAGCATCAACTTTTAGCTTATTTACCATGCAGTAATTTTTCATTTTTATGTAGCCTGTATCACAGCTACAGTATGTGCAGTGTATCACAGCATGCTTTGCATTGAAATGTCAGTTAAGTTAAGTTAAGGAGGATATCAATACGTTCTTGGGGAATTGGGGAATCTAACACTCATCACAAAACACTTTTTTCTTACACATCTATTTAAATGTCACTGATTGTTTTTCATAGACCTCTGAAGTTTGCCTACAAAAAAGAACCAAAACGGCCATCTTTGCCCATAATAGAGAATGGAGATCCAGTTGTTAATTGAAGCAAACTACCTATGGCAAGTTAGCTCTGGGGTAGCAAAAATCTAAGTGTGCCACCTTCACGTACCGGAGATCACAGTATCCACTCGAAGGCAGAGGACAAAAGTGTGTTCAGGAAAACGTCTGCATTTCAGACTTTTTCATCCCCGCGAGAGTTTAAAAGATGCAATAATTCAAAATCCCCATGTTATTTTCCCATAGGAAAAATCGCCAGATACCGGATGTCAAAGATGGCTGCTTTTTTGTAGGCGAACTTTAGAGGTCTATTGCAAGCCATGTGCTATCGTTAAACCTGTCATTTAGGATAGTGAAGAATAGAAATGTTTATTTAGCATGATTTTAATCGTACAGTAGACCCTCTGTCGGATAGAAGTTTAGCAATAGGTTGCATTTGCATACTTGCATACAGTGTCACAGGGTATTGTTTTGGGGTTTTTCCCTGAAGGTGCCCTGGGGATTAAAATAGTGTGTGAGCTGGGTCCATGTTTTACCCATGTCTGATACCTGATAGGTAAGCTCCTTGATGCGGCGCTCATATTTACGGATTCCTTTTACAGAATCACCGGCCTTCCGTTGCTCCATTTCCACCTCACTTTCCAGCTCTCTCACCTAAATGTAGACAATTAAAGCAAATGTTTAACAAATGGTGATATGTCTACCTGTAATTATATGTAGTAAAAGCAAAAATGCATTTACCCTGGACTCCAACTTCTGGATCTGCTTCTTGCCACCCTTCATGGCGATTTGTTCAGCTTCATCCAGACGGTGCTGCAGGTCCTTGATGGTCTGCTCCATGTTCTTCTTCATGCGCTCCAGGTGAGCACTGGTGTCCTGCTCCTTCTTCAGCTCCTCTGCCATCATGGCAGCATCAGTGATGGCCTTCTTGGCCTTTTCCTCAGCATTCCTGCACTCCTGCACAGCCTCCTCTACTTCATTCTGCAGCTGGGATGTATCACCCTCCAGCTTCTTCTTCTGGTTCAGCAGGCTGGTGTTCTATGTTGGAAAACAGAAATGTTCTGTGAAATGATCTGTGTCATATTATGAATAAATCTGAAAAAAAACAAACTATATGTAAGATTTTACCTGAGAGTGCAGCAGCTGAACCCTCTCACTGACGTCCAGCAGCTCCTGTTCAGCCAGTTTCCGGCCTCTCTCAGTCTGCTCCACCAGGGACCTGAGCTCATCCAGTTCAGCCTGCAGCAGATTGTTGCGTCTCTCCACAATAGCAATGTTCTCTTTGAGATCATCGCTACCACGTAGAGCGTCACCCAGTTGCAGTTGCGCATCCTGCAATGTACACATTTTAGAAATGTAAACATTTATTTTCTAGATTGCTAACATACAGCCTAATCTTTTTTCAATTAACTGAGTTTATTAACTGTTGTTTGAGTTTATTCAGCTAGCAATCCAAAAAGCTTACCTGAAGCAGAAATAAAAGACGAAGTTGCACTTTTCAGATATGATTGTTGCATATGGTGTACTCTACTATTTAGATTTTTTTAAGAAACCTTTGATTAGCTGCACAAGTTTTTGAATGGAGAAGATGAAAAAATATATGAGGGAAATCTTTAGCAGGGAATGGGCAAAAAGTGATAGCCTGGCCCCGCCCATCTAGATCTTCTTTCAGGGAGATCTAGTCTGTAACACCATAGATCATAACCGTTTCCCTCAGTCAAGAAAAATGTCAAGCCAGTCAGCTACGAGAGGGGAAGACAAAACCGAAACTTATTGTGATAAACAGAAGCAGCAACACCTACATACATAAAATGTATTTACAGCAAAGGTAGACCCACATACATTGTTTCCTAACTGTTGATGCTGTTTATTGTCAGTTTGTAAAGTTTTGGCGAAAGTGATCTTTTGACACACTTTGAGCTGCATTGTTTTACCTTCAAATGTCCATGGAGACCCTTGAGCTGCTTCTGGGCCTCAGATGCCTGCCTGTTGGCCTGGCTGAGCTGGATCTCCATCTCATTGAGGTCTCCCTCCATCTTCTTCTTCACCCTGAGAGCCTCATTCCCTGCTGCAGTCTCAGACTCCAGGGAGGTCTGCAGGGTATCCACCACTCTCTGCTGGTTCCTCTTGGCCTGCTCCATCTCCTCATCCTTCTCAGTAAGTTTACGCTCAATGTCAGCTTTGACCTGATTGAACTCCAGCTGAGCTCTGAGGACCTTACCCTCTTCATGTTCAAGGGAACCCTGTAGAAATAAAGGAACATGATAATCTACTTAGTTATATATTTCTGTAAACACAAGCATCCTATGCTATATCTAGGAATAAGGGAAACTAGTTTTTTGATTATTTTTGGTCTTTATAAATGTACCTCAGCTTCCTCTAGGGCAGTCTGGATCTCTGCCTTCTCTTGTTCAAGTGTCTTCCTGACCTTCTCAAGCTCATGAATGCTTTTTCCAGTCTCACCAAGTTGCTCAGTGAGATCAGAAATTTCCTCTGCAAAGCAGACCAAGATGTTAGTTGTATGATATCACTTTAACAATCATATACGTTTTGTCTTTAGGGGGGTCAAACAGACCTTGGAGATTTTTGTTCTCCCTTTTCATGGTCTCAAGGTGATCCAAAGATTCCTCATAAGAGTTCTTGAGTTTGAAGAGCTCAGTGCCAAGAGATCTGGACTCTTTCTGGGAACTCTCCAGCTCAGTCTGGGACTCCTCATACTTCTGCTTCCATTCAGCCAGGACCTGTTAAGGTGAACAGTTTTAAGTCTAAGTCTGACAATCATGTCAAGGCAGATTGGCAATCATGTTTTGATCATTTGTTTTCTTACTTTATCAAAGTTCCTTTGTCTCTTGTCTAGAGCAGCAGCAGCAGCATTGGATCTCTCCACATCTACCATGAGATCTTCTATCTCATTCTGCAGTCTATGCTTAGTTTTTTCCAGGGAGGAGCATTTGGCATTGACAGCCTCCACTGCTTCCTCTGCATCTTGCAGACGCTGAGCAAGTTTTTTCCTGACGAAAAATAAATTGAAAGTGAATGACAAAGTGAGGGACAGATGTACATGCCATGTCCAACCATTGATTTTAAACCATTCATAGAGAGTCAGTTCAGGGGTCCTCACTTGGCATCTTCCAGCTCTTCAGTCCTCTGGATGGCATCAGTCTCGTACTTGGTTCTCCACTGAGCCACCTCAGAGTTGGCCTTTGAGAGACTGCGCTGCAGCTCAGCCTTGGCCTCCTGCTCCTCCTCATACTGCTCCCTCAGGAGGTCAGCATCATGGCGAGCAGACTGCACTGCATGGGCTAGTGCATTCTTGGCCTGTGGATAGGATCAGATACATGTCCATTAGATATTTCATAACTATAGAGAAACAATTGAAAGACTTTTCTGCAAGTCAGTTATGAATACCTTCACTTCCTCCTCAAGTTGCCTTTTGAGATCCTCAATCTGTTGTGTGTAGGACTGTTTGCCTCTTGTCAGTTGAGAAACCAGTGAGTCTTTCTCTTCCAGCTGTCTTGTAAGCTCACCTTGATAAACAGAATATACATTTTTCAATGATAATGCTCCTTTTCTTCTTTTTTTTATGTATCAAATGACTAGTTCATACGGGAAACTCTGCTGGGAGTGACGCAGCTAATTGTTCGTGATGTTAACCAATCAGTCTCGTTTCTATTGCCGGGGTATTTCATATATCCGATGTCATGAGATGACAGCTCTATATTGCTTCCTCCTCCTCCCCAGCTCTACCTGTCTAAATCTGCTTAGGATAGGGGGGTCTTTTTGATTCCGACCTATGCTTGTTATATGTTCTCACGCAGCAGCATTCTTCGGCAAAAATTGTATTACTCCTTCAGCTTCTTTTATACAGCTCTGCAGCAGCAGTATCTTGAGCAGATCTAGGCCTCCATGACCAAGCATACCTTGTACTTACTTACATCAATAAATGCATTCTCTTTCTATCTGTGAGTTTCTCGTCTGAAATTAATAAGTTGTTTTACCATTTTGACTTACCATTTTCTGTTTGAAGCTTGGCTTTCTGCATGGTGAAATCATTGATGGAGCGCTGGCCCTCCTCAGACTTCGTTCTGTATTCACTCATCTGGTCCTCCAGTGTTCTGCACATCTTCTCCAAGTTTGTCTGACAAAATAATACAGAATGTTGTTCTCATGTACTATTTCTTGAAAACTGTTGTCAGTATATAAAATTTAGTGATACCCATTATACAGGTTCTTCCTTTAGTCAATTTGCACAAACCTTGGCCTTGGAGACCTGCTCCATGTTGGAGACCACATCGTCCAGCTCCAGACGGAGCTCACTCTTCTCCTTCTCAAGCTTTTGTTTCACTCTCTGAAGGTTGTCAATCTGCTCCCCGAGGTCAGCCACACTGTCTGCATGCTTCTTCCTCAGTGTGGAGGCAGTAGCCTCATGTTGCAGAGTGGACTCTTCAAGGTCTCTGCGCAGCTTCTGGAACTCAGCCTCCCTCTTCTTGTTCATCTCAATCTGGGCAGCAGTGGCACCTCCAGCCTCCTCCAGCCTCTCACTGATCTCCTCCAGCTCTCTGGCCAGGTCTGCCCGCTGCTTCTCCACTTTGGCTCGGGCAGCTCTCTCAGCCTCCAGTTCTTCCTCCAGCTCCTCAATGCGAGCCTAAGGAAATTAAAATAGTACACGTTTTTAAAACATAAAACATACATGTATTTTTTTTAAGAATTTTTACGTTTTCTTTCCTATCAGTTTTTGTTTTACCTGCAGCTCCTTCAGTTTCTTCTGGAGCTGGGCACCCATAGCTTGTTCATCTTCAATCTTGCTATTAAGTTGACTGATCTCAAAGTCTTTCCTGTGTTTAAACATGGCAATGAAAATATTAATGGAATATATATTTTCTCTGTATAATTATTATTTTATAGATGAGTGTTTGATTTGTGCATACTTTTTCAGTCGTTCTTCAAGCTGCTGTTTGTCATTTTCCAAGTCCATCAGATTTTCCTGGGTCAACTTTAAGTCACCCTCAAGCTTCCTCTTAGCCCTTTCAAGGTCCATCCTAAGTTTCTTTTCCTGTTCCAGGGACCCTTCAAGCTATTTAGAATAAAAAAGAAATTGTTTTAGTATCTTCATTAATTTAATGCAGTGAGATGTACAGTACATTTGTTTTATTGCCTACATCATCAACTTGCTGTTCCAGCTTGGTTTTGGCCTTAGTCAGAGTGTTGACTTTGTCTTCCTCACTCTGAAGGTCATCCAGCGTTTGCTGGTGAGCCTCCTGCAGTGCTTTCTTCTCCTTGGTCAGCTTGGCAATGATTTCATCAAGAGCTGCCATCTCCTCAGTCAGGTTTTTAACCTAAAAGTAAAGTAGACCATTGACAAATGGTTACTTGATCACTTGACTTGATTGCTTTCATTATGTTTTCCTTAGTGATTAGAAGGATTTTCAGTTCTGCTGACCTTATTCTCAGTGGCATGTTTTTCCTTTTCCACTTTAGCCAGTGTGAGCTCTAGATCGTCAATGTCCTTCTTCAGTTCAGAGCACTCATCCTCCAACTTCCTCTTCTTTGCAGTCAGCTCTGAATTCATCTCCTCTTCATCTTCCAGTCTCTCAGTCAGCTCCTTTAATTTGGCCTCGAGCTGAATCTTGCTCTTGATCAGACCTTCACATCGCTCCTCAGCATCACACAGATTGTCTTGCTCCTAGGATGCAGAAAGATTTGTAGATCAACAGATTAATATTTACAAATAGCAGATATGACTACAATATCTGACATTTTTGCATTTGATTTTTAATGTGAGTTACATTTAAATTTGTGCATCCCTCACTCATTGATGCATTAATGCATCCCTCACTGACTGATAAGTAGTCTCTGGTTAAACTGTAGAATATACTCACAGTCTGGCATTGAAGTTGTAGGTCATTCTTCTCTTGGAGAACAGAAACCATTTTCTCCTCCAGCTCCTTTCTACGAGCCTCAGATTTTGCATAGGCATCCTTCAGCTTCAGGAACTCTTCCTTCATGTTAGCCATCTCTTTCTCAGCCTCAGCAGATTTCAGCAGGGGCTTGATCTTGAAGAACATCTTCATCCAGGGCCAATTCTTGACCCCCATGAAAGCACGAACGTTCCACTGAATCACCAGCAGTGCGTCCCTGTAATGTAATTAGTGCTTGCATTGGTTTCTGATTATTCTTTCTTAAGAGTATTTAACAAAGCAGTGAATCTACCATTTAAAATAGCAATTACTATCAAAGTAAGAAAAAATTAAATTTGAAGATTTTTTTTTTTTCATTTTTTATTTGTGTTTATGGGTTTTTAAAATAAATAATGTAATGTAGAATAACACAATTTAATTTCATTTTCATAATTTTGCCATGTAAATTGACAATATAATTTTCAATTAAAATAAATATAAAACAAATGCACCTAGTAACACTGATATTTTATACACTTTGTTATTCTTTTTAGAGGTTATTCTTACCTGCGTTCTACAATTTTCTGGAACTCAATCCTGGCAAGAAGTCCACGGCTTCTAGACTGGATACCAGTGATGATGAGAGCGAGACGGTCGTCTCTCATCTCCTCAAGGACACCCAGGAGACCAGCTTTGAAGAACACCTGATAAGAGTCAAAACAGGTAACGTGTAACAGTCTATTTTATTATAGCTTAAATCCTCATCTACCAAAGCATATGACATACCAGAGTCTACCCCTGTGTCCCAATAAATAAGGCCTTAGTTGAAACCCTTAATACCTTGGTGTGTCCGAATCTGTACTGCTCATGGTCAACATCCAGGGATCCAAGCAGTTTTTCTGCTCCTTTCTTGTTGTCAATAAACTGGCCATCAGGAATGGCATTGGGGTTCAGGATACGGTATCTAAAATTCAAGAAGTATGATTGTATTTTTGTATTTCTAATGCTGTATATCATCTACCTTAAAGGAACCCTACTGTATGTAAGAAATGTATTTCAATTAATCATAAAATGGCCCTGATATGTCACTAGACATTAAGAAATCATGTTCATTTCAAATACTTATATCACTGACAACAGTAGTCCGGCCAGGATATTGTCATTTAAAAAGTGAAGTTGCAGCCCTGAACTGATGTTGATGTTGTGTTTTGTCATGTCATGTTGTGTTTTGGCCTGATGTGCCACCCTCCACCTATCTACTAATCACAAAGTCAGTAGTGTTTTGGCATCCGGGTTGGCAACCTCGAGTCAGGTGGAGGGGGAGGAGGTACACAGCTCTACAGTAATTTGAAAGTGATTGCAGTACCAGTTTTGGCCACAATCTTACAGGTTCTTTTAAAGGAGAATCATTGCATTTTTAGGGGAAATGTGCCATATTGAGTTAGCTGTTATGTTTTTCTTATGACCAATGCTGCCACATCCGGTCAAGTTTGTTCTAGTTGATTGTCGAAAACAACACACATGTCAGTAAAAGCAATAAAAGCAATGGGCAATAAATGTTATACCTGAACTAACTACAGCAGTATTTTTGGGTTACTATGTTTCTATTTACCATAAAGGAAATTATCCCTGCATAGATAGACCTCTGTCTTTGAGATGAGAGCGTCTGCATGTGTGACGATTGTTGCCGGAAGTACCACCATTGTTTGGAAGAAAGACAGGGGTATGTGACAGATGGCATTGATGATTGTTACTGGAAACACCGATATTGTTCAGCAGACACTGGAATATCTCCATAGTGATTCTTTACATGTTGCTCAGCACTTTTAATGAAATACTGAGCCTAGAAAAAGTATTTTGCTGTTAGCTTTTGCCTTTATATGAGTGCATTGTTGCCGCCTAGACATTCTTGCTATTAACATTATAGCTAACTCAATACAGCACTGATTTTCTTAGTCTTTTCCCCTAATAGAAATACTTTTAAATCTACTTTAGCATCCTTCCAGGCAGCCGCCAAAGCAGCCAGAGCTAAATACTTCTCTGATATTATTAATCAACATGCTAACAGACCCAAAATTCTGTTTCACACTATTAATCAAATCACCAACCCTCCACTCTCACCGGCTCTAGTATTGATGCTTGTGAGAAATTTAAGAAATTTTTCATTGATAAAATCGAAAACATCAGAGCACTGTTCTCTCCCCCTCCTCTGCCTTCCCCCCCAGTTAAGGTGTTTTCAGGCCCTTTATTTACTTTCAGTCACTTTGCTGATGTATCGCTAGCAGATCTCAAGGACATAGTCCTCTGTATGAAACCCACATCTTCCCCTGGTAATGTTGTCCCCTCTCCTATCTTGAAAGATGCCTTTGATGTTCCATACAGCTAGTCAACTCCTGTTTGACATCTGGTGCTGTCCCTGCCTGCTTTAAGCATGCGGTGGTCCAACCCCTGCTTAAAAAGCCCAACCTGGATGCAAATTCTTTGAATAACTACCGCCCCATCTCTAAACTCCCTTTCCTTTCCAAGGTACTGGAGAAAGTAGTGCTGGCCCAGTTGCTTCCCTTCCTGACTGAGCATAACATCCTTGAGCCCTTCCAGTCAGGTTTTAGAACACTCCACAGTACTGAATCGGCTCTGCTAAAAGTCACCAACGATCTGCTTCTCACTCTAGATTCAGGTCAAAATGCAATCCTGGTTCTATTGGACCTCAGCGCAGCGTTTGATACTGTGGACCACAACACCCTCTTTACCCGTCTGGAGGACTGGGTAGGCATAAAGGGGACAGCACTACTTTGGTTCAGCTCCTACCTCAGACACAGAACCTTCTCAGTATCCCTTGGTTGCTCCTCTTCCTCCTCAGCTCCTGTTTCCTATGGGGTCCCGCAAGGCTCCATTTTGGGCCCTTTGCTGTTCTGTTTATACATGCTCCCCCTTGGTGACATCATCCGGCAATATGACATCTCTTTTCACTTCTATGCTGATGACACCCAGCTATACCTACCCTTAAGATCTGATAACTCCATTCAGCCTCTTCTGGATTGTCTCCAGGATATTAAGTGCTGGATGAATAACAACTTCCTTCAGCTAAATGATAAAAAGACAGAGGTCATAATTTTTGGTCCTTCTAAAGCTAGACCCCTGAATCAAGGATGACCCCTAGACCCCTTAATTGAAGGAAAATTAGCCCACCTCTCCTCTTTTGTCAAGCCACATGCCAAAAATCTAGGTGTCATCCTTGATTCAGAGCTCTGTTTTAAAAGGCAGATTAGTTCTGTTATCAAGAGTAGCTTCCATCAGCTGAGAATTATTTCCCATCTCAAACCCTCTCTGTCTTCCATGAACTTAGAAACAGTAATTCATGCATTTGTTACATCCCGGTTAGATTATTGCAACTCCCTTTATCTTGGTCTCCCCCAGTCCCAACTTTCTCGTCTGCAATTGGTACAAAATGCAGCTGCTAGGATGCTTACTGGCACCAAGAAATACCAACACATCACCCCTGTTCTGGCCTCCTTACACTGGCTCCCCATTAGCTTTAGGGTCCACTTCAAAGTCCTTCTGATTGTTTATAAGGCATTACATAGGTTGGCTCCCTCATATATTTCAGACCTCCTCCATCCCCTCTCAGCATCCAGGTCCCTTAGATCTGCCGACAAGGGTCTTCTCTCTGTGGCCCGCACCCGCCTCAAGCAAAGAGGCGATAGAGCTTTTGCGGTAGCAGCCCCACGTCTGTGGAATTGTCTGCCCCCAGATGTTAGACTGTCTCCCTCCATCACCACTTTTAAATCAAGACTAAAGACCCACCTTTACTCCTTGGCCTTCCCTGCTTCCTAGCTGTCCATCTCTCTCCTCTCTTCTTCATATTCAAGTGTCTTCTGTACTGTTGCTATTTATTTGTTTAGGGCTGTCTATTTGTCTATTGTATTTCTGTATTTGTCTTGCTTCTCTCTGTGCTTGCCTTTTATATTTTGCTTGTTCTGATTTGCTTTTATTTTTTATTTTTTAGCCATATCCTCTGTGCAGCACTTTGGTCAGTGGAAACTGTTTTAAATGTGCTCTATAAATTAAATTTACTTACTTTACTTACTTACATACTTCAAGACATCCAACAACAAAATGCCAGAATTCTCCCTTAAAAGAGATGTTGTCCCCACCTCTGTTTGAAATCTCCGTACAGGATCCTGTTGGGGAAGCCCTTTCTGCAGATCCTGATGCCTTCCAGCACACCGTTACAGCGCAGCTGGTGCATGACCAGAGGATTCTCCATGGCCCCAGGAGTCTTGGTCTCGTTGGGGATGATGCAGCGCACAAAGTGGGGGTGAGTTGACCTCAAGTTGGTCATCAGCTTGTTCAGATTTTCCTGTTATTCAGACATTTAAATACAAAAAATATCAGGACTGAACAGAGTCCAAGTTGGCCCATTGATCCCTTTGTATATTTGAAAAAATGTGGTGCTAATAAATATCTATACTCTGTATACAGTATGTTACTCTGTACTGTATACAGTATATTAACCTAACTACCACACTTACCCTGTGAAGGGCAGATACAGTCTGGAAAGAAGAACCCTTCTTCTTCTTGCCACCACCACCAGACTCAGCGGCTATTAAAATATCACATGTCCATCAGCTCTTCTCATAAACATGATGATAATTAATTAATGTCACAGGATTAATTGGGAAGAGATTGTCAGAATACCTGATTCAGCACCGGCATAGTTGGCAAAGAGACTACACAGCAACTTAAGAGTTGACTTCTGGAAGAGTCCGACCACGGTCTCATTGAGAGGGTCTTTGTTCTTCACCAGCCAGTTGCCAATGTTATAATCAACAGTGCCAGCATAGTGAACCAGGGAGAAATGGGCCTCTGGTCTCCCTTTTACAATCCTGGGCTTCTGGAAGCAGGCATTTTTGCCCAAGTGGTTGTCATAAAGCTTAGCTTTGAATGTTGAATCACTGGCCTTGGGAAACATGCACTCCTCTTCAAGGATGGACATAATACCCATGGGCTAGGGAGGAAAGAATATGGAAGCACGTTGATTCAAAACATTTTACTACCACACAAATAGTAGTGATCGATGCCTTCAAGGATAAATGTGAGTAAATAAAGTGTCACTCACTTTCTCAATGAGCTCGATGCAAGCGGCCAAGTCCATGCCAAAGTCAATGAATGTCCACTCAATACCCTCCTTCTTGTACTCCTCTTGCTCCAACACAAACATGTGGTGGTTGAAGAATTGCTGCAGCTTCTCATTAGTGAAGTTGATGCACAGTTGCTCAAATGTGTTGAACTAAAAGATATGAAATGGCATGTTCTTTAATATTATATATTTTGTTTAAAATTATTATTTTGTGTTAGTCTTATTTTTAAAACTCACATCAAAGATCTCAAATCCAGCAATATCCAGCACACCAATGAAGTGCTGGCGAGGCTGTTTGGTGTCCAAAGACTGGTTGATTCTCACTACCATCCACAAGAACATCTTCTCATACACTGACTTGGACAGGGCTCCAATAGAGTAGTACACCTAAAGGTGAAGGGGAAATAAATAACATGGAAAATGCCAATGGATGAGGTATGGCAGCTGTAATAATGATGCCATCAAATTTAACACTTAACTTGTTAAACAGGCATGGGTTTATAAAAGCCCAGTTGTTATACCTTGTACATAACACTTAGTGATTCAGTGTAGTTAACTACTATCAATATTTATAATACTTATAATATCACCTGAATTCTGATATTACCTGATTTACATTCTGTCCTTTGGTGACCCATTCATTTCCTACTTTGACCCTTGGGTGACACAGACCCTTGATGAGGTCAGCAGAGTTCAGACCCATGAGGTAAGCGACTTTGTCAGCATCTGTAGTGGAAACCTCACAGTTACACCTCTCTACCCATATTTATCCGTAACATGTGGACATTACAACATGAAAAATGAATACACACCCTCAGTTCCATCAGCCTCTGCCTGCTCCTCTCTCTGCTTCTGCTTGAACTTCATGTTGCCATAATGCATAATGGCACCAGTCAGCTTGTAAATACCGTTCTTTTCCTCTTGAGTGAAGCCCAGCACATCAAAGGCTTCCTGTAACAAGTAAAATATTACATTCAGTAACTTCATCTCCCAACATACCTTTGTATGAGTATTTGAGAAAGTGAAAGCAGGCCTACTCACATCAGTAGCCATCAGTTCATCGGCATCACAAATAGAGGCTACTTGTGTCTCTCCTTGGGAGATGAACGCATAGTCATAGGGGTTGGAGGTGATCAACAACATCTCTGAAGAAAGCAAGACCATAGTTTAGTAACGGTACTGTAAATGAGCTAAGGAAACAAATAAGTAAACACTTATTTCACATTCATGTCCACAAATGCCTGGAGATATACATGCATTTCTCACCCAACAGCTCTGGTTTCCTTTGGGACAGGATCTGGTAGAAGATGTGGTAGTCTCTCTCAGCTTTCAGCTGATAAGTGACACGGGACTTCTCCAGTAGATCTGGGGGTTTGAATAGTAATTATAACTTTCAATCCATATCTTTGGTCTCAAAGATGCAGGCGATCAAAAAGGGCTTATTTACTTACAGGTCTCAATATCTGCTGAAGACAGCTTGCCACTCACACCGAAATGGATACGGATGAATTTACCCTAGCATGAGTGACACATAAAAATTAAACATTGCAGTGACAGAAGACTGGACTCTGAGTTGATAACGAGTTGAAAATCAATAGAAGACTTACAAATCGGGAGGAGTTGTCATTTCTGATGGTCTTGGCGTTACCAAAAGCCTCCAGAGCAGGGTTACACTGGATGATTTGATCTTCCAGTGTGCCCTGGTAAAATATAGCAGAATATATCATCTGTCTAATGCTTGGACTAACTTGGCCCCACCCACCTAGTACTGTATCTCTGTTCATTTTCATTTTACTAAGATATTAGTTTGGCTCCTTTCATTGTGTTGATGTTTCCTTCAGCCAGCAAGATTGCAGGTCAAGAGGGGATGACATTAGTTTGGAAATAGAACGTGGCTGTTGACTGTTAAAAGTGTCAATACCTGCATCCATCAAAAAATTAAGTTCAAAGAATATGTAAATTTATACAGTAAATGTAAACACATTTTTTCAGACTGCCGATACGGTTTATTATCAGTTTGCAAAGGTTAGGTGAAGTAGGAAGTAATGTTTGGAATCACTGGTCAATATTATTGGTTAGGCTGGACCAATGATTCCAAAGTTAACGTAAAGTCGACACCCATTAAAATTCTGGGGTTGGAAACATTTCCCAATGATGAGTGACCAGACTCTTCACAAAGTGAGTGAATCTGGTGTAATCAGGCTACTTAGAGACACATCCCAAGTGGAAATTATGTCCAGCACACAGTGAGGTGATTTACCTTTTTCTCCTGAGAGGGATCCCTCTTTCCAGGGGCTGCTGCAATGCTAGCAAAGTACTGGATGACTCTTTTGGTGTTCACAGTCTTCCCAGCACCAGATTCTCCACTGTTGGTAAAAAAGGGAGAAAAGGTTCACTCCCTCATCAACACGTTAACAAGAAATTTAGAACAAAAGACTGAATTATACTTACGTGATAAGGACAGACTGGTTCTCTCTGTCTGTGTAATGCAAGCATAAATTATTAATATAAAACCAAGAAACATTATTTTATATTAATGAATATTTTAAAGCAGCATGATGTATTTATACCCCTTGTCATCAATTTTCAACATACTGCATACCCATTTACTGCTGCTAAGGTGGTTGCTTTAACAGAAGATCTTTACCTGATAGCATGTATTGGTAAGCATTGTCAGAGATAGAGAAGATGTGGGGAGGAGCTTCACTCCTCTTCTTGCCTCTGTAAGCAACAACAACTTCCTGGTTGTACACTGGCAACCACTTGTAGGGATTGACGGTGACACAGAACAACCCAGAGTAGGTCTGTTCAAATAAACATTCAATTAATTATTATCAATGTAAAAATATGAGGCATCAGAGTAAGTTTACAGTAAGAAATATATCACACGTAGGATAAGATTGGTCCATTGTTTTTGCTACAATGGGATAGAACTTAATTTCTGTACTTACATAGATCATCCAGGCTGCGTAACGCTCTTTGAGGTTAAACAGCACTGCAGGCTCATGCAAGAAGGTGAACATTGCCATGTCCTCAATTTTATCGAACTTTGGCGGGTTCTGTTGGTGGACATCTGCATCTTTTACAGTGACAGTCTGTGAGATACAAACAAAATCAGTGTCTTTGGAGAATTCCCTCCTCCGTCTTTTGTTCTTAATCTAAGCAGCTAAACTGAAATATAGTCTGGAAATAGTATTAAAAAATACATTTACATTGTAATGGGTATAGATTGTGAGTCGTAAAATGAAATATATATATTAATATAATACTAGTAATTCAGTAAATAAAACATTACTTTTCCGAACTCAGTCTCAACAGTGACTTTGTCACCATCTCTGCTTTGGACCATTCCCTTCACATATTCAACCTCAGGGTCTGCCACGAAGCAGGCCCTCTTAATGTCAAAGGGGCGAGTCTGGGCCTCCAGACGCTCCATGTCCGACTTCCTCAGAAAAGGAGCCGCTGCCCCAAACTCTTCCATCAAAGCATCACCCATGGTGAAGTCTGCAATGTGAAGTACATGAACTAATTAAGTCCTGCACAGATAAAACATGAGACCTTAAGGATGAATAATTTGATTATAGCAAGAAGAAGAGGACTAACAAGACAGGAATGGGCAACAAAAAAAACTTGATTTTAAAGCCATGAGACGTAGACTATTTACTATGGTAAAGTAGTGGTTTGAACACTGGGTTGGATTGGACACTTGGACAAATCTTGATATTTATCTCCTTATAGCTATGCCGATGACACCGAAATTTGCTTGGCCCTACCGCTTAATGACTATGGTTCCCTTGAATGTCTTTGTCGGTGTAATGACCAAATTAACAACTGGATGTCCCAAAATTTTCAAAAGGTTCTCAAAACCACTCTCCTTGTCAGTGATCCTAATTGCCACATGAAAACATTGCCAAACTTGAGGTCAGATGTCTAAACATGATTTACAAAAACTCATGCATGCATATATCTCCAGCATGGTTCATTATGGCAATGGGCTTTTCACAGGCCTTCCTAAAAATACCATCAAGCAGCTTCAGGTGATACAATATACAGCAGTAGGCAGCATATGTTTTTTTCTCACTGAAAAATAACTGACCACATTACTCCAATACCTGCTTTCAGTAAGTCACAGAATTGACTTTATAGCAGTACTGCTTGTTTATATCGTTATATCAGACTTGCTTCAGCAGCAGAGTCCTCCAGACCTCTCAGGTCTCTGGACAAACACTTGTTGGTAAAACCCACTGTTAAAAATGTTTATGGTAAAGCAACTTTTAACTGCTATGCTAAGCTCTGGAACCAACTTATGGATGACATCAAAAAATTATATTTTATCTACCTCACTTTTTAAACTATTTTTTAAATATTGCCCTTTTATGATTTTATTATTCTTTGGTTTTGTTTTTGTTAAGCATTTTAAATTACCCCTGTGTATGAAATGCGCTATAAATAAACTTGACTTGACTATTGTTTTGTGATATTTTCAGTCTGTAAATCTCACCTTTGGGTTAAGCCTCAGATGTTCTGTTACACTGATATGATGTTACTTGCTGTAAGTGAACAGACAAGAAGCAATCAAATCACACAGATCACACACTTTGAGTCCTTGCACAGAATGCTAACTAAAACATCTATGTGTCTGACTCTGACTAGTCAGCCATGTCTGTCCATCCATTTAGCTATCATTCTTGCTGTCCTCATCCATCCAACTCTCTATGTGTCTATTCAGCTGTTGGTCTGGTCTCCTCTGTAGCAGCAGACTGACTACTTACCTCAGGGTTGGTCTATACTGTATCTGCCCCCAATGCCAAGGCCTCGGTTGATTCGTCCTTTTTATGAGGGATGGTCCATCCCAGTATGGACATGAGACCATATGACTGACTGATGGCAGGCATGTATGTCATGTAGCAACAATAGGTTAATCTAGCAAGGAGGGTGCAGGCACTGTGGGGGAGACCCACAGCAACTGGATCCCTAATTTGGAGTTTGCTATTATAAGATGCCACTCTGACCCTGTCTCCGACTCTGTTTTTCAGTGTCCTTCTTGACGTCTCCCGGTCCATGTAGAAAATTCCAACCCGCTGATCCATGTGCATTTCATCTGGTCTTCATCACTCATGCTGTCTCTGGTCAGCTGTACTTTCAGTACATCAAGCACATTGCCTGGTTTTTGGATTGAAAGCCTATCAGTGAGGTCTGTATAAGAATTTTTCTGGTAACACTTCATTTTAAGGGGTCCTTGTTCCAGTGTATCTCATAAGTGTAGCAACTTATGGAACAAGTAATAACAAGTACTTATGTTGTCCATACATAATGTATTGTTGTGTACCTACAAATCATTAGTACGCGTGTTGTGTAATAAGAAGTGGTTGTTACAATGAGTTGCTAAAGTGGCCTCTCTTTTTGGGGAAGGAAAAAAGTTGGCTATGGGGTGAAGTTTGGGACTCTTGACACCCTAACATTAAAGTGTAACTCCGGAGTAAAAACAACCTAGGGTGTAGTTAACCATTTCAAACATTTAATTGGGAGCAAAATTATGTTACTGGAGTTTTGAGCAAGACCGTTTTTTTGGATTAAGACTAAATAGGCTTATAGTGAAAGCCAAGAGGGCCAGCTAGAACATCAAAACACAAATGCTATTTTATACCACTGACAATGCTCAAAATATAATTACACTTCTGTGATAGTGTGGTGAGGGTCCCTACAGACAAACTTAAGTATTATAAAGTTTGAAAGTGTACAGGAGGTTATAGCAAGACCTGTATCTGAAGGAAACAAATTGCCTGGCTTCGTGTTCCGGTAGCATCAAATCACGACGTCAGACATGTTTGTATTGTAAGATTCAAGCCAGATCTGCGCAGTGCTGCAAGATCTAACGCACCCACTGATTTGACTCTTCACCCCATAGCCAATTTGATTTCCTTCCCCAAAGAGAGAGGCCGCTTTGGCAACTCATTGTAACAAGCCCTTTTTATCACATGTGTACTAATGATCTGTAGGTACTAGGGGTGTGAATCTCTCATGTAAAAGACTATACGATTCACATCTAAATACATGGGCACGATTCGATACAAGAAAAGATACATGTTCATAAAAAACGATTCAGTACGATTCGATGCGATGCAATTCGATGCAGTTCAAGAATGGAAAGCATTCTGAAAGATTTTTTATCATTTGCTCAAGGTGCACATCATTTTTCATATACTGTATTGAAATGAAAAAAGAATAGTCTACATTTCAGTCAAACACAGCAGCCAAATACAACATATTTTTTTATAGACTTTATAGATTTTATAGAGTTATATCTGATTGTTTTCATGGAGCTGTAGCCTTGTTGAGGTAAGACAATACCAAAATAAAATAAAACAGTGCTTAAGACACTCTTGGCCTTTTCTCATATAGCCTACAAGAATAAAATAGGCCTACATATCAATGAACTCTCTGGGTTTATTTTGTTCCAACGGTAGACCTAATGCAGAAACCTATGATGCCACAAGTCTGAGTGAATATGAACAAAATAATTGGCTAATAATTTGTTAATAATTTAAATAGTTTTAGCAAGGGCCAAATTATTATTTAACATTAAGGAAATCCCTTCATCAAACGTAAGGCTATACTCTACAGACTATCGTTGCTGTTTAGTGTTTAATTTCGCGCTGGATTTTGAAAAACAAAAGAGTAAAAACTGTAAAACAAATGACCGAGTGCGAGTTGCCACATGCTTAAGTTGCAGTAGATGTATGGATAATGAGGTCATTTGACAACTTTGGGCAATGAATGTAGCCAAAAACGAACTGCATTACCCACAATTCCGTGCCACGTATAGTTTCAAAACCGGATGTGGGATGAACGCGCTGCTTGGAACGTAATGAGAGGAAAAGGTTGTAAACCGATTCGTAACAAGTAAATCGATATAACGACTGGTTCATTTCAGTTTTATTCCGATACGGGGCTTCACATATCAATGTAGCCGTATCTTACACGTTAAAAACGGATACCGATACGTATCGGTTAATCTTTACACCCCTAGTAGGTACACAAAAATATATATGGACAACATAAGTACGTGTTATTATGACCGCCGCGCAGCGCAGCAAATATAGGTTTAGTCTTTTTTTTTTTTCGCATGTCCCATACTCACACAGTAGACATATATACGCATGCATGCACATGCACACACACAGGCACATAAACAGGCAAACACACAAGCACATGCACATGCACGCACACACACCCACCCACACACACATAAACATAAACATGTACATGCACACATGCACACAATTCAAGAATTTCTCAGAATTATGAACAGGCAAGATGGGGGTGGGGTTGTATAAAATGTATTTTACATGTGAAATCTATGAACTAATCATGTTTTGGTACTTGTTGTCTAGCAGATACCAGTGAGAATTAAGTGTGCATAATGCAATTCAGTGAGACAGTTAGAATCATATATGCCTTTCAGTGTGACTTATTTTTGTGGAAAACATGTGCTGGACTGGGCGGCGGTCATATTTTGTACCGCTCTGTGGTACATCTAGTTACATATTGTTACATAGGTTGTTACACTGCACTTCATTATGTAGATACACTGGAACAAGGACCCCTTAAAATAAGGTGTTACCGTACATTTTATTTGTTTACTTTTTTTTTTTTTTTTTTTTTGAAATAACTACTGCCATTGTGTATAGAGCCAAGGACAATGGATACTGATATAAACTGATGCTTTTTTTTTTTTCATCCCTCCAAACTTTTGTTTATGGATAGGAAACTAGACAGCCACAGCTGATTTTTTTAGGAGCCTAAGTACTGATCTATTGGCACTGCATTGTTTCCTTGAGGACAAAGATAACCCTGTGAATTGCATCTCAGGTTCCTCCATCAACTGCAGATGGCCTTTGAAGCACTTGTCAGTGTACCTTCACACCCTTATGAATTTGTACAGCAGCTGCTCTTTGGACTCAGAGGCCTGAATGCACATACAACTGCTGCTACTGTGTGTTATACAGATGGTACTGAAACACATAAGCTAATTAAATTGCAAAATTAATTAAGAACAGATACCTAATCCATATTCTATTTGAAAATGAGATGAAGAAGACCTGGGTTTGACCATTTTGAACTGATTCGCAGGACCACAAAACTTTTGCACTTGATAGTGACACATGCACACTACATGCTTACAGATCTACAAATGTAAAAGTGTTGTGTCTATATTGAAATGTAATATTTAACGTATAAGAGACGTATATTTAACGTATAAATAAGAGACTAGGTATCTGAAATGAAATGTAAATCGTGCACACAGGGAAATCATCCATTATATTATTGAAAACATTAAGTCTACAGGGTAGCTGGCCGCTGACCTCTCTAACCATATCCATCTAGAAACACTAGTTCAGCTGTTTGCACCAAGAAGATGTCGAGGAGGTGTTGAGTCAAAGGCATCTGAGTCTTACATTATCACTTGACTTGGGGTCAAGAAAACTGTCAAGACATGTTTACACACCAAAGAAAGGTTCCGATAATGTGACAGATGGCTTAAGAGTGAAGGTGATTTTTCTTCACCCACTGTAAGACATTTGAGGTCACAGTTTCCTTAATTAGATAGCTGTGAGATGTTGGACATGCCATTCTATCTCCTGCGTTACCCTTATGGGGACCAGTCTCAGCTGTCTAGAGTCCTTGAGCCATCACCACCTCGGCCTGCGGGACGTCAGAGCTTCTCCTAAAGGATGGGTATTATTGGCATGGGATGACTTGCTGTGGCAGGTGGCTTCATGGACTCCCGTGACACCCTGCTCAAACCCATCGGGAGGTGTCTGGACTCTGAATGCATCATATAGTTTCCTTGTGTATACTGTACATGAGCTTGTTTCTCTATCCATGTCCACATGACCTCACAGACTAACCCATGGAAGAAGGACAGAGAAGTGGTAATCCTGTGTGAATCGTACAGTTTTGTTTGCTAAGGACCATGAACAGATGTGGCATGGCCATGATCAAAGTTTAGTGTTGTTGGATTTACTCAGTACATGTAACTAATCTATTCATCATATTTACTCTGTCATGGTGGTGTATTAAGCATTGTCTTTTTCTTTTCTTTTGTTAGGTTTGTTTGATGGTCTCCTATTCATCAAATAGGAGACCACAGCATTACCATTCAAACAAGTGAACTTGGCTTTGAATATCATCATGCCGGCTCAGCTGCTGATGCTGTAGAGTAAGCACCTTTATTTTGACTGCTACTACATGAAATAGATACATTTTGCTGAAGTGGCTTTGTAATTATGTATTGCGTGATATCTACTTTTGTTTAATGTGTTTGGAAAAATGTATAGGCGTACTCTTTAACACCAAACAGGCACTGCATTGGAACTGTACTCAGGGATATATGCTGAATCCCAGCAGGTGCTAATGTTAATGCTTTATGCTTACTGAGATGTGTGGTTTCTATATATGTATAAGCATGTTTTCAGCTGCACAATTTTTTTTGGTGTTCATGGGCTATAGTTTGTGGGGACATTTTGGGGATTTGACTCATAGGTTTGTTGCTGTCCCTCAAGTTGCTAAGACAGGTACTTGCAAGCCCTTGTGCTGTCTTGTTTACCATGCACATGCATGTCTCCTTCCCTTTGTCCTTGAATACAAAGATAACCCTGTGAAATTCTTGCTAAATGCCAATGAGACTTAGAAATATTTTATTCTAATCTGCAACAGGTGTTCTTGCACATAAAACAGACATCAAGGCATAGATTTCCCTTTCCTTTTCCTTTTTTATTCTCACCTTTATTCTCCTAGGCTTCTTGGGATACAATTTATAAGACTAGAAGAGAAAAAAAAATATTTTGGGTAGTTACAAGTTGTATTTATTGACTATGCATTTTTTTCCAGTATATACTGAAATTAAATTATGATGTGTTTCAATGAAATGTGGTTATTGCTGAAAAGTAAAAGACTGATTTGATCCTCCATTTTAGAAGGAGGTTGCTAACATATTTAGTTTAGGGATACATAATGGCATGCGATGGTCAAATTTGAGGTTATAATAATTAAAATAATAATACTTTGAAGATCACAGCACTCCTCTGTCCATCGCCTCCCACAGACATGAAGATGGGTATGGATGGCTTCTCTGACCTGTCTCCATCCTGAGTGGATGTGTAATGTGTGTGTGTGTGTGTGTGTGTGTGTGTGTGTGTGTGTGTGTGTGTGTGTGTAGAGCTGTGTTGTGAATTGGAGCACAACAGGTGTTACCTTGTCATCTCCTTATAGAATCTCAGGGTAGCAGCAGCCAACAGACTCCTCCTCTGGGACCAGAGCCAGAACATTCATTTCAGTGCACAGTCATTTCAGTGTAGGATCAGCCTAAGACAAGCACAAGGACGTGGAAAGATTCTTATTGTTTTTATCTATACTATTTCTATGTATTTATACTATATCTCTCTTTCCCACTTTGTCATACAGAAGGACCTTGTGGATGAGCCTTTTTACAGCTTTGACAGTAAAACTGAATGTGTTCAAATGGAAGATTTCTCTGGTCCTTGAGGTGGACTCTCGCAGTTCAATCTTCAGTGCCAATAGGTGTAAAAGTAAGCAGACTTTACTATGTTGAGCATGTGCTGTGATGTAATTCTTGATTTGGCTTTGTTAATGAGTTTGGTAATTTCACTATATTCATAGTTTATGTCTTCAATGTTTTCAAAATACTACAAAATTATTATATATATATATATATATATTTCTTAAGACCTTTCACCCTTTTATCTCTTCAGTAGAGTTATAATATCTCCTAACATTGTGATGGTTACTCCCAAGCAGACTCTTGATCTCCTAAAATTGTGATAGTTACTGTGGTAGTTACTCCAAGTAGTGTTTATTATTTCTTATAGACCCTTTCAATCTTCTTCGAGAGGGTTTCCGGTTGACATGTTCAAAACCATCACATACTTTGAAATGAAAATGAATAAGACATTACCGTAATGCTATGCAAAATATTGACCTTAAAACTGTTTGTGCCAAGCTACCATTAGCGCAGTGTTGTTTTAAGTGCCACCAGAAATGCATTAGGAATGCATATGTTTGTTTATGCAGTTGAAAGGGTCTATACAAATCTTATGCTTGAACCAGTGGTTAAAATTCTGAGCCTTCGGTGTTAATCATATAATTTCAAGATTGTAATAGAATAGATTGATGAATGAATTTATCTATGACAATAAATATATGATAATATTATCTATGACAATATATCAGTGTTATTTCATTAATAGCTCAGTAGCATCACAGGTGTTTATTAAGCAATTTCTCATGATGAGTGAACATCCATCAAGTTGAGCTTTGATATGCTGCAAGGCAGTGCTCTGGTGGTTTGCGAAGGCATTGCAGGTGGTCCCTGACCATCATGTATCCAACACTGCAGCTTCACTGTGGGCAGGGCATCATTATGTGCACCTCACACCCCATAACAGTGGTCTGCAGGTTGCTTCTTAGTCATGATGGTGATTGAAACAATTTACTTTTTTGTATTTCATTTAATTTGAGATATGGTTAGTCATTGTCTTAAACAAACTCATGTAAAATTTCCAGACCATCTACAGTAGTATGGAATTCTTGCTTAATGTCAGTGAGACTGAGAAATGTTTAAATCTATGATAATAAATCAGTGTTATTTCAGTAATAGCACAGAAATATCTCATATAATTATTTAACAATCTTTCAGTAAGCAGGGAAGAGGTGGTGTGCTTTTTTTTGTCTTTATCTTTATTTATCTGAGTAGGTGGTTATTATTATGAAATAGCTCAACATGGATTCATGTTGTAAGCAAGCAAAAAGTGTACATAAAGCTATATTTTCAATATTTTAAATTCTTTAAGGTTCAGAGCTTTTGCTCAGTCTCTCAAACAACTGTATTTAGTCAGCTGGAATGGACTATGAATAATTGTGTGTGTCTTAACTTTTGACTGGTAGTGTATATATTGGGTGGGGGGCTTTTTTATGCCTTTAATCGGACAAGACAGGAGAGAGTGACAGGAAGCGAGCAGGAGAGAGAGATGGGATGGGACCAGGAAATGACCCAGGTCAGACTCAAACCCGGATCCCTGTGGGCACATAGACACAAATATGGTAGGGGCGTTGTAACCAGTTGCACCATAGCGCCTCCCATAGTGTGTAAAATTCAACAGAATAGTGTCATCTCAAAACGAACAACAAGTTCATGCATTTAACAGAAATGACCATCGCAGCATTAACTTATAACAAATATAACTTATGTGTACTCTATTCATCAATGACATGGTCATACTGTGTCAAAACATGTATGCTTTATGTTATAAGTTGCTTGTACTTCGGTAAAATGTGTTTTCCACTGCTGCTGGGCCAGTTCCTTCAACCGTGTTTGAAAATGCTCCCTCCTTTTCGCTATGTAGTCAAGATGGCGTCCGCTGAGGGCGAGAAGTGTTCATCTTTCCACACTCAACTATTTGACTATTATGAGTGCACCATCCGAGTTCACTTAGCGTCATCTGAATTTTCAGTGTGAACGCACTCATACACACCAGAGATAGTGTATCACCATACATCATAGTATTTTTTAGCAATAATATTACACATGACAATATGAAAATGGTACTATTCACCACTGCTATCTCACATTGGCTTGCAGTCTTGAAAGATGTGCAAACACAAAGAGGTAAAACTTGATCTAGACCAACATTAGTAATCAACTCAACTTCCTCATCTACAGTATACTTTGATCTCTGCCCTCATGCTGGTTCTTGCTCTATTTGCTCTACATGTGAGCTGCCCACCTTGCAGCATTTATGTGAATAATGTCATCAATTATTTCATTAATATCACAATATGTCAAACTCTTACCAAAGGAAATAATTCTGTATAGACACAGTACAGACACAGTATAGACACAGTACATTATATGTAGGCCTACAGTACAGTACAGTATACAGTATATCTATATTGATATGATATGACACATCCCTATTTGACACCTTTAGTTAGGTCTAGATACCTTTAAGAGAAATATTAGGCCTATAGACAATGGATAATATAACACTCTTTCTGTCTACCTTATTAGGAGTACATTTATCAAAAAGTTGACCATTTTAAGGCCTTTATAGAGGACTGCATATATTGTCTGTCATCTTAAATTTTGGCAAAGAAAAAAAATCTGAAACAGGTTGTTTTGTATTCAATGGGGTCCTAGCAAGTAAAACATCACCAGTTCAGTTGCAGTTCCTAAAATAACAAGATTCCCCTCACTAATATGTCACATCCCTTTTTGACACCTTTAGTTAGGTCCAGTTATCTTTAAGAGAAATATTATAGACAGTGGATTATATAGTATTCTTTTGAAGGTATCCAATGCAGTCTAGGGTTTTTTTGTTTTGCTACTGGGTTCCCCCAGCAGATGTGAGTATTTCACACAAAGGTTGTAAATACCACTCTTACTAGCACACTTTCTCTTGGATATGTTGTTTACAAACCAGTAAAGATCATTTCTGAAGAGCCATGTCGACTGACAAGGAAATATTACACAATGTAATACAAATACTACGCTATTGCACAATTGGCGTACAGCAATTCGTGATCCTCTGGGTCGAGGAGAGCAAAGGCTGATTCTCCATAGCTGGCTAAGCTGAAGCTGTAGAGGGCCTGCGATTCTCCCTATTACAGATTTGTTCACCATCAAAATGACTTAGAAGCTGTTATATTAAAGCAACACCAAAGAGTTTTTTGCACCTTAATATAATGTTTCCAAAATCATTTCAGTGGTTCATCAACTCGTAACAGGGTGAATGGCACTTCTGCATTTGCTTTGTGGCCCTCTATCGGCTATAACTGTACTATGTAAGTTTGCCAGATCGGGTAGCGGATCTGTAGTTCGATGGAATGAGACATAAGAAACTACAAATTTGACTTGCTTCTGATGTCGCAATCCATCATACTTTCATTAAATCATGCAACATACTCTACCGTGTCTGTGGACATCATTATTTGCAAAGCCGGTGCTAGATAAACAAATAGCATGCGTGCGACAGAGGAAAAGTGCTTTAGTGTTGCTTTAAGGTTAACAACTTGCATGCATTTCAAATTTCCAAAACATTTCCATGTTTATTAATTTTGTTTTTATAATAATTAGTAACACTGCTGTATAAACAGTATTAACCAGTAAGAAATCTTAAAAAATCAACCTTTTCATCTTGCATCTGCGTGGTGTAATGGTAATTTAAATATGTGTGGACTCCCCCTCTGTATCTAAGTTTGGCAGAAATTACCAAGAACTGCTAATGTCATGGCTAGTCTAGCATTGTTTTCATCCTCAGGGTTAAAGAAACAGTTAAATTTTCACAGAGCCCTACTTCAGTTTCTCAATTCTCTATATAGGCAACTCCTTTTATATGAACACTAGAAAGCATTGACTGTACAGTATATATACAGTCAGTGCTAGTTGGCATGACCAGATTCCTCAAACTAGCAACAGGTCAGAGAGCTATAACCTCTCCTTGGCCTCAGTAGTAATGAAGATGTGACGTCTAAGATCACAGCAGACTTGGCCCCCATAAAAATGCCCAAAGCTATGTAATACTGATTTTTTTGTTTCCTTTTTATTATTATTATTATTATTATTGTTATTATTATTATTATTGTTATTATTATTATTATTAGTAGTAGTAGTAGTAGTAATGTTTATTTGATATGGACATAGCAATTACATTGGACAAACCAGAAGCATTGTTTGAGTGTTTTAGCACAGGTGCTAATTCGCAACACTTGCCCAGAGGCGGCTTTTGAAAAGATAGAGCAACTAAAATATCAAGAAAGGAAAGAGAAAACACCAGACAAAGATAGAAAAAAACAACAACAAATCAAAGGAAAAAGAAATCAAAGAAATGCAAGCAATTTAAATGTAAGGAACATAAAAAAGATACAGAGCAAAGCCAATATGAGCAAGCAATCAACCGGTTAAGGACTATTCATGTGAGCACTGTTGTTTAAAATTTAGCCATTGTTTGAGTCCTTTGTTAGAAGCTTTACTGTTGTTTTCTAGTTTTAGCTCAGTGGGTATAGAGTTCCAAAGTTTGCCCCCTTTACAGAGAGAGCAGACTGGCAGAAAGAAGTCTTGCATCTTGGGATGAGACAATCACCACAGGTGGAGGCTCGTGTGATCGCTCTGTGATAGCTCTGATGCCTGATGGCAACTTCAGAAAACAGTCTTGACACATGATTATTTAGACATTTAAAAAAGAATCTTAGAGTACTAAAACTGATAAAAATTTAACAAGTGAGAAAGTTGTATTTCCTTAAAATGTGGGAGTGATGCCATTTCAGTGGTTTCTGGTCCATGATTTCTATTGCTTGCCTATATTGTATTTTGTCATGTACCGACAGTACTCAGTGACCTCGAGGAACAGAGATCTATGTGAAAAACCTCAGGAATTCTCTTTTAAGACGTCTCATCATGACAACAAGTCATTTTGGCTGTCAGTGCTTTAATATTATAATTATAATTATAATATAATTTGTCTGGACAAGATGCCTTGAAAAAAGTCAATCTCTTATTAAACTAAGCCAAAATGATCTTACGAGAGAGAGCTAGGTAAGTATCTCTACACTTAAAAACAATACCAATTAAGTGGCTTTTCAAGTCATGTGCCTGCATTAGGAAGATAGAGAGCAAAAAAGTAAGAAGGTTTATTTTTTATGAGATTTTATCTATATAAGGAACTCTGTTCATTTTGACCTGTTAATCTGCTGTATGGGTATAACAACTACTGCTGATTTGGTCTCAGCAGGCATGACTGTCAGTTTAATGAAGTTTAATGGGCCAATTCTCTTCATAGCATCATAAAAGAAGAAGAAAGCCCTTAGTTGAGCCCCCCCTTCTATGTAGGCCTGTTATGAATGTATAGGTGGGGTCCTTGATGAATGTTACATGCAAGTATCTTATGAACAAAAAACAACAGAAACACTTTTTAAGTGATTGTATTGGAATGCATTCCATACTGACAACTAAGACACAGCAAACAAGAACTTTTCAGACAAGTCCATCATGAGAGCTTCACTCTTCAGCGACTCCTTTCTGTGGTACAGCAAAAAAAAAAAAAAAAAACATTGTCAGTAATATGTGGCTAAATTTAATTGTCAGGGGTCTGAAATTAACTTATATTAATCTACGAACCACTTTCACGTTTTACCAGCATTTCACTGATGGATAGGTCCAATTTTTAGCCCCAATGATAGTGAATGATTTCAAACCGGATTTTAACATTTTAATCAGCATAGTACTGCTAAAGGCTGCAAATATAGCACAATGTATTATAGTAATATGTACAGTACTGGTCATGACAATGTTAGTAATTTATTTGTATTCAATACAGTGACAACTGTTGCTCTCACCTTGCCACCTGCATCACGACTCTTGGCTCTCATCTTGTTGACCTGAGACTCCGCTATATCAGCTCTCTCCTCAGCCTCATCCAGCTCATGCTGAATCTTGCGGAACTTGCCCAGGTTGCTATTGGCCTGCTCTTCCTGAAATGTGCACACAAATGAAGTGTATTTTGTTTATTGTTTAGTTGCATGTTCAACCTTTCATAGATTAAAAGACTTTGATAACAGATAAAACAAGGACGAGAAGGAAAAACTAAGGAGAAGAGGATGTTCACTTACAGCCTCCTCTGATGTTCTCTTGTAGGACTTGACCTTCAGCTGCAGTTTGTCCACCAGATCCTGAAGACGGCTCAAATTCTTTTTGTCCTCTTCAGTCTACAGATGGGAGTGGTGGGTTAATTTTGTGTTAGTATTTAGCATTATGTATTGTAAAAAGTCTTTTTGATATGGTATAATTTAATATACCTGATAGGTGAGCTCCTTGATGCGACGCTCATATTTACGGATTCCTTTGACAGAATCACTGGCCTTCCGTTGCTCTATTTCCACCTCACTTTCCAGCTCTCTCACCTAAATGTTGACAAATAAAGTGAATACTGAACACATGATGATATGTCTACCTGTAACCATATCTAGTTGAGTACTGATTATTAGAAAAAAGCTCTTTAGCAAAAACACAGCATTTACCCTGGACTCCAGTTTCTGGATCTGCTTCTTGCCACCCTTCATGGCGATTTGTTCAGCTTCATCCAGACGGTGCTGCAGGTCCTTGATGGTCTGCTCCATGTTCTTCTTCATGCGCTCCAGGTGAGAACTGGTGTCCTGCTCCTTCTTCAGCTCCTCTGCCATCATGGCAGCATCAGTGATGGCCTTCTTGGCCTTTTCCTCAGCATTCCTGCACTCCTGCACAGCCTCCTCTACTTCATTCTGCAGCTGGGATGTATCACCCTCCAGCTTCTTCTTCTGGTTCAGCAGGCTGGTGTTCTATGTGATAGAAATGTTCACGATGGTCTGTGTCACATTGTGACAATCTGTGTCATATGAATAAATCTTAAAACCACCATGTTTAGGATTTTACCTGAGAGTGCAGCAGCTGCACCCTCTCACTGACGTCCAGCAGCTCCTGTTCAGCCAGTTTCCGGCCTCTCTCAGTCTGCTCCACTATGGACCTGAGCTCTTCTAATTCTGCCTGCATGAGATTGCTGCGTCTCTCCACAATAGCAGTGTTCTCTTTGAGATCATCATTACTACGTAGAGCATCATCCAGCTGCAGTTGGGCATCCTGCAATGTACACATGTTAGAAATGTAAACATGTATTTTCTAGTTTGCTAAAATATACAGCCTAACCTTGTTAACTCTTGTTTGAGTGTATACAGCTAGTTATCCAAAAAGATAGTTAACCTAGAGCAGAAATAAAAAGCAAAGTTGCACCTTTCTGATAAGATGGATGTTTGGGATATACTCTTATATATTTCTACAAAATTGGTAGAAACCAACTTAACAGGGCATCTAACCCATGTACAAATATGCAGTACACAATCACAGGTTTAAACCTACATTGAAACATACATTTCATTATTAATAATAATAACAGTACAATATAAACAATAAGTTTACTATGGCATGAATAACTTCCCTGCTCAAGTCAACACTTTTCTAAACAGGGATTAAACTAGCCAATGCTATGGGGCTTGCGTTGTGTTGTGTATAGAGCACGGGAGGTGTCACTGCAACATATTTTTGTATATTGAGAGGATGTGCACTCATTTTACTAACTTGTGGTCAAATTTTACTAGATTGTGTGGCCAATTTACAGTAATATATTATGTGCTCATTTTGCTAGATAGTGCTCTTGTTTTACTAAATTGTGGTCTCATTTTAGTAGATTGTGCGCTCAATTTAGTAAATCGTGCACACATTTTAATAAATTGTGCTCACAATTTAGTAAATTGTGCTCACAATTTGGTAAAATGTGTGCACAATTGACTAAATTGAGAGCACAATTTAGTCAAATAAGCGCACTATTGAGTAAAACTCAGGTGTAGGAATGCACTCCTGTAAGACCTACAGTATGCAGTTAAGTGATTTCTTGACAGTCAATGGGATTATGGAATTCTGTGCTGCATTGTTTTACCTTCATATGTCCATGCAGACCCTTGAGCTGCTTCTGGGCCTCAGATGCCTGCCTGTTGGCCTGGCTGAGCTGGATCTCCATCTCATTGAGGTCTCCCTCCATCTTCTTCTTCACCCTGAGAGCCTCATTCCTGCTGCGAGTCTCAGACTCCAGGGAGGTCTGCAGGGTATCCACTACTCTCTGCTGGTTCCTCTTGGCTTGCTCCATCTCCTCATCCTTCTCAGTAAGTTTACGCTCAATGTCAGCTTTGATCTGATTGAACTCCAGCTGAGCTCTGAGTATCTTACCCTCCTCATGTTCAAGGGTACCCTGTGGAGATATAGGAACATGATAATCTACTTAGTTCTGTAAACATAAGCTTCCTTGATGTCTTTGAATGAAGGAAACTAGTTTTCTGATTATTTTGATTTTTATGAATGTACCTCCGCTTCCTCCAGGGCAGTCTGTATCTCTGCCTTCTCTTGCTCAAGTGTCTTCCTGACCTTCTCAAGCTCATGGATGCTCTTCCCAGTCTCACCAAGTTGCTCAGTGAGATCAGAAATTTCCTCTGGAAAGTAAACAAAGATTAGTTAGTTGTGTGATGTCACTTTAACAATCATATAAGCTTTGTCTTAAGGGAGGATCAAACAGACCTTGGAGATTTTTGTTCTCCCTCTTCATGGTCTCAAGGTGATCCAGAGATTCCTCATAAGAGTTCTTCAGTTTAAAGAGCTCAGTGCCAAGAGATCTGGACTCTTTCTGAGAACTCTCCAGCTCAGTCTGGGACTCCTCAAACTTTTGCTTCCACTCAGACAAGACCTGTTAAGGTGAAAATCTTTAAATGTAAGTCTGAGAATCGTGTTATGGCATATGGCATTGTCATTGGCAATGATGTTTTGATCATTTGTTTTCTTACCTTATCAAAGTTTCTTTGTCTCTTGTCTAGAGCAGCAGCAGCAGCATTGGATCTCTCCACATCTACCATGAGATCTTCAATCTCATTCTGCAGTCTATGCTTAGTTTTCTCCAGGGAGGAGCATTTGGCATTGACAGCCTCCACAGCTTCCTCTGCATCTTGCAGACGCTGAGCCAGCTTTTTCCTGTGGAAAAATAATTGAAAGTGAGTGATGAATGTACATGCAATGTCTAACCATTGATTTTAAACAATTCATACAGTCAATTCTGGGGGCCTTACTTGGCATCTTCCAGCTCCTCAGTCCTCTGGATGGCATCAGTTTCGTACTTGGTTCTCCACTGAGCCACCTCAGAGTTGGCCTTGGAGAGACTGCGCTGCAGCTCAGCCTTGGCCTCCTGCTCCTCCTCATACTGCTCCCTCAGGAGGTCAGCATCATGGCGAGAGGACTGCACTGCATGGGCTAGTGCATTCTTGGCCTGTGGATAGTATCAGATACAAGTCCATCAGTTATGTCATAGCTGTAGAGTAACAATTAAAAGACTTTTCTGCAAGTCAGTTATGAATACCTTCACTTCCTCCTCAAGTTGCCTCTTGAGATCCTCAACCTGCTGCGTGTAGGACTGTTTGCCTCTTGTCAGTTGAGAAACAAGTGAGTCTTTCTCTTCCAGCTGTCTTGTAAGCTCACCTTGATGAACGGAATATACTTTTTTCAATGATAATGCTTCTTTTCTTCTTTTTTTTCTTAATACGTGTATCAAATCACTCAGTTGTTTCACCATTTTGACTTACCATTTTCAGTTTGAAGCTTGGCTTTCTGCATAGAGAAGTCATTGATGGAGCGCTGGCCCTCCTCAGCCTTTGTTCTGTATTCAGTCATCTGGTCCTCCAGTGTTCTGCACATCTTCTCCAAGTTTGTCTGACAAAATAATACAGAATGTTGTTCTCGTGTACTATTTCTTGAAAACTGTTGTCAGTAGAAAAAATCAGTTAGTCTCATTATACAGGTTCTTTCTTTAGCCATTTTGTACAAACCTTGGTCTTGGAGACCTGCTCCATGTTGGAGACAACATCGTCCAACTCCAGACGGAGCTCACTCTTCTCCTTCTCAAGCTTTTGTTTCACTCTCTGAAGGTTGTCAATCTGCTCCCCGAGGTCAGCTACAGTGTCTGCTTGCTTCTTCCTCAGTGTGGAGGCAGTGGCCTCATGTTGCAGAGTGGACTCTTCGAGGTCTCTGCGCAGCTTCTGGAACTCAGCCTCCCTCTTCTTGTTCATCTCTATCTGGGCAGCAGTGGCACCTCCAGCCTCCTCCAGCCTCTCACTGATCTCCTCCAGCTCTCTGGCCAGGTCTGCCCGCTGCTTCTCCACTTTGGCTCGGGCAGCTCTCTCAGCCTCCAGCTCTTCCTCCAGCTCCTCAATGCGGGCCTAAGGAAAGTAAAGAAGTAGGAAGTATATTTCATTTTTACATTTTTTAAATCTTTTCCTCATGAGAAACATACATGAATTTTATTACAATATTTTTTTATGTTTTCTTTCCTATCAATTTAAATTCTTTGTTTTACCTGCAACTCCTTTAGTTTCTTCTGGAGCTGGGCACTCATAGCTTGTTCATCTTCAATCTTGCTATTAAGTTGACTGATCTCAAAGTCTTTCCTGTGTTAAAACAGGTCATTGAAAAATGGAATGAATATATCTTTTCTCTTTATACTTATTATTTATTATAGATGGTTTGTACATACTTCTTTATCCGCTCTTCAAGCTGCTGTTTGTCATTCTCCAAGTCCATTAAACTTTCTTGGGTCAACTTTAAGTCACCCTCAAGCTTTCTTTTAGCTCTCTCAAGATCCATTCTCAGTTTCTTTTCCTGTTCCAGGGACCCTTCAAGCTATTTAAGATGAAAAAAAAGGAATTATGTAAGTGTCTTCATTCATTTAACACAGTGAGACATAGGTTCCTGTTTGTATTTCCTACATCATCAACTTGCTGTTCCAACTTGGTTTTGGCCTTAGTCAGAGTGTTGACTTTGTCCTCCTCACTCTGAAGGTCATCCAACGTTTGCTGGTGAGCCTCCTGCAATGCTTTCTTCTCCTTAGTCAGCTTGGCAATGATTTCATCAAGAGCTGCCATCTCCTCAGTCAGGTTTTTAACCTAAAAGTAAAGTAGACCATTGTGAAGTGATTACTTGATTACTCAATTACTTGACTTCATTACTTGAACATTTTCCTTGGTGATTAGGATTTTCAGTCCTGCTGACCTTATTCTCAGTGGCATGTTTCTCTTTCTCTACTTTAGCTAGTGTGAGCTCCAGATCATCAATGTCCTTCTTGAGCTCAGAGCACTCATCCTCCAACTTCCTCTTCTTTGCAGTCAGCTCTGAATTCATCTCCTCTTCATCTTCTAGTCTCTCAGCCAGCTCCTTGGATTTGGCCTCAAGCTGGATCTTACTCTTTATCAGACCTTCACATCGCTCCTCAGCATCACAAAGACTGTCTTGTTCCTAGGATGAAGAAAAGATGTGGATTGATAGATTGAAGCTACTAAATCTGACACATTTGCATGAGCTTTTGAATATTAGTTAAATTAAAATAGGTAGATCTTTCACTGACTAATACATTGTTTAGTATACTCACAGTAGTATACTTGACTAAATTGTTTAGTGTACTCACAGTCTGGACTTGAAGTTGTAGGTCATTCTTCTCTTGGAGAATAGAAACCATTTTCTCCTCCAGCTCTTTTCTACGAGCCTCAGATTTTGCATAGGCCTCCTTCAGCTTCAAGAATTCTTCCTTCATGTTGGCCATCTCTTTCTCAGCATCAGCAGATTTCAAGAGGGGCTTGATCTTGAAGTACATCTTCATCCAGGGCCAATTCTTGACACCCATGAATGCACGGACGTTCCACTGGATCACCAGCAGTGCATCCCTGTAATATAATTTGTGCTGAATTAGTAATTAATGTATACCAGGAAATTATTTTCAATCAAAAATAAATTTAAAGTTATTAATGCGATGTTACCAAATATGTGTAAGTGTATATGTACAAATATATGAGTGCCTAGTACCACTGATATTATATACCATTTTTTTGTTTTAGAGGTTATTATCACCTGCGTTCTACGATTTTCTTGAATTCAACCCTGGCAATCATTCCACGGGCTCTAGACTGTAGACCAGTGATGATGAGAGCGAGACGGTCGTCTCTCATCTCCTCAAGGACACCCAGGAGACCAGCTTTGAAGAACACCTGATAAGAGTCAAAACAGGTAACAGTCTTTTTTACTATACAAGTATAGCTGAAATCCTCATCTACCAAAACATACAGTATGACATAGAAAAAAGATACCACAGAAAGTGTCAGATTGTCAAACAGTGTTTGCTTTATCATGGAAGGATTATAGGAACATTATACTATAAAGCACCTTAGTGTGTCCAAATCTGTACTGTTCATGGTCAATATCCAGGGATCCCAATAGTTTTTCTGCTCCTTTCTTGTTGTCAATGAACTGTCCCTCAGGGATAGCTGCAGGATTCAGGATACGGTATCTGAAGAGGTTAAAATAGTCCTGGTATAGACATATTCTTCCAATATTGTTGTAAGAAATATATAATTATTAGGACAAAAAATAACAGATTTGACCTCTGTTTGAAGTCTGCATACTGGATCCTGTTGGGGAAGCCCTTTCTGCAGATCCTGATGCCTTCCAGCACACCGTTACAGCGCAACTGGTGCATGACCAGAGGATTCTCCATGGCCCCAGGAGTCTTGGTCTCGTTGGGGATGATGCAGCGCACAAAGTGGGGGTGAGTTGACCTCAAGTTGGTCATCAGCTTGTTCAGATTCTCCTGTGTCCATACATTTAAATAAAAACAAATTTCAGTAGGACTGCACAGAATCCCAGTTGGACCATTGATCTATATACTTAAAAGAAAGAAATGTGGTACTAATAAATATCTTCACTTTAGTATGTTGATTTAACCTGCCACACTTACCCTGTGAAGGGCAGATACAGTCTGGAAAGAAGAACCCTTCTTCTTCTTGCCACCACCACCAGACTCAGCGGCTATTAAAATATCACATGTCCATCAGCACATCACATAAACATGATGATAATTAATTAATGTCATAGGATTAGTTAGTAAGGGATTGACATAATACCTGCGTCAGCACCGGCATAGTTGGCGAAGAGAGCACATAGCATCTTAAGATTTGATTTCTGAAAGAGTCCGACCACAGTCTCATTGAGAGGGTCTTTGTTCTTCACCAGCCAGTTGCCAATGTTGTAATCAACAGTGCCAGCATAGTGAACCAGGGAGAAATGGGCCTCTGGTCTCCCCTTGATAATCCTTGGCTTCTGGAAGCAGGCATTTTTGCCCAAGTGGTTGTCATAAAGCTTAGCTTTGAATGTTGAATCACTGGCCTTGGGGAACATGCACTCCTCTTCAAGGATGGACATGATACCCATGGGCTAGGGAGAAAAAACAATATTTTTTTTAAGATGATAACAAAATATTTTGTCAACCACACAAATCTAAAAACATTCTGCTTCATGACAAATAATTGATCTATGTCTTCAAAGAAAATTGTGAATAAATAAACTTTTCACTCACTTTCTCAATGAGCTCGATGCAAGCGGCCAAGTCCATGCCGAAGTCAATGAACGTCCACTCAATGCCCTCCTTCTTGTACTCCTCTTGCTCCAACACAAACATGTGATGGTTGAAGAACTGTTGCAACTTCTCATTAGTGAAGTTGATGCACAGTTGCTCAAAGGTGTTGAACTGAAAGACAAAGACAATTTTATATTTTTTCTTAAAATTATAGTTTTGTCTTAGCTTTAAAATATCAAAGATCTCAAATATTCCAGCACACCAATGAAAATGATAGTGATTTTGTCCAGTTTCTTCTTTAAGACTCACATCAAAGATCTAAAATGAAAGGGAAATATCCAGGAAACACCAATGAAGTGCTGTAATAATGATGGTATGAATTTGGTTTCCAAGGTCATTGGAAAAATTGATTTTGACAACCATCCAGTTGAACATCTTCTCATACACATTTTGACTTGGACTATGGGCTCCAATAGTTTCTCTGCAGAGTACACCTAAAGATAAAATGGAAATGAATAACATGGACAACTTGAATTAGTTAAACAGGCATGGGTTTATAACAGTCCTGTTATTTAAAGGTATACCATGCAGTTTCAGGTATTTTGGTGACTTTTTGCAATATATTTATATTTTTATATTTACTTTGCAGTTGCCCCCCCTTTACACTCTGAAAACATGCTTATGGACCCTAGTCACTCCAAATAGCTATATCTACTGATTAGGTAATGTTCCGCAATTATATTTTACTTCAGGTGCAGTTGTAAATATCCTAATTCATTTCATCAAATAGAGGTTGCATTAAGGTTAAAATCTTCCATAGTGTACCTTTAATAACTATGCCTTGTACATGACACATTATTGACTAAGTGTAGTTAACTACAATAAATATTTATAATACTTATAATACTATAATATCACAAGAATTCTGATTCTGAATTCTGATATTACCTGATTTACATTCTGTCCTTTGGTGACCCACTCATTTCCTACTTTGACCCTTGGGTGACACAGACCCTTAATGAGGTCAGCAGAGTTCAGACCCATGAGATAAGCGACTTTGTCGGCATCTGGAGTGAAAACCTCACAGTTACACCTCTCTACCCATATTGAACTGTAACATGTGTGGGTATTACATCCAACATGAAAAATGAATACACACCCTCAGTTCCATCAGCTTCTGCCTGCTCCTCTCTCTGCTTCTGCTTGAACTTCATGTTACCATAGTGCATAATGGAACCAGTCAGCTTGTAAATACCGTTCTTTCCTCTTGAGTAAAGCCCAGTACATCAAATGCATCCTGTAACAAATAAAATATTGCATTCAGTAACTACATCTCCCACCCACAACATACCTCTGTATAAGTAAATGGGAAAGTGAAAGCAGGCCTACTCACATCAGTAGCCACCAGCTCATCAGCATCAACAATAGAGGCTACTTGTGTCTGTCTCCTTGGGAGATGAACGCGTAGTCATAGGGGTTGGAGGTGATCAACAACATCTCTGAAGAAAGCAAGACCATAGGTTAAGTAACACTACTGGAACTGAGCTAAGAAAACAAAATAAGTAGACATTTATTTCACATTCATACACACAAATGACTGCAGATATACATGCATTTCTCACCCAACAGCTCCGGTTTCTGTTGGGACAGGATCTGGTAGAAGATGTGGTAGTCTCTCTCAGCCTTGAGCTGAAAAGTGACACGGGACTTCTCCAGCAGATCTGGGGCATTGAAGAGTAATTAAACTTTAAAGCCATACATTCGGTCTCCACAGATGAAGGCAATCAAAAAGGGCTTTTTTACTTACAGGTCTCAATATCTGCTGATGCCAGCTTGCCGCTCACACCGAAGTGGATACGGATGAATTTACCCTAGCATGAGTGACACATAAAAATTAAACATGGCAGTGATAAAAGAGTGGAATTTGAGTTGATAACGAGTTGAAAATCAATAGAGGGCTTACGAATCGGGAGGAGTTGTCATTTCTGATGGTCTTGGCATTACCAAAAGCTTCCAGAGCAGGATTACACTGGATGATTTGATCTTCCAGTGTGCCCTGGGAAAATAAAACAATATATCAACTCACCTTTCAAATGCCAGGTGTTGGAGACTGGCCTGGCCACACCCACCTAGTATCTCCACTTATTTTCATATAACTGAGATACTAGTTTAGCTTCTTTCAATGTGTTTATGTCTCCCACTGATGGCAGGTCAGTGAATGACGAATTTTGAAATCAAAAGTGGCCGTGGTAATAGCCATACCTGCAAACATAAAAAAGTTGCAGGCAAAATAGGAAATAATGTTAGGAATCACTGATCAATGTGATTTCTAAGTTAACGTAAAAACTACGTCCATTACGATGCTAAAGTAGGAAAAAGTTCACAATTGTGAGTGCCCAGACTTTCTTGACAAATTGAGTGAGACTGGTAAAATTAGGTTTCTTGGAGATGCCTCCGAAGTGGAAATTATGTCCAGCACACATTGAGGTGATTTACCTTTTTCTCCTGAGAGGGGTCCTTCTTTCCAGAGGCTGCAATGCTAGCAAAGTACTGGATGACTCTTTTGGTGTTTACTGTCTTTCCAGCACCAGATTCTCCACTATTGGTGGAAATGAAAGTATGCAAAGGTTCACTCCCTCATTAACAAGTTAACAAGAAATGTAGAATCAAAGACTGAATTATACTCACGTGATAAGGACAGACTGGTTCTCTCTGTCTGTGTAATGTACAAGAATGAAATGTCAATATAAATCCAAAAACATACGTCATTATTTATAAATTCATGTTGTTAATTTTCATCAATTTTTAATACACTGCATACCCATTTAATGCCAAAGTGGTAGCTTTAACAGAAGATCTTTACCTGTTAGCATGTACTGGTAAGCATTATCAGAGATGGAGAAGATGTGGGGAGGGGCTTCTGATCTCTTCTTGCCTCTGTAGGCATTGACAACGTCCCTGTTGTACACTGGCAAAAACTTGTAGGGATTGACAGTGACACAAAACAGCCCAGAGTAGGTCTGTACAAATAAACATATTAACATAATAAACATATATTATATTAACAAAATAAACATATTATTTATTATGAACAATGTAAACAAATAAGGCATCAAAGTAAGTCTAAAGACAGAAATATATGGTAAGTTTGGACATTTGTTATTGATACTATGGGCCAGAGCCTCATGTTTGTACTCACGTAGATCATCCAGGCTGCATAACGCTCTTTGAGGTTAAACAGCACAGCCGGCTCATGCAGGAAGGTGAACATCGCCATGTCCTCAATTTTGTCATACTTAGGCGGGTTTTGTTGGTGGCAATCTATGTCTTTCACAGTGACAGTCTGTGTAATAGAAACAAAATCAGTCTATTTGGAGAATTCTCTCCTTCATCTTTATGTTACATATTTGTTATAAATCTAAGCAGCTCAACACAAAATTGGCAAAATTTCATTTATACAGTAAGCTGTCAGTAAGTGAGCTTTCAAATGAAAAAGATTAGCTAAATGGAAAATTATATAACAATGCAAGTGCAAGTGATTCAGTAAAGGTAAGTTTGCATTACCTTATCAAACTCAGTAAGAACAGTGACTTTGTCACCGTCTCTGCTTTGGACAACGCCCTTCACAAATTCAACCTCAGGGTCTGTCACGAAGCAGGCCCTCTTAATGTCAAAGGGGCGAGTCTGGGCCTCTAGACGCTCCATATCCGACTTCCTCAGAAAAGAAGCCGCCTCCCCAAACTCTGCCATCAACGCATCACCCATGGTGAAGACTGCAATGATATGAACTAATTAATTCCTAAACCATGAGACCTTATCGATGAAGAACATGATTATAGTAACATGTAGAGCACTGAGAAGTCAGAATGGGAAAAAGTTGCTTAGGATATAATTTTATATCCTAAGACTAGCATATGACAGGCAGACATTACATTACATTTGGCTGACACATTTTTAACCAAAGCGACTTACAGTCCTTTGGCCAATACTGTTAAGAAACTGAGGTAAGTGTTGTTGAGTTGTTTTAAGTCAAGATTTGAAATGTATGAAGTGGATCAGGAGAATCAGATTGGTGACGTTTGCCTGGTTTAATAAGATATCATAGTGAAAGTGTGGCCATACAGGTTAAAATGATCAAAAATATACACTAGTATATGGTATGTAGATATGTATCTTGGTTTCACAAGGAGGGGTTAGTTATTGGTACATACTCTAAAACATAGCCAGACATTGGCTATGATGTCAGAGTTTAGCTTGATAGACTACAAAATGGAATGTCAACTCTTCCAGATTTGACTTAGACACTAGACCGTCACCTACCAATTTTTTTTTAAATCAGTTTTTCACCTCATAGCAACATAGGCGCTAATAATGTCTGTTTTAAAGCCTCTTCTCAAGAAGACTTATCTGGATGCCTCCATGCTAAACAATAACAGACCCATATCCAATCTACCATTTGTTATTTATTTCAAGCCATTTGTTATTTATTTCATTCTACCATTCTACATTACACCATTTGTTATTTATTTCATTCTACCATTTCTTTCTACCATTTGATATTTATTTCGAGATTGTAAGTTGATTAAAGACTGTTTTTAATCATTTCAATTTATAAATTGAAATGATTAAAAACAGTCTTAAATCAACTTACAATCTTGAACCTTCCTAATGTATAATGGGTATTTTGATTACCTTCAGTCAGGTTTTCAGGCAAATAACAGCATTGAAACAGCTCTTATTTAGGTTTAAAAATATCAGTCCTAGTGTTATTGTACCTTGGTACCATTGGTTCAAGTAATACCTACAACAGAGGAGCTTCTTTGTTAACATCGGCAACTGTACCTCAACACCAACGTCCTTGACCTGTGGTGTTCCCCAGAGGTCTATCTTGAGGCCACTATTATTCAACGTTTATATGCTCCCGATTGCACAAATCTTCAAGAACAATTTGTTGAACAATTTGATTTCCTCATAGCTATGTGATGACACACAAATTGAATTGGCCCTGTCCCCTAATGACTATGGTCTTGAATCTCTTATTCAGTGTATTGATCAAATTAGCAAATGGATGTCGCATAATTTTCAAAATTGTCTCAAAACATAGAATAAACTAAAGTAATTATATTTTGTATACCAACCCAATACCTTCAATCTGTCCCTGCACTGGATTCCAGTAAGTAATATAATTGCTTGTTTATAAATCACTAACTGGAATGGGACAAAATTACCTATCAGACACGGTTCAGACCAATTTTAACTGAATTATCCCTGTGTAAATCTCCCTTGTCCCTGTAAATCTCACCTTGTTTGGGTCAAGCCTTAGTTGGTCTGTTATACAGATATGATGTCACTTGCTGTAAGTGAACAAACAAGAAACATTCAGATAACACAGTGTTACAGCGGCAGTGCTGCAGGTACACTTTGAGTCCTTGCACAGAATGCTAACTGAACAGATCCATGTGTCTGTCTCTGACTGTAGTCAGACATGCCTCTGTATCCACTATCCAAATGTCTGTCTATGCATTTAGCTATCATTCTTACTATCCTCCTCCATTTAACTCTCTCTATCTATCTATCCATCCATTTGTCTGCTCCTCTCAGTAGCAGTAGATTGACTACTTACCTCAAGGTTGGTCTTTGCTGTATCTGCTGTCAAGGCCATGGTTGATTCACCCTTTTTGTAGGGGACGGTCCATCCCAATATGGACAGAGCATCAACTGACTCCCACCACACCAGAGTTTTGTTAAAGGAAAACTGGCCACAAGGGTGGAGGCATGTGGCAACAATAGGCTTCTCTAGACAGGAGGGAGCTGGCACATGCAGGCACAGTGGGAGAGAATGGCAGAGCATTATCAGCACCTGAACTTGGTCCCTAATTTGGAGTTTGCTATTGTGAGATGCCCCTCTGACCTTGTCTTTGACTCTTTCAGTGTCCTCCTTGTCATCTCCCTGGCCAAGCAGAAAATTCCAACCTGCTGATCCATGTGCACTTCATTTTTACTGTCTACATCACTTATGTACCTGAACCTTTTGGTACATAAAAGATTTAGCATCCTTTTGGAATCCTATCAATAACAAATAAAAACCTTGCCTCATACACCCTAAACTTCTGCAATTTGGAAACTGATCCAACAACAACCACAGCTGTCTTTTCAGTAGACCAAGAACTGCACTACTGTCATTGCATTGTTTCCTTGAGGACAAAGATAACCCTGTGATTTAGTCTCAGGTTCCTCCATCAACCGTAGATAGCCTTTGGAGCATCCGTCAGTGTTCCTTCCCACCCTTATGAATTTGTACAGCAGCTGCTCTTTGGACTCAGAGGCCTGAGTGCACACACAACTGCTGATACTGTGTGTTATACAGATGGTACTGAAACACATACAACAATTATTTTTTCATAATTAATATAGAACAAATACCTAGTTCGTATTTTATTTGAAAATGACAGGAAGACCTGGGATTGGTCATTTTCAACTGATTCGCATGACCACAAAACTTTTGCACTTGATAGTGACACATGCAAACTAGGTGCTTTCAGATCTACAAATGTAAAAGCTTTGTGCCTGTTTCAAATATATATAAAGATTATAAATAAGAGACAGTAGTTATGTAGAAATGTAAGGGAAATCATGCATTATACTACTGCAGAAATTAAGTCTACTGGGTAATTGGCCATAGCTTAATTACAAATCTACAAATGCACATCCTTGTGTCTACATCCAAAAAGTCTGCTGATAACTGAAATAAATGTACCGGATGGTAATTGAATCCACTACAAAAGAAAATCATCTTGCATACTACTGAATACATTATTATAATAATAATAATAATAATATTAATAAACATTTGTATAGCACCTGTCATACACAGAATGCAGCTCAAAGTGCTTTTCATGTGGAACATTTAACACAATAATAATTTATAACACAATTTGAGGGGCACAATAATTGAGGGGCAGCCGTGGCCTACTGGTTAGCACTTCGGACTTGTAACCGGAGGGTTGCCGGTTCGAACCCCGACCGGTAGGCCACGACTGAAGTGCCCTTGAGCAAGGCACCTAACCCCTCACCGAGCTCCCCGAGCGCCGCTGTTGTTGCAGGCAGCTCACTGCGCCGGGATTAGTGTGTGCTTCACCTCACTGTGTGTTCACTGTGTGCAGTGTGTTTCACTAATTCACGGATTGGGATAAATGCAGAGACCAAATTTCCCTCACGGGATCAAAAGAGTATATATACTTATACTATACTTATAATAGTGAACAAAATAATAAGAAGAAGAATAACAATAACAATAATAAAAATAATACCTTTTGAGGCTAACACAGCAAGTTGTTGTGGTAGTATATATATATACACTTTGCTAACAATCCTTAGGCCTTATTGATGTGGACTAGCCTCAGTATGTTCTTAGTATTTGTTGTGATTATATGAATTTATATATAGACGTTTAAGGAACACAATGACAGGAATACTGGCAGCCTTAACCCCCTACAAGCACGGCATATGGCGACAGTGGCAAGAAAAAACTCCTATATTCCTGGAAGAAACCTTGAGCAGAACCCGACTTAATAGGGGGAGCCCATCTGCTTCTGGCTTGCTGCAGCTCTAATAGCAGCAGTCGATTGGAGAATAATCTGAAAAAGTATTCTACAAGATAAAATGAGTTTACTAAAAGCTCTCATATACAGGCATGTTTTCAGGTCTTTTTTAAAAGATATCCACTAAACTCACCTGTTTGATGTACAGAGGCAGGGCGTTCCATAGCTTTGGTGCATAATGGATAAAAGCAGCTTCTCCACTTTGCTTGTGGAGCACTTTGGGTACAATTAAAATATTAGCATTGGAAGATCTAAGTTTCCTTTGTGGTTGATAAGATATTAAAAGCTTAGAGATATATGAAAATACCATTCAGAGCTTTGTAAGTAATTAACATAACTTTAAAAACAATTCTATAGGAAACAGGGAGCCAGTGCAATTCAACTAACACAGGGGTGTTGTGCTCACTAATTCACGGATTGGGATAAATGCAGAGACCAAATTTCCCTAACGGGATCAAAAGAGTATATATACTTATACTTAATAGTCCATTGCACTAACCTACTAGTGATAAAGGCATGGATTAGTTTTTCTGCATCTTGTTGAGTTTAAAAGGGCAGCACTAATTGGCAATGTTTCTCAGGTGGAAATAAGCTATCTAAGTAACTTTACTGAGGTGGGGCTTGAAGCTTAACTCTGTATCTAAGATGACATCTAGTCTTGTTACTTTTGGTTTGACCTGTTGTGCCAGGTTCCCAAGATTACTAAGAACGGTGTCTCACTTTCATTTTGGTCCAACCAAAAGTACCTCTATTTTGTCATCTTTTAGCTCTAAAAAATGTTGCTCATCCACTGATTAATGAAGGTTAAACTTGTGATAAGGGAGCAGAAGCCATCTGGGTTTCTTGGCTCCACAGAAATAAATAATTGGGTATCTTCTGCATAGCTGTGGAAGTTCACATTATGCTGACTTATGATGTTTCCTAACGGAAGCATATAGGGAAAAGAGCAGAGGACCATGACAGCTCCCCTGGGCCACACACCGAAAGGCAGGTCATGTTTTACAGACACGTGATCTCCTAGACTAACATAAAAATATCTGCAAGTAATGTAGGTTTGAAACCAGTTTAGAACATTATCAGAGAGACCCACCCACTTCACAAGGAAGGTGAATTAGAATGTTATGATCAATGTTTGGTGTTTGATGTAGCCTGTCAATGGTGGAGAACAACATCCTAGAGTTTTCAGCAATTACTGTACCTTAGAGAAGGGGATCCTTCTCTCACTCCGAACAGCTCTATTATAATTTGCTATTTTTTCTTTTAGAATGGCACAGTGAACCTGTAACTTAGTTCTTCTCCATGTTCTCTCAGCTTTACTACATTATCTTTTTAGGTCATGGATATTTCCGTTCATCCAAGGAGTAAGTTTGCTACAGGGCCTTTTGTCTTTAGAGGAGCCACTCTGTCAAGCAGCAGGACGCCTAGTTTACTATTGAAGGCCTCTACCATTTGGTCAAAAGAATGATTTAAAATATCTGAATTTATAGAGCCTGCCAGAGCTATGAACTGCTGTTCTGCTCTAGTATCCAAGAACTGTGATTTAATTGTTGTTTCAGGATGAATTTTAAGGCATTTATTATGACATTAAAAGATACACAATATTGATCATACATATTTTATATCGTTTACCGATAAGTCAGTGACTTCTATCCCTCTATAGATGACTAGATTGAGGGTGTTGCCAAGGTTGTGGGTGAACCCTGTAATATGCTGCTTTAGCTCTGAACTGTCCAATACATTAAGGAACTTACTGGCTTTAGCATCAATGGTCTTATTGACATGGATGTTGAAATCACCATTAAGTCTACTAGGTATGTGGCCCCTAACCTCTCTGATATCCATCTAAAAACAGTAGTTCAGCTGTTTGCACAAAATAAGTCAAGGAGGTGTTGAGCCATAGGCATCTGAGTCTTACATTATCACTTGACTTGGGGTCAAGAAAACTGTCAAGACATGTTTACACACCAAAGAAAGTGTAAAGCCACCCACAAGGTTCCGTTAATGTGACTGTGATGTCCTAAGAGTGAGAGTGATTTTTCTTCACCCACTGAGACATTTGAGATCACTGGATACGCAACCTCTATTCTCCCAAATCCTTATTTAGATAGCTGTGGGATGTTAGACATGTCATTCCATCTCTTGTGTGACCCTTATGGGGATCAGTCTCAGCTGCCAAGAGTCCTTGAGCCATCACCACTACTGCCGGGAGGTCATCACATCTTCTCTTGGAGGATTGATATCATTGGCATGGGAGGACTTGCTGTGGCAGGTGGCTACACAGACTCCCGTGACATTCTGCTCAAGCCCACTGGGATTAGATGTCTTGACTGCATGCATCATAAAGTTTACTTGTCTATGTCCACATAAATTCAAAGACTATCCCATGGAAGGGGGACAGAGAAGTGGTAATCCTGTGGGAAATTTGTTTGCTAAGGACCATAAGCATACAGTATGTGGCCTGGCCATAAAAAGAAAAATGTAGGCGTACTCATTAACCCTTACGAGCCTATTGACACAAAGTGTGTCAAAAAACTACACCATTCTTCTCTGTTAAATGAAATTTAAAAAAAATTAAAACGAGATTAGGTACTTGTCTGTACGATAAAGTATTCAAATAAAAAAAATCATGAAATTAAATCAAATTGCATTATATTCACAGTTTATACCACTTATACCATCCATTGCTCTTATTTGAATTACCCGCGAATGATCGGATAGATATGGCACACATGTCACATAAAAGCTTGCTGTCATTAGATACATTTCAATGAAATTTGAAATCAAATCAAGTATTATGTATTATGTAGCATTATATTAGATGGTGGCAGATCTGGATAGCCTAGACTCTGCTGAAACAGTAATAATATATATCATGTGTGAATGGCTGTATCAGTATATTTCTGACTGCAACATTTTTTACATTCATTTTACAAATATGTGTCAAATGGTGTGGTTTCAGAATTGTTTAGGGTACAGTGATGTTCATGGGATACAATTTGTGAGATAGAACACAGTGAGGCCCTGTTGCCTTGTAGCCAAAGTTGCTAAGAAAGTGACTTAGTGCTGTTTTGTTGCATGATGCACATGAATGTCTCCTTCCCTTTGTCCTTGAGTACAAAGATAACCCTGTGAAATTCTTGATACTTGAGAGTGAGCCAAATATTTAAATTTAATCTGCAACAGATGGTCTTGGACAATTTTGATTCATGAAAGAAGGTGGTTGCTAACATATTCAGTTTAGGGCTATATAACGGTATGCCATGGTCAAATTTGAGGAAAAGTTTATTTAATAAATCAAAGAAAAAGTTTTTATGATCAGCAAGATCAGAGCGCTTATCCTCCATCTATCACCTCTGTCAGACATGGAGATGGATGTGTGTGTGTGTGTGTGTATGCGTGTGTGTTGAGAGCTGTGTTGTGAAGTGGAGCACAACAGGTGTCACCTTGTCATCTCCTTGGAGAGTCTCAGTGGAACAGCTGTTGCAGCCAATAGACTCCTCCTCTGTGACCAGTCACCCTCAGCATCACCTTGAGACACTCTGAGGAGACAGAGCATTCATTTCAATGGACAGACATGTCAGTGTAGGATCAGCCTAAGACAATCACAAGGACGTGTAGAGATTCTTATTCTTTTTACCCCGTACCAGATGGGCTCACTTAATATCAGGTCAGTGTAGCAGTAGTACAACAGGAGAACTTAATGTGTAAAAGTAAGCAGGCTTCACTATATTAAACGTGCTGTGATATAATGTTCTTGATTTGACTGTGGTAATTTGTTTATAGTTTATGTCTTCAGTCTTTTTAAAATAGTATGACATGTTATTTGTATTATTAAATGTGCAGTATTGTTAAATATTATGATTGTTTTATTATCATTTCTAAAGACCTTTCACCCTTTTATCACTTTAGCAGACTTGTGATAGTTATTCCCACAATAAGTTAAGTTTATAATTGCATGTAAAAATATCATGCTAGAACCAGTGGTTAGAGTGTTCAGTAATAAACATATAATTTCAAGAATGTAACAGAATTTTAACATGTTTTTTCAAACCTATTGTGATTGGATATTAATAGCATAAAAGCAAACAAAACAACAAAAATATCTGTGGTATTATTTTCCTTAAAGAACAGCAATACTCCTACTCAGTGGTACAGCGTACAGTACATTTATTCAAGTACTATACATACTATAACATTTTGAGGTCCTTGTGTGCCTATACCTGGAGTTTTTCCATTTGATATCTCCACTAACTCATGGGTTTAAGCCTACTTGCTATGGACCCTTTTAAGAGAGTTCCATTATCAGCATCATAGTTGGCCCCACAAGACTTCCTTTTTAACATTCCATATGTTATCTTAATGCAGAGGAAGTAGATTGGGGCCCAAATAGAACGTTCAAGCATTGTTTTTGTTTCTATTGTTGAAAGGGTCTATAGAACGCCCACCTCCCTGTGTGGCTAGACTGCATGGTCAACAACAATGCAGGTTACATTACACTACATTACAGTGGAAAATAACGTACTTTCTACTCCACTGCATTTATTTGACAGTAGTGATGGGCGATATAAATGTAAAACTATATGACCATTACTATTCACCAACAGTACCTATTTTGAGCTTCTTCTGCCTTCCTTCACAATACTTTTGCATACAGTACCCTCACATTAACTTGCGTTCCCAACGTTAGAAATGTTGTGGTATTTCAGACATCATTATCCCACACCTGTTATCGTTTGCTAGGTGGTCTTTTTGTGGCTTGAATTTCCCCTGGGGATCAATAAAGTATCTATCTATCTATCTATCTATCTATCTATCTATCTATCTATCTTTTGGGCCACCCCCTCAAGGGATCTAGATTTTACTGGCTTGAAGTCGATGGTGGGGGCCCATAAGACCATAAAACCTATCGTTTCTCCCTTAAATAAGGGATCTAACTCTAGTGCCTTCCCCATAATTAGTAACACTGCTGTGCCTTGAAGTCGATGGTGGGGATGCATATATAATGCACCATAAAACCTATATAGCTCTTTCTCCCTGTTGAATAAATACAGTAGATACAATTGTGTGTAATGGTGACTTGGGGGGCAGCTTTGTATATCCCCAATATAATTTACTAACAGCCTTTGCTATTGGTAGAAACCGTAGAAGGTAATGTCAGTCTTAGGACTATGTCCGAGACATTCCAAAGACCCTTGTGTTTCAGTCTAGTCTAAGCGAATCTCCGTTGGCTACATGCATTTAAACTGCATCCAGCAACTTGACAATATTGCAATGAGCAGCTGCTTCAATACAGGGCATTAATATTGTATTGAATATTAATTGTTTAAATATTAATTGTGTTTTAAAAGATGTATGATGTATTATAATGGCTTGCTTTTTCTGTCTGTTGCAGCCCTTACAAAGCGCTCCTACATCACAGATATCATCAGAAGGTAAGGGACAGAACCTGAACATCATTGCTTGCTAAGGGATGGCCATTATCTCAAGGTTAATAGCCTAGATAATAGTTGTAAGTCAAGGTCTTAATAATGATAGTATGGATTGTTACGGAAAGTTTACAGGCAGGTTTTGAATTCACCAAAGCTGATCGTAAAATATATTCTTTTTATTTGATCTTTAATTGAATTAGCTTGATGAGTGGATGACAACTGCCAAGTCTGACATTTCTGTCATAGTCGTTTATCATTGCCACTGTAATGTATGTTTACAGTTGACTTACATTCCTATTGCAGTTATTCTCTCTCTACAAACACATTTGAAGGCGGGATCAGGTGGGATCGGGAAACAATCCGGGTCCCCGTGGCCCCTTGAGCTTGATTGGGGTAAGGGCACTGTAGCTAGATGCACCATGCGAAGGCTACTTGTGCATTTTGCACTTTATATTTGAGAGACTGAAAAAAGCTGGCGGTTGGGAGCTGGATCTCACATATTTTAAAGGTGTACAATGCAGTTTCAGGTATTTTTGGCAACTGTAGAGCTCCCCTTAGAGTCACAATATATTATTTTGCCGTTGTAAATAGCCTACTTCTCATGGCTTGTCCCCCCTGTACACAATGAAAATGCTTTAGGCATAGGACTAACAACAGGCAAAAACTATCTCTAAATTGCTATATCTACTGACAAGGTAATGTTTCACGATTCTAATGAGATGTCTTCGGGTCGGCAATTCTTGAAGTTGCATTGCTGATTCTCTCGGTAGCGACCTGCTACGGCTATGCTCTATGGTAATCATGCTAGGTGAACGATTTCCCTATTACAAGTTTATTTACCATCAAATTGGGTTTGTGTATTAAGGTAAAAATCTTGCACAGTGTACCTTTAAAACCTGTGACCTAAGGTGTGTGTGTGTGTGTGTGTGAGAGAGAGCATGCATGTTGTCTAGAGGGTGATGGTTGATTGTATCTTTGCCATATTTGTCCCAGGTGAATGTAGTAGTACTTAGTACTGAATAAGTAGGATTTTTGAGTTATGTGTCTTGTTCTCTGAAGGCCTGCTGTGAATGTATAGGTGGGGTCCTTGATGAATGTTACATGCAAGTATCTCATAGACAGAAAAACAACAGAAACACTTTTTAAGTGATTGTATTGGAATGCATTCCATACTGAAAACTAAAACACAGCAAACAAGAACTTTTCAGACATGTCCATCATGAGAGCTTCATTCTTCATCGTGTCCTTTCTGTGATACAGCAAAAAAAATATTTCAGCAATATGTGGATAAATTTGATTGACAGGGGTCAAAATAATCTACCAGCCACTTTCACGTTTTACCAGCATTTCACTGGTGGCTAGGGCTAATTTTGAGCCCTGATGTTGACATGATTTACCATTACCTTGTGTGTTTTATGTTTTCTTTTTTTATTATTATTCTTTATTTTTTAAACTATTCTACTAGACTATTGCCCTTATATGCTTTTATTAGCTATTTCTGTTTGCTTGTGTTTATGTAAAGCATATTGAATGACCACTGTGTATAAAATGCGCTTTATAAATAAAGTAGGCTTGACTTGACATGATTATGAATGATTTCATAGTCACTGTACTGCTGACGGCTGCAAATATAGTGCAATGTATTATAGAAATATGTGTATGCTGGTCATGACATTGATATTAATGTATTCATATTCAATACAGTGGCAACTGTTGCTCTCACCTTGCCACCGGTATCACGGCTCTTGGCTCTCATCTTGTTGACCTGAGACTCAGCTATATCAGCTCTCTCCTCAGCCTCATCCAGCTCATGCTGCAGCTTGCGGAACTTGCCCAGGTTGCTATTGGCCTGCTCTTCCTGAAATGTGCACACAAATTAAGTGTATTTTGTTTATTGTTTATTTGCATGTTCAGCAGTTAATAGATTAAAAGACTTTGATAATAGATAAAACAAGGAAGAGAAGGAAAAACTAAGGAAAAGAGGATGTTCACTTACAGCCTCCTCTGATGTTCTCTTGTAGGACTTGACCTTCAGCTGCAGTTTGTCCACCAGATCCTGAAGACGGCTCAAATTCTTTTTGTCCTCTTCAGTCTACAGATGGGAGAGGTGGGTGAATTTTAGCATTTAGCATTATGTATTGTCAAAAGTTTTTTGGTATGGTATAATTTAATATACCTGATAGGTGAGCTCCTTGATGCGACGCTCATATTTACGGATTCCTTTGACAGAATCACTGGCCTTCCGTTGTTCCATTTCCACCTCACTTTCCAGCTCTCTCACCTACAGTAAATGTCGACAAATAAAGACAATATTGAACAAATGGTGATATGTCTACCTGTAATTATATCTAGTTGAGCACTGATTGTTAGAAAATCCTTTAGAAAAAATGCAGCACTCACCCTAGACTCCAACTTCTGGATCTGCTTCTTGCCACCTTTCATGGCTATTTGTTCAGCTTCATCCAGACGGTGCTGCAGGTCCTTGATGGTCTGCTCCATGTTCTTCTTCATGCGCTCCAGGTGAGAACTGGTGTCCTGCTCCTTCTTCAGTTCCTCTGCCATCATGGCAGCATCAGTGATGGCCTTCTTGGCCTTTTCCTCAGCATTCCTGCACTCCTGCACAGCCTCCTCTACTTCATTCTGCAGCTGGGATGTATCACCCTCCAGCTTCTTCTTCTGGTTCAGCAGGCTGGTGTTCTATGGGGAAGACAGAAATGTTAACAATGGTCTGAGTCATATGAATAAATCTGAAAACCACCATATTTAGGATTTTACCTGAGAGTGCAGCAGCTGCACCCTCTCACTGACGTCCAGCAGCTCCTGTTCAGCCAGTTTCCGGCCTCTCTCAGTCTGCTCCACCAGGGACCTCAGCTCATCCAATTCAGCCTGCAGCAGATTGCTGCGTCTCTCCACAATAGCAGTGTTCTCTTTGAGATCATCATTATTACGTAGAGCGTCATCCAATTGCAGTTGAGCATCCTGCAATGTACACATGTTAAATATGTAAACATGTATTTCTCTGTATTCAGCTATTTATTCAAAAAGATAGTTAACATAGAGCAGAAATAAAGTTGCATGTTTCAGACAAAATGGATGTATGGGATATATGCTAATACTGTATATGGGTTATTTTAAAGATACCTTTGACTACATGCACCACTACCAGTAAGTGAATAGAGAAGATGGAAAAATATATGAGGGAAATCTTTGGTAGGGTATGGGCAAAAAGTGCTACAGTTGAATATTAGCTGTTACGTCAGATTTAGACCTATGGTCAGGTCAGGTTAGACCTCTTGACTGCACTATTTAGTAAAACGTGCGCACAATTTAGTAAATTGTGCTCACAATTTGGTTAAACGTGCACACAATTTACTAAATTGAGGGCACAATTTAGTGAAATGAGCGCACTATTTAGTAAAACGGAGAGGCTGCCTTTTCACCGGATGAATATTAGCTGTCACGTCAGGTGTAGGAATGCACTCCTATAAGACCTACAGTATGCAGTTAGTGATTTCTTGACAGTCAATGGGATTATGGAGCTCTTGGCTGCATTGTTTTACCTTCAGATGTCCATGCAGACCCTTGAGCTGCTTCTGGGCCTCAGATGCCTGCCTGTTGGCCTGGCTGAGCTGGATCTCCATCTCATTGAGGTCTCCCTCCATCTTCTTCTTCACCCTGAGAGCCTCATTCCTGCTGCGAGTCTCAGACTCCAGGGAGCTCTGCAGGGTATCCACCACTCTCTGCTGGTTCCTCTTGGCCTGCTCCATCTCCTCATCCTTCTCAGCAAGTTTACGCTCAATGTCAGCTTTGACCTGATTGAACTCCAGCTGAGCTCTGAGTATCTTACCCTCCTCATGTTCAAGGGTACCCTGTGGAGAAATAGGAACAGGATAATCTACTTAGTTCTGTAAACATAAGCTTCCTTGCTTGCTTACTGTAGTTATATACTTCTGTAAACACAAGCATCTTATGCTATCTTGGAATGAGGGAAACTAGTTTTCTAATTATTTTGATCTTCATGAATGTACCTCAGCTTCCTCTAGGGCAGTCTGGATCTCTGCCTTCTCTTGCTCAAGTGTCTTCCTGACCTTCTCAAGCTCATGAATGCTCTTTCCAGTCTCACCAAGTTGCTCAGTGAGATCAGAAATTTCCTCTGGAAAGCAGACCAACAGTAGTTAGTTGTGTGATCATTAGTTGTGTCACTTAAACAATCATATAAGGTTTGTCTTAAGGGAGGATCAAACAGACCTTGGAGATTTTTGTTCTCCCTTTTCATGGTCTCAAGGTGATCCAAAGATTCCTCATAAGAGTTCTTGAGTTTGAAGAGCTCAGTGCCAAGAGATCTGGTCTCTTTCTGGGAACTCTCCAGCTCAGTCTGGGACTCCTCAAACTTTTGTTTCCACTCAGACAAGACCTGTTAAGGCAAAAATCTTTAAGTCCATGTCTGGAAACCGTGTTAAGGCATATTGACAATGATGTTTTGACCATTTGTTTTTTTACCTTATCAAAGTTTCTTTGTCTCTTGTCTAGAGCAGCAGCAGCAGCATTGGATCTCTCCACATCTACCATGAGATCTTCAATCTCATTCTGCAGTCTATGCTTAGTTTTCTCCAGGGAGGAGCATTTGGCATTGACAGCCTCCACAGCTTCCTCTGCATCTTGCAGACGCTGAGCCAGCTTTTTCCTGAGGAAAAAAATTAAATGAAATTGACATGTGCATGCCATAGCTAATCATTGATTTTAAAGAATTCATACAGTCAGTTCAGGGGGGCCTACTTGGCATCTTCCAGCTCCTCAGTCCTCTGGATGGCATCAGTTTCGTACTTGGTTCTCCACTGAGCCACCTCAGAGTTGGCCTTGGAGAGACTGCGCTGCAGCTCAGCCTTGGCCTCCTGCTCCTCCTCATACTGCTCCCTCAGGAGGTCAGCATCATGACGAGAGGACTGCACTGCATGGGCTAGTGCATTCTTGGCCTGTGGATAGTATCAGATACAAGTCCATCAGTTATGTCATAGCTGGAGAGGAACAATTAAAAGACTTTTCTGCAAGTCAGTTATGAATACCTTCACTTCCTCCTCAAGTTGCCTCTTGAGATCCTCAACCTGCTGCGTGTAGGACTGTTTGCCTCTTGTCAGTTGAGAAACAAGTGAGTCTTTCTCTTCCAGCTGTCTTGTAAGCTCACCTTGATGAACGGAATATACATTTTTCAATGATGATGCTTCTTTTCTTCTTTTTTTTCTTAATACGTGTATCAAATCACTCAGTTGTTTCACCATTTTGACTTACCATTTTCAGTTTGAAGCTTGGCTTTCTGCATAGAGAAGTCATTGATGGAGCGCTGGCCCTCCTCAGCCTTTGTTCTGTATTCAGTCATCTGGTCCTCCAGTGTTCTGCACATCTTCTCCAAGTTTGTCTGACAAAATAATAAAACATTGTTTTCACGTACTATTTCTTGAAAACTGTTGTCAGTATAGAGAATTCAGTGAGAACCATTATACAGGTTCTGCCTTTAGCTATTTTGTACAAACCTTGGCCTTGGAGACCTGCTCCATGTTGGAGACCACATCGTCCAACTCCAGACGGAGCTCACTCTTCTCCTTCTCTAGCTTTTGTTTCACTCTCTGAAGGTTGTCAATCTGCTCCCCGAGGTCAGCTACACTGTCTGCATGCTTCTTCCTCAGTGTGGAGGCAGTGGCCTCATGTTGCAGAGTGGACTCTTCGAGGTCTCTGCGCAGCTTCTGGAACTCAGCCTCCCTCTTCTTGTTCATCTCTATCTGGGCAGCAGTGGCACCTCCAGCCTCCTCCAGCCTCTCACTGATCTCCTCCAGCTCTCTGGCCAGGTCTGCCCGCTGCTTCTCCACTTTGGCTCGGGCAGCTCTCTCAGCCTCCAGCTCTTCCTCCAACTCCTCAATGCGAGCCTAAAGAAAGTAAAATAGTAAGATTTTTCAAAACGTTTGTCTTGTGAGAAACATACAGTACATGTATTTTTTACATTTTTTTTTTTCCTATCAATTTTTATTTTTAATTTACCTGCAGCTCCTTCAGTTTCTTCTGGAGCTGGGCACCCATAGCTTGTTCATCTTCAATCTTGCTATTAAGTTGACTGATCTCAAAGTCTTTCCTGTGTTAAAACAGGATTTGTTAAAACAGGCCAGTGAAAAATATCAATGGCATGAATATATCTTTTCTCTGTGTAATTATTATTTATTATTGATGATTTGTACACACTTCTTCATCCTCTCTTCAAGCTGCTGTTTGTCATTCTCCAAGTCCATAAGACTTTCCTGAGTCAACTTTAAGTCACCCTCAAGCTTCCTTTTAGCTCTCTCAAGATCCATCCTAAGTTTCTTTTCCTGTTCCAGGGACCCTTCAAGCTATTTCGGATTAAAAAAAAGAAATTGTGTTAAGTGTCTTCATTCATTTTATGCATTGAGACATAGGTGCCTGTTTTAATTGCCTACATCATCAACTTGCTGTTCCAACTTGGTTTTGGCCTTAGTCAGAGTGTTGACTTTGTCCTCCTCACTCTGAAGGTCATCCAACGTTTGCTGGTGAGCCTCCTGCAATGCTTTCTTCTCCTTAGTCAGCTTGGCAATGATTTCATCAAGAGCTGCCATCTCCTCAGTCAGGTTTTTAACCTAAAAGTAAAGTAGACCATTGTCAAACGATTACTTGATTACTCGATTACTTGACTTCTTCACACTTGCACAGAAAAAGCTGAACACCAAACAGAATTTCACTACATGCTTTACATTAGTATTTCTATGTATGTGACAAATAAACCTCCTTCTATCCTTGACTTCATTATTTGAACATTTTCCTTGGTGATTAGAAAGATTTTCAGTCCTGCTGACCTTATTCTCAGTGGCATGTTTCTCTTTCTCTACTTTAGCTAGAGTGAGCTCCAGATCATCAATGTCCTTCTTGAGCTCAGAGCATTCATCCTCCAACTTCCTCTTCTTTGCAGTCAGCTCTGAATTCATCTCCTCTTCATCTTCTAGTCTCTCAGCCAGCTCCTTGGATTTGGCCTCAAGCTGGATCTTGCTTTTGATTAGACCTTCACATCGCTCCTCAGCATCACAAAGACTGTCTTGTTCCTAGGATGAAGAAAAGATTGTAGATTGGTAGATTAAAGCTACAAAATAAAAATACTAGTACTATATCCGACATATTTGCACGTGCTTTTGAATTTTAGTTAAATTCAAATCGGTAGATCTTTCACCAACTAATACATTTTAGCTGGTGAAATTGTTTAGTGTACTCACAGTCTGGACTTGAAGTTGCAGGTCATTCTTCTCTTGGATAATAGAAACCATTTTCTCCTCCAGCTCTTTTCTACGAGCCTCAGATTTTGCATAGGCCTCCTTCAGCTTCAGGAATTCTTCCTTCATGTTTGCCATCTCTTTCTCAGACTCAGCAGATTTCAAAAGGGGCTTGATCTTAAAGTACATCTTCATCCAGGGCCAATTCTTGACACCCATGAATGCACGGACATTCCACTGGATCACCAGCAGTGCATCCCTGTAATATAATTTTGCTGAAATTAGTCTTTCTCTGATGATTTCTTCTGAAGAGTAGGCAGTATTTCTACCTTTTAAAATAGTTACTATCTACTAATAGTTACTATCTAGTTACTAATTACTATCAATGTTCAACAAATTTGAAGAGAGGTTTTTATTTCCATGATGTGTTGTGGTTATTTAAGTGATAGTGTAATGTAGAATAACGTAATATAAATATGAAATTAATGTATAACAGGAAATTATTTTCAATCAAAAATAAATTTAAAACATATGGTTATTAATGCAGTGTTACCAATACATTGTCTCTGTGTATGGTATTAGATAACTCTAATGTGTACAAATGAGTGCCTAGTACCACTGATATTATATACCATTTGTTATTTTTTAGAGGTTATTCTTACCTGCGTTCTACAATTTTCTTGAATTCAATCCTGGCAATCATTCCACGGGCACTAGACTGTAGACCAGTGATGATGAGAGCGAGACGGTCATCTCTCATCTCCTCAAGGACACCCAGGAGTCCAGCTTTGAAGAACACCTGATAAGAGTCAAAACAGGTAACAGTCTATTTTACTATACAAGTATAGCTGAAATCCTCAACTACCAAAACATATGACATACAAACAGATACCTCAGAAAGTTTCAGATTGTCACACAGTGTTTGCTCTATCATGGAAGGATTATGGGAACATTATACTATAAAGCACCTTAGTGTGTCCAAATCTGTACTGCTCATGGTCAATATCCAGGGATCCAAGCAGTTTTTCTGCTCCTTTCTTGTTGTCAATGAACTGTCCTTCAGGGACAGCTGCAGGATTCAGGATACGGTATCTGAAGAGGTTAAAATAGTCCTGGTATAGACATATTCTCTCAATATTGTTGTAAGAAATATATAATTATTAGGACAAAAATAACAGATTTTACCTCTGTTTGAAGTCTGCATACTGGATCCTGTTGGGGAAGCCCTTTCTGCAGATCCTGATGCCTTCCAGCACACCGTTACAGCGCAGCTGGTGCATGACCAGAGGATTCTCCATGGCCCCAGGAGTCTTGGTCTCGTTGGGGATGATGCAGCGCACAAAGTGGGGGTGAGTTGACCTCAAGTTGGTCATCAACTTGTTCAGATTCTCCTGTTGTTCAGCCATTTAAATAAAAACAAATAGGATTGCACAGAATCCCAGCAGGCCCATTGATCTATATATACTTAAAAGAAAGATATGTGGTACTAATAAATATCTTCACTTTAGTATGTTAATTTAACCTGTCACACTTACCCTGTGAAGGGCAGATACAGTCTGGAAAGAAGAACCCTTCTTCTTCTTGGCACCAGCCTCTTGGGCTATTAAAATATCACATGTCCATCAGCTCTTCTCATAAACATGATGTTAATTCATTAATGTCACAGGAATAGTTTGTAAGATATTTACAGAATACCTGATTCAGCACCGGCATAGTTGGCGAAGAGAGCACACAACATCTTAAGATTTGACTTCTGGAAGAGTCCGACCACAGTCTCATTGAGAGGGTCTTTGTTCTTCACCAGCCAGTTGCCAATATTATAATCAACAGTGCCAGCATAGTGAACCAGGGAGAAATGGGCCTCTGGTCTCCCCTTCACAATCCTTGGCTTCTGGAAGCAGGCATTTTTGCCCAAGTGGTTGTCATAAAGCTTAGCTTTGAATGTTGCATCACTGGCCTTGGGGAACATGCACTCCTCTTCAAGGATGGACATGATACCCATGGGCTAGGGAGAAAAGAATATGAAATATTCAACATTAAAACATTTTTATTTAATTTATTAAAGACAAGTAACACAAAAGTGTTGGTCCATGTAGTGATCTATGTAAAACATTTTACAACCAGACAAGTAATAAAATAGTGTAGTGATCTATGTCGTCAATGAAAACTGCGAGTGAGAAATAAGTAAATAATATGTTTCACTCACTTTCTCAATGAGTTCGATGCAAGCGGCCAAGTCCATGCCGAAGTCAATGAACGTCCACTCAATGCCCTCCTTCTTGTACTCCTCTTGCTCCAACACAAACATGTGGTGGTTGAAGAACTGCTGCAGCTTCTCATTAGTGAAGTTGATGCACAGTTGCTCAAAGGTGTTGAACTGAAAGACAATAGGGATTTTGTTAATATTGTACACTTTGCTTAAAATTATAGTGTTTGTCTTAGCTTTAAAACTCACATCAAAGATCTCAAATCCAGCAATATCCAGCACACCAATGAAGTGCTGGCGAGGCTGTTTGGTTTCCAAGGTCATGTTGATTTTGACAACCATCCAGTTGAACATCTTCTCATACACTGCCTTGGACAGGGCTCCAATAGAGTAGTACACCTAAAGATGAAGGGGAAATGCATAACATGGAAAATGCCAATGGATGAGGTGTAAATTGTTATACAGGCATGGGTTTATAACAGCCCTGTTATTTATAGCTATACCTTGTACATAACACATTAGTGACTCAGTGTAGTTTACTACTATAAATATTTATAATACCATAATATCACAAGAGCTCCGATTCTGAATTCTGATATTACCTGATTTACATTCTGTCCTTTGGTGACCCACTCGTTTCCTACTTTGACCCTTGGGTGACACAGACCCTTGATGAGGTCAGCAGAGTTCAGACCCATGAGGTAAGCGACTTTGTCAGCATCTGTAGTGAAAACCTCACAGTTACACCTCTCTACCCATACTGTATATTTAACTATAACATGCGGGTATTACATCCAACATGAAAAATGAATACACACCCTCAGTGCCATCAGCTTCTGCCTGCTCCTCTCTCTGCTTCTGCTTGAACTTCATGTTGCCATAGTGCATAATGGCACCAGTCAGCTTGTAAATACCGTTCTTCTCCTCTTGAGTAAAGCCCAGCACATCAAAGGCTTCCTGTAATAAATTAAATATTTCATTCAGTAATTACAGCCCCCAAGTACCTCTCTATGAGTATATGAGAAAGTGAAAGCAGGCCTACTCACATCAGTAGCCACCAGCTCATCAGCATCAACAATAGAGGCTACTTGTGTCTGTCCTTGGGAGATGAACGCGTAGTCATAGGGGTTGGAGGTGATCAACAACATCTCTGAAGAAAGCAAGACCATAGTTTAACACTTATTGCACATTCATGTCCACAAATGCCTGGAGATATACATGCATTTCTCACCCAACAGCTCCGGTTTCTGTTGGGACAGGATCTGGTAGAAGATGTGGTAGTCTCTCTCAGCCTTGAGCTGAAAAGTGACACGGGACTTCTCCAGCAGATCTGGGGGATTGCAGAGTAATTATAACTTTCAAGCCATACATTCGGTCTCCACAGATGAAGGCAATCAAAAAGGCCTTATTTACTTACAGGTCTCAATATCTGCTGATGCCAGCTTGCCGCTCACACCGAAGTGGATACGGATGAATTTACCCTAGCATGAGTGACACATGAAAATTAAACATGGCAGTGATAAAAGAGTGGATTTTGAGTTGATAACGAATCGGAAAATCAATAGAGGGCTTACAAATCGGGAGGAGTTGTCATTTCTGATGGTCTTGGCGTTACCAAAAGCCTCCAGAGCAGGATTACACTGGATGATTTGATCTTCCAGTGTGCCCTGGGAAAATATAACACAATATATCAACTCACCTTTCAAATGCCAGGTCTTGGAGACTGGCCTGGTCCCACCCATCTAGTATCTCTGCTCATTTTCATTTTACTGAGATACTAGTTTGGCTTCTTACAATGTGTTTATGTTTCCTCAGTTACCATGATGCAGGTCAATGAACGGCGAGAGGGGATGATGTTAATTTTGTAATCAAAAGTGTAGTAAAAGGCTTTGGTAAAAGGTAATAGCCATCACAAATTTGCAGTTTGAAGATTATGTAAGTCAAGTTAAGTAGTTTTATTGTCATGTACTCATAAAAGGAATTATAAGTAATGAAATGCTTTTGTGTGTGTGTGTGTGTAATGGGGTGTGTGGGGGGGGGGGTATACCTGAGTGTGTGTGGGGGGATGGGGTATGTTGTGTGTGGGTGGGTATGGTGTGATTGATCACATTGATCAGGGATTCCTGACGTTATTTCCTACTTTGCTTAACCTCTACAAACTGCTAATAAACCACATTGGCAGTGAGGAAATAATTTGTGTGATCCATTTCATCATCCCCCTCCCACACACACACACACACTCCATTACCCCTCCTCCACACCCCATTAATCCAGTGTATATAGCAAAGGTAAATACATTATTTCCTCACTGCCAATGAGGTTAGGCAAAGTAGGAAATAACGTTAGGAATCACTGATCAATGTCATTACGATGCTAAAGTTGGAAACATTTCCCAATTGTGAGTGCCCAGACACTTTTATCAAAGTAAGTCTGGTGAAATCATGTTACTTGGAGACGTCTCCGGAGTGGAAATTATGTCCAGCACATATTGAGGTGATTTACCTTTTTCTCCTGAGAGGGGTCCTTCTTTCCAGAGGCTGCAATGCTAGCAAAGTACTGGATGACTCTTTTGGTGTTCACAGTCTTTCCGGCACCAGATTCTCCACTATTGGTGGAAACAAAAGGGTGTAAAGGTTCACTCCCTCATCTACAAGTTAACAAGAAATGTAGAATCAAAGACTGAATTATACTCACGTGATAAGGACAGATTGGTTCTCTCTGTCTGTGTAATGTACAAGCGTGAAATGTCAATATAAAACCAATAATATATGTTATAATAATGATTAATGCTGTTAATTTTAATTCAACATTATGAATTGTTGATGACCCCTTGTCATCAATTTTCAATATACTGCATACGCATTTAGTGCTAAGGCGGTTGCTTGAACAGAATATCTTTACCTGTCAGCATGTACTGGTAAGCATTGTCCGAGATGGAGAAGATGTGGGGAGGAGCTTCACTCCTCTTCTTGCCTCTGTAAGCAGCGACGACTTGCTTGTCGTACACTGGCAACCACTTGTAGGGATTGACAGTGACACAGAACAACCCAGAGTAGGTCTGTACAAATAAACATACAATTTATTATGACCAGCAATTGGACATTTGTTTTTGCTACTATGGGTCAGAGCCTCATGTTTGTACTCACATAGATCATCCAGGCTGCGTAACGCTCTTTGAGGTTAAACAGCACAGCAGGCTCATGCAGGAAGGTGAACATCGCCATGTCCTCAATTTTATCATACTTTGGCGGGTTCTGTTGGTGGACATCTGCCTCTTTCACAGTGACAGTCTGTGTGATAACAAGCAAAATCAGTCTCTGTAGAATTTTCTCCTTCATCTTTGTTTAACATATTTACTATAAATCTAAGCAGCTCAACACAAATAAAGTCCGAGAAACGTATAAAAAAACTTTGTAAAATTGCATTTATATAGTTAGCTGTCAGTAAGTTCTTTAAAAAAAATGGGAAAATATATAAGAATGCAAGTGATTCAGTAAGGTCAATAAGTAAAAGCTCTGAAATAGGTGTAAAATGTATTTGCCATGCATTACCTTATCAAACTCAGTAAGAACAGTGACTTTGTCACCGTCTCTGCTTTGGACGACGCCCTTCACAAATTCAACCTCAGGGTCCACCACGAAGCAGGCCCTCTTAATGTCAAAGGGGCGAGTCTGGGCCTCCAGACGCTCCATGTCAGACTTCCTCAGAAAAGAAGCCGCCTCCCCAAACTCTGCCATCACCGCATCACCCATGGTGAAGTCTGCAATGTAAATGATATAAACTAATTAATTCCTAAAACATGAGACCTTATGGATGAAGACTATTAGCCACGGCTTATACGTTGATTTTGCAAAATTTCTTCAGCTATGAGGTTAATACATGGGGGCAGTTAATATGGTATTAATATGGTTTTGTTTCTTTTAACTTGCATAAAACACTGTCCTGTGGCTTATACACAATGCGGCTAATACACAGGAAATTACTGTACAGCAACATGTAGAGCACTAAGAAGTCAGAATAGGCAAAAAAGTTACATTTTAAAGGCAGACCTTTAGTCCTTTGTCCAATACTATGAGTTGAGAGTTGTTTTATATTTAGATTTGAAATGTATTAAGTGGATCAGGAAAATCAGATTGGTGAAGTTTGCCTGGTTTAAAATAAGATATTATAGTAAAAGTGTCGTCATAAAAGTTAAAATGGTCAAAAATATAAACCACAGCCAGTAGGTTCTACGTATCTTGGTTTCATGATTAAGGTTTAGTTAATGGTACTAAAACAGGGGTCTCCAACAGGTAGCTCGCGAGCTACCATTAGCTCCCAGCCTGTTTCTAAGTAGCTCTCCAAAAGGTCTGAGGAAGATGTTCATACTGTAAATCTGATAACCCAGTCACTTGGGAAAACATGTTAAAATTCCTATGAAATCAAATTCACAGTGTACAAAGAGAGAAGGTAAATGAGTTGAAAGGAACCCTTAAAAAGCATTCAAATCTTATTCAGCAGTTTTGGGTGGAGATCAGCTTATGTGAATACATCACATGCTACTACTAACATAAAAGCTCTGGTCAAAGTAGATCTTGGAGGATAAAAAGTTGGAGACCTCTGCTCTAAAACCTAGCCAGACATTGGCTATGATGTCAGAGTTAAGCTTGATAGACTTCAACTCTTCCAGATTTGGCTTAGACACTACACCTACAATTTTTTTAAAATCTGTCTTTCATCTCATAGCACCATAGGTGCTTTCTATTTTAAGTGTATCATTGCTGTCTGGCACTTTTCCTAGGTCCCTAATATTGGCTGTTCTAAAGCCCCTTCTCAAGAGGAATAATCTTGATGACTCCATGCTAAACAATTACAAGCCCATATCCAATCTACCATTTGTTGTCATAATGATTGACAACAGCCCTTAATCAACTAATAACCTTCCCAATATCAAGTGGGTATTTTGATTACCTTCAGTCAGGTTTTCAGGCCAAAAAAAACAGCACTGAAACAGCTCTTATTAAAGTTTTAAATGGCATACTCAAGATATATATACTTATACTTATACTTATATACAGCTAGCTCGCTACTCCCTCCCTCTCCCTCCTGTGCAATTGCGTCTGTGATTGACTGGAACACTTTGTTATGATTTTATGGTCCAGGCTGGACCAGATTATTTTTGGTGCCGTTTTTGGAGCCTGGGCTGTCCACTGAGGCCGCGTTTTACCTTAAATCTTAATCTTAAAATATCAGTCCTACATGTAGTGTTATTACACTTTAGTGCAGCCTTTTACACTGTTGATCACAATATATTGCTACACAGACTAGAACACTGGGTTGGATTTACATGTAAAGTAATCAATTGGCTCAAAATATACCTACAACAGAGGATCTTCTTTGTTAACATGGGCAACTGTACTGTACCTCAACACCAACGTCCTTGACCTGTGGTGTTCCCCAGGGGTCTATCTTGGAGCCACTATTATTCAACTTGGGCAAATCTTCAAGAACAGTTTGATTTCCTCATAGCTATGCTGATGACACCCAAATTTACCCCTAATGACTATGGTCCTCTTGAATCTCTTCCTCAGTATATTGATCAAATTAACAAATGGATGTCTCATAATTGTATTATTTTATTATTTAATTATATTTTGTAAAAAGAAGGAAAGACTTAGGGTTGCCACTCAACAGTGATCAAACTTTTAACAGCCACATGAAAGCAATAACTAAATCAGCTTTTTGCCACTTCAAAAACATTGCCAAACTGAGAGTTCTGATGTCAAAACATGATTTTGAAAAACTCATTCATCATCTCCGGCAGGTTTGATTACTGCAATAGGCTTTTCACAGGCCTTTCTAAAAAGACCATCAAAATGTTTCAGGTGATACAAAATACATTACTCACTAAAAAAGAACTGACCACACTATTCCAACACCTACAGTCTGTCCCTGCACTGGCTTCCAGTAAGTCACATAATTGCTTGTTTATAAACCACTAAATAGAACTGGACAAAATTACCTATCAGACATGGTTCAGCAGTACACACCCTTCAGACCTTTCAGGTTTCAGGAGAAATACAACCCATTGTTGTATGCGCTTATGTGAAGCACATTGAATTATCCCTGTGTATGAAATGCGCTATATAAATAAACTTGACTTGACTATTGTGTTGTGATTTTCAGTCTGTAAATCTCACCTTCTTTGGGTCAAGCCTCAGTCAGTCTGTTAGGCAGATATGATGTCACTTGCTGTAAGTGAACAAACAAGAAGCAATCAGATCACACAGTGTTACAGCGGCAGTGCTGCAGGTACACTTTGAGTCCTTACACAGAATGCTAACTGAACAGATCCATGTGTCTGTCTCTGACTGTAGTCATCCACTCAAATGTCTGCCCATCCATTTAGCTATCATTCTTGCTTTCCTCCTCCATCTAACTCTCTCTCTATCTATCTGTCTATCTATCCATCTGTTTGTCTGCTCCTCTCAGTAGCAGCAGATTGAATACTTACCTTTAGGTTGGTCTTTGCTGTATCTGCTGTCAAGGCCATGGTTAATTCATCCTTTTTGTAGGGGACGGTCCATCCCAATATGGACAGAGTATCAACTGACTCCCACCACACCAGAGTTTTGTTAAAGGAAAACTGGACAAAAGGGTGGAGGCATGTGGCAACAATAGGCTTCTCTAAACAGGAGGGAGCAGGCACATGTAGGCACAGTGGGGGAGAGATTGGCAGAGCATCATCAGCACCTGAACTTGGTCCCTTATTTGGAGTTGGCTATTGTGAGATGCCCCTCTGACCTTATCTTTGACTCTGTCTTTCAGTGTCCTTCTTGACGTTTAGCTGGCCAAGCAGAAAATTCCAACCTTCTGATCCATGTGCACTTAATTTTTACTGTCTACATGTTGTTTGTGGTCAGCCGTCGTTTCAGTACATAAAAGACATAGAATTGTTTTGAAAGCCTATCAGTTAGGTCTGTATTCATTTGTTTTTATTGGATGCCTATGTAATTTTTCGAAAACAGAAATGCATCTGGATCTCTCTTTTTGTGGATTTGTTATTTTTAAAATGTACATTGTACTGTTAACTGTTTCTTTGGAAACAACTATTGTAATTTTGTATAGAGCCAAATGCATGGATGCTGACATAAACTGATGCTTGACCTTTGCCCTTTCAAACTTTTGTTTGGGGGTAAGAGATCATTTTTTCTTGAGGACCAATAACAAACAAAAATCTTGCCTTATACCCGTTAAACTTCTGCAAATTTTGAAACTGGTCCAACAACAACAACCACAGCTGTCTTTTCAGTAGACCAATCACTGCACTATTGTCACTGCATTGTTTCCTTGAGGACAAAGATAACCCTGTGAATTTTATCTCTCAGGTTCCTCCATCAACCGTAGATAGCCTTTGGAGCACTTGTCAGTGTTCTTTCCCACCCTTATGAATTTGTACAGCAGCTGCTCTTTGGACTCAGAGGCCTGAGTGCACACACAACTGCTGCTTCTCTGTGTTATACAGATGGTACTGAAACACATACAACAATTAAAAACTAATTAAGAACAGATACCTAATCCATATTTTATTTGAAAATGAGATTAAGACCTGGGTTTGGCCATTTTGAACTGATTCACATGACCAAAAATGTTTGCATTTGATGGTGACACATGCTCACTAGGTGCTTACAGATCTACAAATGTAAAAGCTCTGTGTCTGTGTTCAAATGTGTATTAAGATTATAAATAAGAGACTGTAGTTATCTGAAATGAAATGTAAGGGAAATCATCCATTATACTACTGAAGACATTAAGTTTACTGGGTAGTTGGCCTTAGCTTAATTACAAATCTACCCATGCAAATCCTTGTGTCTACATCCAGAAAGTCTGCTGATAACTGAAATAAATGTAATTGAATCCACTACACAAGAAAATCATCTTGCGTAGTACTGAAGACATTAAGTCTACTAGGTATGTGGCCTCTAACCTCTCTGATATCCATCTAGGAACAGTAGTTCAGCTGTTTGCACCAAGAAGTCAAGGAGGTGTTGAGCCATAGGCCACTGGGTCTTACACTGTTAAGTAACTTGACTTGGGGTCAAGACATGTTTACACACCAAAGAAAGTGTGAAGCCACCCACAAGGTTCTGTTAATGTGACTGTGATGTCCTATGAGTGAGAGTGATTTTTCTTCATTTGACATTTGAGGTCACAGGATACGCAACCTCTATTCTCCCAAATCCTTAATTAGATAGCTGTGAGATGTCAGACATGCCATTCCATCTCTTGTGTGACCCTTATGGGGATCAGTCTCAGCTGTCAAGAGTCCTTGAGCCATCACCACTATTGTTGGGAGGTCGTCACATCTTCTCTTGGAGGATTGATATCATTGGCATGGGAGGACTTGCTGTGGCAGGTGGCTACACAGACTCCCGTGACATTCTGCTCAAGCCCACTGGGATTAGATGTCTTGACTGAATGCATCATAAAGTTGACTTGTCTATGCATGAGCTTGTTTCTCTATTCATATCCTCATTGGGGGGCGCTGTGGCGCAACAGGCGACAGCGTTCATACCATGAATGGGTCCAAGTGCCCACGGTGACACATGTTCGAGTCTGACCTGCGGTCATGTCCCGATCCTACCCCATCTTTCTCTCCCACTCCCTTCTTGTCTGTCTTCATTGTCCTGTCCAAATAAAGGCAAAAAAGTGGCAATAATATACTTAAAAAAAAAATCATATCAAGTTTAGTGTTGTTGGATTTACTCAGTACATGTAACTATTTATTCATCATATTTACTCTATCATGGTGGTGTATTAAGCATTGTCTTTTTCTTTTCTTTTGTTAGGTTTGTTTCATGGTCTCCTATTATGAAAAGGTGACCTTTGACCCCTCACAAAGAACCACAGCACTACCACTGAAACAAGTGAACCTGGCTTTGAACATCACCATGCCTACTCAGCAGCTGAAAGCACCTTGAGTAAGTACCTTTATTTTGACTTAAATAAATAGATAAATCTCACTGAAGAGGCTTTGTATTTATGTATTGCGTGATATCTACTTTTGTTTAATGTGTTTGAAAAAATGTATAGGCGTACTCATTTACACTAAACAAAAACTGCAATGTAACTGTACTCAGGGATATATGCTGAATCCCAGCAGATGCTAATGTTAATGCATTTTGCTTACTGAGTTATTTTGTTGTTATGGACATGTGAACACTCAGATCAGATGTGTGGTTTCTATATGAAACTTGTGAGGACACAGATTTAGACTCTAGTCTGTTGCTGTCTCTCAAGTTGCTAAGACAGTGACTTACAAGCCCTTGTGTTGTCTTGTTTAACATGCACATGCATGTCTCCTTCCCATTGTCCTTGAATACAAAGATAACCCTGTGAAATTCTTGCTAAATGTCAATGAGACTGAGAAATATTTCAATCTAATCTGCAACAGGTGTTCTTGCACATAAAACAGACATCAAGGCATAGATTTCCTTTTCCTTTTTTTATCCTCCCTTTATTCTCCTAGGCTTCATTAGTCACAACTTATAAGACCAGAAGAGAAAAAAATATTTTGGGTAGTTACATGTTGTATTTGTTGACTATGCATTTTTTAGTATACACTGAAATTAAATTATAATGTGCTTCAATATGGTTATTACTTAAAAGTAAACGATTTGATCATCCATTTTAGAAGGGGGTTGCTAACATATTCAGTTTAGGGATACGTAATGGCATGCGATGGTCAAGTTTGAGGTTAAGAAAAAGTTTTAAAATCACAGCACTCCTCTGTCCATCACCTCCCCCAGACATGGAGATGGGTATAGATGGCTTCTCTGACCTGCCTCCATCCTAAGTGGATGTGTGTGTGTGTGTTGTGTGTGTGTGTGTGTGTGTGTGTGTGTGTGTGTGTGTGTGTGTGTGTGTGTGTGTGTGTGTGTGTGTGTGTGTGTGTGTGTGTGTGTGTGTGTGTGTGTTGTGAAATGAAGCACAATCCCTTAGATCTCCTTAGAGAATCTCGGTTGAACAGCAGCCAACAGACTTCTCCTCTGTAGTGTGCACAGCCATTTCAGTGAAGGATCAGCCAAGCACAAGCACAATGATGTGAAAAGATTTTTATTGTTTTTTACCCCTGCAGTATATGGATTCACTTAATTTAAGGTCAAGGTAAGTGTAACAGAAGTAATTATTATAAACACCTTAAGTCATTAAATATGCCTGAACTTAAATACTATATATTAATCTATACTATTTTTAAATACTATGTATTAATACTATTTCTCACTCTTGCTCACTTTGTCACACGTTAGAACCTTGTGGATGAGTCTTTTGACAGCTTTTACAGCAAAACTGAGAGAGCTCATTTCTCTAGTCCTTGAGGTGGACCCCCACAGTTCAATACCAAAACAACAGATCTCAAGGTGTTACAGTAAGCATGCGTTTACTATGTGTGTGTGTGTGTGTGTGTGTGTGAGGGATGGGATGATTAGTCAAAGTAGTCGACGTAATCGACTACATAAATTCGTCGACGTGAATAATTTGCGCTGACTATTCGCAATGCAGATTTATTAACGCACTCATGATGATCTACATCCCAAAGATTCCAGAGTGCACTTTGAGAGATATATCCAGGGCTGTGGGTACACATGTTTTTTGCACGTGCTACAAAAAATCATTCTGTGTGATGGATGATTTACCAATGTAACACCGGTGCAATACAGTTTTGCCTATGGGCACACATGAGTGAGACTGAGACGCTTGTTTGTTTGAAGTGTGTGTGTAGGGTAAGTGAAAGTGGAATCGATGTGCTTTGATTCCAACTTGGTAGTTGTAGTCTGTGATTAAAAAGCGTGTGTGTAGCAGCCAATCCAAACAACCATAGCCTACTCAAAATCCTATAACAGCTTGTGAATTATCCTCCAGAGCCCGGCAAGTGTTTTGCCTAAAGCGAAAGTATCTTCCGACCTGGCCAAGGTGCATTCAGACCTCTGTAAACGTCTATGACAATTGCCTTGTTCCTTTGCTTTTTTCAGTTTAAAACAAACTGAAAACCCAGACACCACCATTCAGTTAAAACGTTAAAGAAAAAGGTGAACTATGAACTTTCATAGTCATGATATATTAAGGAATGAAGTAATACATAAATCATGAGTTAATGCATGCATGAATTCATGATAATTCATGTACCCTTACCGTAAAGTGTTACCCAAATGGATGACTATTTCTTTTTTTTTTTTTTTACTTTATGTTTATTGGGTAAAATTACACATTCATATACATCAATATGACATTTTCGTTTTCAAATACAAAGTTGTTTACCACATCTGGTAACCCAATATTAAACAAAAAGGAAAGAAAAAAAGAAAAAAAAAGGGTTTAAACAAAGAAAAGAATATCTCACACACCAAAGACAAATAAGTAAATAAATAACTAAAAATGCACACACCAAAAATAATGTACAAGGTTAGTCCAGAAACAATGAGTCCAGTTGCTACATTTACCATTATACACCATCTTTGCACAGCATGACATCTGACACTATTCCTGACAATTAAGTTTCCCAAATATGCCTAAGTCCCATCCTCCTTCATCAGTTCCAACCATGGTGTCCATCGTTCCAGAAACTGTGCTTCTTGTAATCTTAGTTTATAAGTTATATTTTCCATTATGTAAATGCCTTTAACTACTGACTTCCATGTCTCACATTTTGGGGGGTCTGTTTTAAGCCAACTAAGTTTTATTGTTTTCCTGGCTGCTACAAGAAGGATATGTAATAAATATTTTGTCTTGCCATTCATCCCTGCATCTGGAACATCCCCAAGAATGGCCAACACTGGTTCCCTAGGCAGCTGAAGGCCAAATATATCATCAAGGAAATCAAATATCTCCCTCCAAAAGTTATTTAAGACAGGGCATTTCCAAAATATATGGGAGTGATCTGCTGACTCTTCCCCACAGTTCCTCCAACATGCACCTGTTCGGCTGGGATCCATTTTAGAAAGTATATGGGGGGTTCTAAAAAATCTGTTGACTACTTTCCATTGGAACTCTCGCCATATGCCAGCATTGGTGACTCTATGTATTTGCAAGGAAATATTGCCCCAACTCTCCTCACTAATTTCTATTTCTAGCTCCCTTTCCCATTTATGTTTAACATGTAGAGTGTTTGTTTGCTCCATGCTAGATAGCACATTATATAAATTAGAAATGGGTTTCCCTGTATGTCTTCCCTCTTGAATCTTCATCAAGTACTGCTCAATCGGAGAGCCCAATGTCCTCAGGCCATCCCAGGTAGGGTGCTTGAGTAGAAAGCTCCTTATCTGAAGATATCTAAAAAAGTCTGATCTAGGAATATCAAATTCCTCAACAAGTTGTTCAAATGTTTTTAACTTCTGAGTCTCAATCAGCTGATGGACAAATGTTAGATTTAAGTATTTCCATCTTCTGTATCCCACATCTAATTTTAAAGGAATAAAATCTTTGAGATACTCTATACTTGACAATCCTGATATGTCGCCAGGGAGATCAAAGGTTCGCTGTACCTCTCGCCATGCATTAAGAGTAGTTTTTGACCATCTGTTCAAAGTATCTTCTAAGGATTTATTCTTGGTAAATGAGGCATATGCCAGTGGTACCGAGGAGCAGACTGATTTCTCCATCTCTAGCCACCTTGTGTCCACCTTATTTGTAATCCAAATGGTTAGTGCCCGTAGTTGACAAGCCAACCAATACTTTCTCAGGTGGGGGAGACCCCATCCTCCCTGATGTTTAGGCAATTGTAGCACTTTGTATTTTACTCGCGGGCGTTTTCCCTGCCAAACAAATCTGGAGATGAGATGGTCTAAAGTTACAAACAAACATTTCGGTGGTGTAAGGGGCAACGTTTGAAAAAGAAATAGCAGCCTAGGGAGCACATTAATTTTAATACTCTCTATCCTACCTGAAAGTGTAAGGGGAGCACAGTCCATCTACTAAGATCAGCAGATATTTTGTCCATTAATTTAGTATAATTGGCTTTATATAATTTATCTAAATCATGGGGAATGGTAGTGCCTAAATATGTAATACCATCCTTAGGCCACTTAAATGGGAGTGATGATCTAAGATATTGTGTGATAAGTGGATTTAGTGCCAGAGCTTCTGTCTTATTGACATTAACTTTATATCCTGAGAGGTTTCCAAATTTAGTAAAACAGTCCATTAGTCTAGGGATTGAGTTTAAAGGGTCTGAAATATAAACTAATATATCGTCTGCATATAGGGAGATTTTGTGTGTTTCATTGCCAATTTCAATTCCTTTGATAAGTGTATCTTCTCTTATCATCTGTGCTAATGGTTCAATGACTAAAGCAAAAAGGAGTGGTGAGAGAGGGCAGCCCTGGCGTGTTCCCCTATGTAGACCAAAAGGTTGTGAAATATGTCCATTAACTCTGACCATGCTTTGTGGGGCAGTATACAATAGCTGTATCCATCCAATTAGCTTAGGGCCAAAGCCAAATTTATCCAAGGTCTTAAATAGAAATGGCCATGATACACAGTCGAATGCTTTTTCAGCATCGACAGCCAGTGTCATGCAAGGATAAGCGTAGTTTCTGCTGCCTTCCATAACATTAAGCAGTCTTCTAATATTATCTGGTAAGTAGCGACCGGTTATGAACCCTGTCTGGTCAGGTTGTACTAAAGTATCAATAACAGACTCCACTCTTTTAGCTAGTATAGATGTTAATAATTTACAATCTGTGTTTAACAATGCAATTGGTCTGTATGATGCGCAATCTGTAGGATCCTTATGCTCTTTAGGTATTACTGAAACTATTGCTTCCCTCCAAGTTAAAGGTAACTCCCCTCTCTCAAAGGCAGAGGAGAATGCTCTTTCCAAAACTGGGCTGATGAGGTCAATGAAAGTTTTGTAAAATTCGTTAATGTATCCATCTGTACCTGGACTTTTATTATTCTTTAGGTTTCTAATAGCATCCTCAATTTCCTGTTTAGTAATCGGCCTGTCTATGAACTCAGATGAAATATGATCTATTTTAGGTAAGTTTATGGAATTTAAATAAGAATCAATTAATGTTGGATTGCCATCAGTGTCTTTGTCTGAGTATAAGTCTTTGTAGAATGTTGCAAATGTTTCTGAAATCTCATCTGGCTTAGTTAGGAATGGTTTGCCAGGGTCGTTACTTTTGAGTTTTTGGACAGTAGCTAGACTGCATTTTCTCCTCAACTGGGAAGCCAGGAGACGACCCGCTCTATTCCCATGCTCATAATATTTCTGCTTCAGGAACCTTAGGTTTCTTTCAATTTTTTCAGTCAGGAGTTCCTCAAGTTCCTGTTTTGCCTGTTTGAGCTTCTGAAGATTTTCAGTGGATGTATTTTCTTTATGTTGTTTTTCAAGGTCATGTATTTGCTTTTCCAAATCATTCTGTTTAGCTTTTCCTTTTTTTTTTTTTATAACTGAGGCAAATTGAATGATCTTTCCCCTTAACACCGCCTTTGCACCTTCCCAGAGTATAATTGGGGACATATCTTCTTTATCATTAAATTCTAAGTACAGGGCAAACTCCATTCTCAGAAAAGCCTGAAATGATGGCATCCCCAACAGAGAGGCATTAAGCCTCCATCTGCTGGAGGACACTGCCTTTCCCACATCCCAAACCAATGACACTGGTGCATGGTCTGACAAAGTTATGTTATGGATTTGACAGTCAACTGCTCTATATGATTCATTTCTAGGCATAAAAAAATAATCAATTCTAGAGTAAATTGAGTGGGGGTGTGAGTAAAATGTATAATCTCGACCCTTTGGGTGTAAATGTCTCCAAACGTCCAAATTCCTCACAACAATTGTTTAGTGTTCTACTCATTGTTGTTGGATGGACAGAAGACATAGGGCTCTTATCCAAAAGCGGGTTTAGCATGGTGTTGAAATCCCCTCCAATCAGTAATATACCTAGTGCTTTCTCTAATACTAAATCAAATATGGCTTTCACAAATTGTGGGCTATTATCATTTGGGGCATAAACATTTAACAAAGTTACCCAAACTCCACTTATTGTACCATTTACCAACACATACCTCCCCTCTTTGTCTTGAAACTGAGAGTCAAAGCAGAATTGAAGCGATCTACCTATCAAAATTGCTACACCTCTCCTACGTCCAGATGAATGGGAAGATTAGAAAACCTGTGAAGCCCATGATTTAGTCAGTTTCTTATGTTCAGCATCGGATAAGTGTGTCTCTTGGAGGAGGGCAATATTACAGTTCATTCGTTTAAGTTGGTCTAGTATTTTCCTTCTTTTTATGGGGCTATGCATGCCCTTAACATTATATGTAACTACTGTACAGCTTGACATATTGGGATTTGGTGTATATCAGCTTGAATGCAGGAAACATTGCAACCGTTGTTCTTAGGCATTTTACTCCAAGGTGTGTGCGTAACATATAAAAGTGGTAAAAGAAAACAAACAGAACTATTTACAGGAACATGAAAAAAAAACCAGTAACTTCCACTTGTTGACCCATGCCTTTATGAGTCAAGATCCCTGCCTCCTACCCAAACTAAGAGCAGTGACAGAGAAGGAAAGGAGTGACCAGACCGTCTAAGTCTGGGCCAATACTGTCTGGTGTTAAGACAGTAACGCAAGTTATTAATGAGATCCTTGCGTTAGTTTTCCCCTGAAAGTCCTTATCGGACTACCCACTATTTCAATGTAGATGCTAGTGGATTCACCAAAAGGTCCAAGTTGTAAAGAGTATCAAATTATTATGAGTAGTAAATTATCAAATGAAAAGAGAGCATACTTTTTTTTTTAAAAGTAAGGCAACCTTGTCTTAACTCTCTATCCCCAACAAAAGATTGTTCATTAAGGGTTAATGTCCCATCTTTTTTTTTTTTTTTTTTGCGCCTGGAATTTGTCCACCGTGCTTGCAAATAAGTCTATACTTTTGAGAACAACATACTGTTTTAAAAATAAAGGAAATAACCAGAAGTAACAGGATAATGGTGGCAAAACATATTAATCTCTGCATAAGTCCAAATAAACACGTGAAAACCAGTAAGGCACCTCGTTATTACAGCATCTCGTTTTTAGCGCACACAACGTGAGAGTCAGTAAGGCTGAATGTCTTTGTAAGGGGTCCTATACCTCAACTTAAAGTGAATGACAAACTTACTTCATGTCTGACGCTCTCTACCACTTCAAGCTCGTCGGATATTTAACTAGAAAGGGCTTCAATATCTTTCACCAGGGTGCGCGATATCTGCTCTCCGCCTGGGCGAAACTGGCTCATCCATCCCAGCTGATGTAGCTCTTTATCCATAATTTCGGCCTCTGACAATCTTACGTCGATTCCCAACTGCTTAAGTCGTTCTGCGGCCTCCCACGCTGAGTTGAAGGTTACTTCTCCGTCGTCCAAGGTAACTCTCAGCACTGCTGGGTATGATGATCTGAATTTAATGTTGCGTTCCTTCAGTTGGCGTTTAATCTCTCCATATTCCTTGCGCTTACGCTGCAGTGCTGCTGAATAATCATTGTCCAATGTGATACGGCTACCCTCAAATTGTATGTTTTTCGTATTCCAACCTTTATACAGGATGCGTTGTTTTGTTTGAAAATGAAGGAACTTCACCACAATCGATCTGGAGGAGTTGGGTTCAGTAGGCTTTGACACAAGGGATCTGTGTGAGCGCTCGATACCTAGATCTTCTTCTGCAGGGATATCCAGAGCCTTTTTAGCACAGATTTGCCGTGAACACTAGCATATTCTCATTGTCCTCCATTCCTTCCTTCACCCCATAGATCCGTAAATTGGACCTCCTCGAACGATTTTCAATGTCCTCGCAGTGTGCTTCCAAGCGGCGTTGTTTGCGTATCATGTAGGATAGTAGTCGGTCTGTTCGAGCTCCCTGGTCTTCTATGTTGCTCACTCTTTGCTCAACTTAATCCAGTCGCTTTTCACACCCTCGAATTTGTTCATTCACACCTTTTAAGGACTCCTCAATCTTCTCCAACCTTTCCGATATGTCCTTTCTCATTCCTTTCATCTCAGTCAGAACTTCAGCCATCAGCCCACTTGCTGCTTCATTAGCTACTGTTGCGCTAGCCTCTGGAGTGGCCGTGGATTTATTAGCTACTTCGTTTCTGTTACGTCTGTTTTGGTTCATTTTTATAGTCAAAAGTAAAGACAAAGTAATACACTTACTTATAAGTGAGAAACCATTTTAAATAATTTGTAAACTGTGGGTTAATAGTCCTAAGGTCGGCAGCTCAATTACCAAGCAGCCATCATGCAGGGGGCGGAAACGGAAGTCAGCCGGATGACTATTTCTAAAGACCTTTCACCCTTTTATCCCTTAGGATATCTCCTCCAGTCCCTCCAGGAATTTTCGATCGCAACAATTAACGAAAATTCAGCAAATCCCCGCAAATTCTGGGCGACCTCGCAATTTTGTCCAAACACGCAACTTTTTTGCAAATTTAACCAATCATTGTAGTTTGCCCATGAAATTTCACCTAGCGTTTTGTAGTGGCGAAATAATATGCCCTTCTCACTTCCACGCTAACGAGTTTTGACTAAAAACGGTAAAATCGAACTTTCTCAAAACACATCCGAATGACATGATTTTGATGTCAACTCAATGTATGTACTCCCAATCATCCGTAAATTGATCTAAAGTGCATTTTACTCCGGATAATTCCTTTAATATGATTTACAAAATATATGAATATATTGAAACATATGACATGATGTCATCTCTTTTTTGTTTTGGACAGTCCTATGAAAGGTTACTGTATACTGCTTTGTGAATTACCCCAGTCAAAGTATTTACACAAATAAAGAAGGCCTACTTTGATTTTCTGTAATCCTTACTATTTACCTTTACTTATCCTTTTTAATAAGCATTAAGATGATCAGTGTGATTTTGGTCTTACTAACCTTAATTGCCCTCAATTAAAAAAAGAAAATTGCAATTTTCACTTCCTCCTGCAATTTCTTTGCAACAAACAGCTAAAGACACGCAACATTGCAATTTTTTTTTAGAAAAGTTGTCGCGAAATCAAGCATTTTAAGTCGCAACAATCTCAAAAAATCCTCACGAAATCCTGGAGGGACTGCCTAACATTGTGATAGTTATTGCCAAGCAGACTTTGGATCTCTTAAAATTGTACATGTACAATCAAACAGTTAAAAACACATTGAAACATACATTCACATACATTCCACCATAAATGATAATGACAGTAAAACTATAAATATATACTAATCACATCACTGGAACATAAAATAATAAATAACATGGAACACATAACCTAACCCGCACCACAAAAGTGTGTGTGTGAGGGTGTTTCAGTGTTTGTGTCTGTAGGAGAAATAGTCGGTTTAAATGTTCTGGGAAGGGTTGGGGAAGACAATATCTGCCACCGGGGTCTGCGATACCACCAAGCATCAGGGGGAGACAGCACCGAGTGCTGGGGGATGTTACAGCACCGAGTGCTAGGGACATACTGTACAGCACCGAGCGCTGGGGAACATTACAACACCGAGTGCTGGGGAACGTTACAGCACCGAGTGCTGGGGAACGTACAACCTCTCAGCAGGTTGAGAAGGGACATACTGTACAGCACAAAGTGCCAGGGGAATCACAGCCTCACAGCAAGCTGCCGCACAACGTGCCAGGGAAGATGGGTTATTAGGGGAGACAGGGGTATAACAGGCAGTTATAACAGCACCGGGGAACATACATACAGCACTGTATGTGGGGAACATAACAGCACCGAGTGCTAGGAGACAGAACATACAAAAATACATTAAAATTCATCTTCACAACAAGCTGACGCACTAAGTGCAAGGGGAGACGGGGAAAACAGGGGAATAACAGGCACTGAGTGCCACGGGGAGACAAAAGTCCTTTGTCATTGGTCTGTCAGAGCCTTGGAAGTGGAAGTTCTTCGTCCACGATGGGCTGGCAGGAGAGCTCTGCTGCCTTTTGTACTGTCTGTGGGTCTCCTGCGGTTGAATGAGAGTGCTTTTTGATGCGACAGCTTGTTGTGAGGTTGTGTAAGAACTTTTACATTGCAAACCAGTTGGTTCATTTTGTATTTGGTTTGTTTTGTTGTCAAGTCTTTTTGTTTGCTTTCGCACTGTAAATAAATCTGCACTCCACCAAAATGCATGTTTGCTTGCTGTGTTTTACCATATAATTTCAAGATTGTAATAATGTGTTGATGAACTGATGATGATTAATCAGCAGCTTTAATCAATATTTATTTATTATCTATGACCATAACTCTATGATAATATTATCTATGACAATAAATCAGTGTTATTTCAGTAATAGCTCAGTTGTTATATAAGTAATAGCTCAATTGTTGCATAGGTTGTTACATTGCACTTTATTATGTAGATACACTGGAACAAGTATAGGTACAAATAAGGTGTTACCGTACATTTTATTTGTTTACTGTTTTTTTTTTTGGAAAACTGATATAAGCTGATGCTTTTTTTCCCCTCCCAAACTTTTTTTATGGATAGGAAACTAGTCCAATAGACAGCCACAGCGGATTTTTTTAGGAGCCTAAGTACTGTACTATTGGTACTGCATTGTTACCTTGAGGACAAAGATAACCCTGTGGTCTCAGGTTCCTCCATCAACTGCAGATGGCCTTTGAAGCACTTGTCAGTGTACCTTCACACCCTTATGAATTTGTACAGCAGCTGCTCTTTGGACACAGCGGCCTGAATGCACACACAACTGCTGCTACTGTGTGTTATACATATGGTACTGAAACACATAAGCCAATTAAATTGCAAAATTAATTAAGAACAGCTACCTAATCCATATTGTATTTGAAAATGAGATGAAGAAGACCTGGTTTTGACCATTCGCTGATTCGCATGACCACAAAACTTTTGCACTTGATAGTGACACATGCACACAGCGTGCTTACAGATCTACATGTAAAAGTGTTGTGTCTATGTTGAAATGTAATATTTAACATCATAAATAAGAGACTAGGTATCTGAAATGAAATATAAATCGTGCACACAGGGAAATCATCCATTTTATTACTGAAAACATTAAGTCTACAGGGTAGCTGGCCGCTGACCTCTCTCTAACCATATCCATCTAGAAACACTAGTTCAGCTGTTTGCACCAAGAAGAAGTCAAGGAGGTGTTGAGTCAAAGGCATCTTAGTCTTACATTCACTTGACTTGGGGTCAAGAAAACTGTAAAGACATGTTTACACACCAAAGAAAGTGTGAAGCCACACACAAGGTTCCGATAATGTAACCGTTAAGGCCTAAGAGAGTGAAGGTGATTTTTCTTCACCCACTGTAAGACATTTGAGGTCACAGTTTCCTTAATTAGATAGCTGTGAGATGTTGGACATGCCATTCCATCTCCTGTGTTACCCTTATGGGGACCAGTCTCAGCTGTCTAGAGTCCTTGAGCCATCACCACCTCGGCCTGCGGGATGTCAGAGCTTCTCCTAAAGGATGGGTATTATTGGCATGGGATGACTTGCTGTGGCAGGTGGCTTCATGGACTCCCGTGACACCCTGCTCAAACCCATCGGGAGGTGTCTGATTGCATCATATAGTTTCCTTGTTTCTCTATCCATGTCCACATGACCTCACAGACTAACCCATGGAAGAGGGACAGAGAAGTGGTAATCCTGTGGGAATTTTACAGTTTTGTTTGCTAGGACCATGAACAGATGTGGCATGGCCATGATCAAAGTTTAGTGTTGTTGGATTTACTAATGTAGTCATCGTATTTACTCTGTCATGGTGGTGTATTAAGCATTGTCTTTTTCTTTTCTTTTGTTAGGTTTGTTTGATGGTCTCCTATTGTGAAAAAGTGACCTTTGACCCCTCACAAAGAATCACAGCATTACCATTCAACCAAGTGAACTTGGATTTGAACATCATCATGCCGGCTCAGCTGCTGATGCTGTAGAGTAAGCACCTTTATTTTGACTGCTACTACATGAAATAGATACATCTTACTGAAGAGGCTTTGTAATTATGTATTGGGTGATATCTACTTTTGTTTAATGTGTTTTGGAAAAATGTATAGGTGTACTCTTTAACACTAAACAGCAGGCACGCCGGCGGCACGGGGTACATGGGGGATATGTCCCCCGCAGTGCTGAAGAGACGGCCGTCGTCCCCCTCACGTTTGATAAGGAAAAAGGCCTTAGGTACACTAAATAAATAATACTAAATAAATAATAACCTATAGGTTTACACTAGCTATGTAAAACTCCCCATTAACAGCATCACATCACTAACCACAGCCATCTAAGACTGAACAATCTCGTATTCACTCGGTTGGATATCTGAAGCCAGTTTACCAACCATCATAAAATAATCCAGGCTACTTGCTTAGCTTAAATCCTCTAAATATGGCTGGGGTCTTTTGCGCAAAGCACAGGACTTTTATTTGGGGCAGGCTGGTATTCTGAGGCAGGCTTTTTTTTTATTATTTATAATCTGCTGCGTTTAGACATGCGTTTAGTTTGGAGCACCATACCATAGGCTATCAAAAGCATAACATTTTCGGTTTGGTTTGGGATTCATTTACTTTTGGACTGTTTGATTATATTGCTAAATGTTGGGACTGATGGGCACTGAAATCTGGGGGGTATTTGATTATTCACTATTACGTTTAATGCCGTTGAAAAGTGTTGGGATATCCACCGCTGTTTATTGCGAGAAAAGGTAGCCGTTCATTGAACAGGGGCTGTGCTATAATGGAAACCTTTTTGCGTAGCCAAGTAGCCTACATTGAGTTATTGTTTAATTATGCATGATTTACTTTTTATTAAATTCGTAGGCTGGAATGCCTTGAGTCGCAGCAACAATTGTGATTAGTAGCCTATGCTTCAGCCTAAACTCGAAAGGAGCTACAAGCGAATGAGCTTGAGAGTGAGTGTTGGAGACCCATGGTGTAGGAAAACGACTTTTCTTTGCCAACAGTATTAATCCAACCAACAATATAATAATAATATTAAGAATAGGTCTTATCTTATTGAGTTTAATCTAAACAATGTCTTACTGGTGGACTGGTACTAGTAGACAATTATTACCCCCTTGTATATGGGGACCGGTCTTTATTTGTCCGGCTATAAATATAATCATTCCCGGGCATAATTTAAGGATTTATGGTAGGCTAGTCTCCTGCTCATCCCGACATGAGCTGTTATGTTTATTGATAACAATCTCAACTAGCCTACTAATCAACTTGTTTTCACTAACTTATAAAATAAGTCTTACCCAACGTTTTTGTTCTAAGACATTTATTTCAAACATAATTTCAAGACACAAATATATTGGATACTTCAGTTACCTTGGTGCATAAATTCCAGAGAGTAGGCTACCACACCCCAGAGTGGTCTAAGCATTCAGTGTGGGGTCCTAAACAAGCTTAGAATTCAGCGGTGTTACGCCTGTCAGTAGGCCTAACTATTTGATTATGTATGTTTGGATCATAGGCATGATGAACTTTTGTTCATTCATGGCTTCATAAAATATCAACATCCCATGTTGCTTTTAGAGTATTCTACCATTGGCCCAAGTAATGTGAAATAAATAAAAAAAAAAAAAAAAAAAGTAGAATTGCTCATAGCAAGAAGCTATTCTGAGTTGACCATTTTTATCAAAAAATATTTTGAAAACAATCAATGGTAATTTCTTAATATTCTGGCAAGTTTAAAATATGATGGCCGAAAGTGGGCCAGAGGTGGCGATCCGATATCTGGAAATCTGATCTCACTATGGATTTGTCTTCACAATTTGGTCCCCCTCACTTTCAAAATATCTCCTGTGCCCCTGCACTTTTTTTTTAGTGTTCATGGGCTATAGTTTGTGGGGACATATCAGATTTAGACGGTCTGTTGCTGTCCCTCAAGTTGCTAAGACAGGTACTTGCAAGCCCTTGTGTGGTCTTTACCATGCACATGCATATCTCCTTCCCTTTGTCCTTGAATACAAAGATAACCCTGTGAAATTATTGCTAAATGTCAATGAGACTGACAAATATTTCAATCTAATCTGCAACAGGTGGTCTTGCACATAAAACAGACATCAAGACATAGATTTATTTCCTCTTTTATTCTCCTCTTCATTCTCCTAGGTGTCTTGGGTTACAACTTATAAGACTAGAAGAGAAAAAAATATTTTGGGTAGTTACATGTATTTATTGATTATGCATTTTTTCCAGTATATACTGAAATTAAATTATGATGTGCTTTAATGAAATGTGGTTATTGCTGAAAAGTAAAGGACTGATTTGATCATCCATTTAAGAAAGAGGTTGCTAACATATTCAGTTTAGGGCTACATAATGTCATGCCATGGTCAAATTTGAGGTTAAGAAATAGTTTCAAGATCACAGTACTCCTCTGTCCATCACCTCCCACAGAGCTGTGTTGTGAAGGGAAGCACATCAGGTGTTACCTTGTCATCTCCTTATAGCATTTCAGGGTAGCAGCAGCTAACAGACTCCTCCTCTGGGACCAGAGCCAGAACATTCATTTCAGTACACAGTCATTTCAGTGTAGGATCAGCCTGGGCTACAAGACAAGCACAAGGACGTGGAAAGATTCTTATTGTTTTTTAACTATACTACTTTAAATTCTATGTATTTATACTATTTCTCTCTTTCCCACTTTGTCATACAGAAGAACCTTGTAGATGAGCCTTTTTACAGCTTTGACAGTAAAACTGAAAGTGCTCAAATGGAAGATTTCTCTGGTCCTTGAGGTGGACCCTCGCAGTTCAATCTTCAGTGCCAATAGGTGTAAAAGTAAGCAGACTTTACTTTGTTCAGCATGTGATGTGATGTAATTCTTGATTTGGCTTTGTTAATTAGTTCGGTAATTTCACTATATTCATAGTTTATGTCTTCAGTATTTACAAAATAGTACAAATTTATTAGATATATATATATTTCTTAAGACCTTTCACCCTTTTATCTCTTCAGTAGAGTTATAATATCTCCTAACATTGTGATAGGTACTCCCAAGCAGACTCTTGATCTCCTAACATTGTGATAGTTACTGTGCTAGTTACTCCAAGTAGTGTTTATTATTTCTTATAGACCCTTTCAATCTTCTTCGAGAGGGTTTCCGGTTGACATGTTCAAAACCATCACATACTTTAAAATGAAAATGAATAAGACATTACCGTAATGCTATGCAAAATATTGACTTTAAAACTGTCTCCCCCAGCAGACATGAGTATGTATTTTACACAAAGGTTGTAAATACAACTCTTACTAGCTGACTTTCTCTTGGATATGATACATACTTGTTTACAAACCAGCAAAGATAATTTTCGAAGAGCCATGTCGTCTGACAAGATAATATTACACAATGTAATACAAATAGTAGGCTATTGCACAATTGGCGTACAGCAATTTGTGATTCTCCGGGTCGGGGTGGTTCTCCGTAGCTGGCTAAGCTGACGCTGTAGAGGGCCTGCGATTCTCCCTAATACAAATTTGTTTACCATCAAAATGACTAATTTCCATAACAGTTGCATATGTTTATTCATTTAGCAGATGTTTTGTTTTATCCAATGAGGAAAAACATTCAAGCTACATTCCAGACCTTAGGTGACAATTAACTATGAGGCCGATGTGTGCAAATTTCATCCAAATTCAGACCCATTCTTCTCTGTTGAATTGCTCATGGAGTACTTGTCACATAGATATCACACATTAAAGTGTGCAAAGTAATCTTTTTAATGAAATTAAATCATACTACATTTTGCTCACATCTCTGCTCACGTTTACTCTCTGTGGAATATCTCACAAACTTTTCACTCAAACACTCAATGGCAAACCATATATCAAAATTTACAACAGGCCTTACCCAATACGAGGATAAGAAGCATTTCTCGAGTAATCTGGTTTTGAAATTGCAGCAAATTTCTACACGGTGTGCAACTTTGGGCTGAAATTCTAATGTAATAGCACGCCAAAATAATGAACTTCCTTTCCATATCAAACAATCAAAAGTTGGTCATATCATGCACAAATCAACTGTACTTTTAGCTACATGACATATGCAAGCACAGCTTACTTCAGGTCACAAATGCAAAAAGAGTATAAGGCCCATTCTTCATCCAACGGTTCAGTGACAACTTTTAATGTCATCCTGCCGAACTTTTGCCGATTCTAAGATCACTGTAGCCACTGGTGTTTGCTGGACTTATAGCTCTACCGTCCCACTCTGGGTAATTAGTAACACTGCTGTATAAACAGTATTAACCAGTAAGCCATCTTAAAAAATCAATCTTTTCATCTTACATCTGCATGGTATAATGGTAAATATGTGTGGACACCCCCTCTGTATCTAAGTTTGGCTGAAATGACCAAAGAACCGCTAATGTCATGGCTAGTCTAGCATTGTTTTCGAATTCTTTATCCTCAGGGTTAAAGAAAGTTATATTTTCACAGAGCCCTTCCTCAGTTTCTCACTTATAGGCAACTCATTTTATATGAACTCTAGAAAGCATTGACTGTATTGCACTGTTAGCCATTTTGAGCTGTAAACGCTTACGCCGGTCAAACTCTGTACTCCTTCGATCAACGTACTCTACCTCTCGAGGGGGTGTTTGACTCGTCATGGTGAAAAAGACCCTGGCTTCAAATTACTCAAATTACTGCAATTTGTCACATAGATCACTGTTTCTCTAGGTCATTGAGTACTGTCGTTACATAAAAAAAAATGTCTGGCTACTCTAGCTGTTGGCTGCTGCAACTCGAGATAGGTAACACCGATTTCTTTCATTTTCCTTTTTTCATGTAGCCTACCTACAGTAGCCTACTCAGTGAAAAATCGCAGGAATTGTCCTTTAAGACGTCTCATCATGACAACAAGTAAATTTGACTTTTAAATGTGTTAAAATTGTCTGGATAAGATGCCTTGAAATAAGTCAAACTCTTATTAAATTAAGCCAAAATGATCTTACGAGACAGAGATAACCAGCTAGGTAAGTCTCTCTATACTTAAAAAAATACCAATTAAGTTGCATTTCAAGTTACATGTATGTGCCTGTATTAGGCAGAGAGAGAGAGCATATATTAAAAGTAAATAGGTTTATTTTTTATGATATTATATCTATATGGAACTCTGTTAATTTTGACCTGTTAATTTGCTGTATGGGCATAACAAATACTTTGTGCCAGCAGGCACGACTGTCAGTTTAATGAAGTTTATAATGGGCCAATTCTCTTCATAGCATCCCTTTAGTTTTTTTTCTTTATTCTATGTACTGTAGGCCTGTTCTGAATGTATAGGTGGGGTCCTTGATGAATGTTACATGCAAGTATCTTATGAACATACAGACAACAGAAACACTTTTTAAGTGATTGTATTTGAATGCATTCCATACTAAAAACTAAAACACAGCAAACAAGAACTTTTCAGACAAGTCCATCATGAGAGCTTCACTCTTCAACGTGTCCTTTCTGTGGTACAGAAAAATATTGTCAGCAATATGTGCCTAATATATGATTGTCAGGGATCTTAATAGCTTCTATTAATCTACCAACCACTTTTACGTTTTACCAGCATTTCATTGGTAAATAGGGCCAATTTTAATCATTTTAATCAGCCTAGTACTGCTAAATGCTGCAAATATAGTGCAATGTATTATAGAAATATGTGTATGCTGGTCATGACAGTGATATTTATATATTCATATTCAATACAGTGGCAACTGTTGCTCTCACCTTGCCACCGGTATCACGGCTCTTGGCTCTCATCTTGTTGACCTGAGACTCAGCTATATCAGCTCTCTCCTCGGCCTCATCCAGCTCATGCTGAATCTTGCGGAACTTGCCCATATTGCTATTGGCCTGCTCCTCCTGAAATGTGCACACAAATTATGTGTATTTAGTTTATTGTTTATTTGCATGTTCAGCAGTTAAAGGAACCATATGTAAGATTGTGGCCAAAACTGGTACTGCAATCACTTTCAAAATACTGAAGAGCGGTGTATCCCCTCCCCCTCCCCCCTGACTCGAGGTTGCCAACCCTGATGGCGAAACACTACTGACTTTGTGATTAGTAGATAGGTGGAGGGTGGCGCATTAGGCCAAAACACAACATGACATGACAAAACACAACATCAACATCAGTTGAGGGCTGCAACTTCACTTTTTAAATGACAATATCCTGGCCGGACTACTGTTGTCAGTGATATAAGTATTTGAAATGAACATGATTTCTTAATGTCTAGTGACATATCAGGGCCATTTTATGATTAATTGAAATATTTTTCTTACATACGGTTCCTTTAATAGATTAAAATAATTTATTAGATAAAACAAGGAAGAGAATAAAAAGAGGATGTTCACTTACAGCCTCCTCTGATGTTCTCTTGTAGGACTTGACCTTCAGCTGCAGTTTGTCCACCAGATCCTGAAGACGGCTCAAATTCTTTTTGTCCTCCTCAGTCTACAGATGGGAGAGGTGGGTGAATTTTAGCATTTAGCATTATGTATTATAAAAAGTCTTTTTGGGATAGTATAATTTCATATACCTGATAAGTGAGCTCCTTGATGCGACGCTCATATTTACGGATTCCTTTGACAGAATCACTGGCCTTCCGTTGCTCTATTTCCACCTCACATTCCAGCTCTCTCACCTAAATGTAGACAAATAAAGCAAATGTTTAACATATGGTCATATGTCCACCTGTAATTATATCTAGTTGAGCACTGATTATTAGAAAAAAGCTCTTTAGCAAAAACGCAGCACTCACCCTGGACTCCAACTTCTGGATCTGCTTCTTGCCACCTTTCATGGCTATTTGTTCAGCTTCATCCAGACGGTGCTGCAGGTCCTTGATGGTCTGTTCCATGTTCTTCTTCATGCGCTCCAGGTGAGAACTGGTGTCCTGCTCCTTCTTCAGCTCCTCTGCCATCATGGCAGCATCAGTGATGGCCTTCTTGGCCTTTTCCTCAGCATTCCTGCACTCCTGCACAGCCTCCTCTACTTCATTCTGCAGCTGGGATGTATCACCCTCCAGCTTCTTCTTCTGGTTCAGCAGGCTGGTGTTCTATGTGGCAAGACAGACATGTTTACGATGGTCTGTGTCACATTGTGAAATAATCTGTGTTGTATGAATAAATCTGAAAACCACCATGTTTAGGATTTTACCTGAGAGTGCAGCAGCTGCACCCTCTCACTGACGTCCAGCAGCTCCTGTTCAGCCAGTTTCCGGCCTCTCTCAGTCTGCTCCACTATGGACCTAAGCTCATCCAATTCAGCCTGCAGCAGATTGCTGCGTCTCTCCACAATAGCAGTGTTCTCTTTGAGATCATCATTACTACGTAGAGCGTCATCCAGCTGCAGTTGGGCATCCTGCAATGTACACATGTTAGAAATGTAAACATGTATTTTCTAGATTGCTAATATACAGCCTAATCTGGTTTCAGTTAACTATTGTTTTAGTGGATTCAGTTAGCTATCCAAAAAGATAGTTAACCTAAAGTAGAAATAAAAAGCAAAGTTGCACTTTTCAGGCAAAACAAATGAGCCAGTTAGCTTACCTTAGCTTACGCCCCATATTGCCACCATATTACCAAAATAAAATATCCAAATACTTTTAACCAACCTAGGCATTGTTTTGCCTGCGACACTGCCTTAGTACATCTTACAGTCTCCTCCTGTCTATGCATTTCCTCCACTACCATTTTCCTCTTTTCTCCTGCAGAAGCCTTGCTCCACAAGGGTTTACTTAAGTCCACCCCTAGACCCCCCCTAGACCCCCCCGCCCATGCCCACTATATCCCTATGCCTCAATGCTGATTGAGCTTGCTTAACTGCCTTTTCTGGGTTCCACTTCCTCCCTGCATTATCTGTTGGTGCAACTCTCCTCACCACTGGGTCGTTGGACTGAGTAGGAGTCATCTCCAATCTAGCCTTAGCGCACTTAAATTTCTCTGTCAGACTAGATATTGGCAACTCTACAATGCCCTTCCCATACAAGGCTACACTGCTTAAGCAGCGTGGGACTCCGAGCCATTTTCTGACAAAGGAGTTGATCATTTTTTTCCAACCTTTCTTCCTTTGACAGAGGAACTTCATAAACTGTCAATGGCCATATTAGCCGAGGCAATAAACCAAACTGCAGACACCACAGCTTGAGCTTACCTGGCAGCCCTGACCTGTCAATTTTTGCAATACCTTGCCTAGTGTGCTGTCTCAAGTCTTCAACCTGTGACTTATCACTGAGGCTTGCATCATACCACCTTCCCAGACTCTTCACTGGTTTCTCCAGAACTGTGGAAATCACCTCTTTATTTATAGCAAACTTCTTATCTATTACCTTCCCTTTAACAATTGACTCCTAGACTTACTTGGCTTCACCTTCATTCTGACCCATTGCAGATTGCTATTTAACTTATCCAGCAACCTGTTGGTGCATGGAGCGGTTGACGTCAATGTTGTCATGTCGTCCATGAAAGCCCTAATTGGGGGGAGGCTTGGCCCTCCCTGCAACTTCTCCCCACCCACTACCCATTTTGAGGCCCTAATAATGACCTCCATTGCCATTGTAAAAGCAAGTGGGGAGATGGTACATCCCACCATGATTCCTATCTCAAGTTGTTGCCACCCTGTGGTGTACGTAGCTGTAGTAAAACATAGTTGAATATCCAGATAGTATGCTTTTACTAGTCTTTTAATGCTACTTAGGATTCTGAAATAATCAAAGGCCTCCCACAACAGACTATGCGGTACTGATCCAAAAGCAAAACCCAAGTGCACAACGTGCAGGTCTTTCCTCTCATGCTTCGCTAACTGAGTTTGGTGCCAAATCATGCTGGTATGCGCTAAGCACCCGTAGAAGCCAGGGATTCCAGCTTTTTGCACCGTGGTATCAATTATGTTAGACCTTTCCTCAACAACAGGGGTGCTGATGTCCTGCGAACTGTGGGTTACTTCCTGCCGCTGAACTTCAATTCAACTGACTTGATGCACTTCTTAAGAAGTAGCTATCAATGCGGGGACCCTGTGTTCCCTCTACCAAGCACTTCTTTTTCCCTAGATGGATTTTCAGGCCCTTTAGACTTGTAACCTTCTGCCAACCACACACGCACATCTGCAGCTTCTTCTCAGTTTTTTATGAACTAGTGGCTTCCACAAACATGTTTTCCTTACATGTTTGTACATATCATTATTAATAATAATGGCATTATATTAAATTAATAATTAAATAATAATAACACTACAATATAAACAATAAGTTTACTATGGCATCAACAACTTCCCCCTCTCAAGTCAACACTTTCCCATGTCCCAAACAGGGAATAAACTAGCCAATGCTATGGGGCTTGTGTTGTTTGGTGAGTATAGAGCATGGGAGGTGTCATTGCAACATATTTTTGTATATCGAGAGAATGTGCACTCATTGTACTAAATTGTGGTCTCATTTTACCAGATTGTGTGCACAATTAAATATAGTGTGTGCTCTTTTTACTAGATAGTGCTCTTGTTTTTACTAAATTGTGGTCTCATTTTATTAGATTGTGCGCTCAATTTAGTAAATCATGCATATATTTTACTAAATTGAGAGCAACGGAGGGGCCAACTTTTCACAAGGTAAATATAAGCTGTTATGTCAGGTGTAGGAATGCACTCCTATAAGACCTATGCAGTTAGTGATTTCTTGACAGACAATGGGATTATGGAGGTCTCTGCTGCATTGTTTTACCTTCATATGTCCATGGAGACCCTTGAGCTGCTTCTGGGCCTCAGATGCCTGCCTGTTGGCCTGGCTGAGCTGGATCTCCATCTCATTGAGGTCTCCCTCCATCTTCTTCTTCACCCTGAGAGCCTCATTCCTGCTGCAAGTGCAGTCTCAGACTCAGGGAGGTCTGCAGGGTATCCACCACTCTCTGCTGGTTCCTCTTGGCCTGCTCCATCTCCTCATCCTTCTCAGTAAGTTTACGCTCAATGTCAGCTTTGACCTGATTGAACTCCAGCTGAGCTCTAAGTATCTTACCCTCCTCATGTTCAAGGGTACCCTTTGGAGATACAGGAACATGATAATCTACTGTTACTTCTGTAAACATAAGCATCCTATGCTATCTTGGAATGAGGGAAGCTAGTTTTCGGATCATTTTGATCTTTATGAATGTACCTCAGCTTCCTCAAGGGCAGTCTGGATCTCTGCCTTCTCTTGTTCAAGTGTCTTCCTGACCTTCTCAAGCTCATGGATGCTCTTTCCAGTCTCACCAAGTTGCTCAGTGAGCTCAGAAATTTCCTCTGGAAAGCAGACAGACATTAGTTAGTTGTGTGATGTCACTTTAACAATCATACGTTTTGTCTTAAGGGAGGATCAAACAGACCTTGGAGATTTTTGTTCTCCCTCTTCATGGTCTCAAGGTGATCCAGAGATTCCTCATAAGAGTTCTTCAGTTTAAAGAGCTCAGTGCCAAGAGATCTGGACTCTTTCTGGGAACTCTCCAGCTCAGTCTGCGACTCCTCAAACTTTTGCTTCCAATCAGACAAGACCTGTTAAGGCAAAAATCTTTAAGTCCATGTCTGAAAATCATGTTAAGGCATAATGGCAATAGTGTTTTGACCATCTATTTTCTTACCTTATCAAAGTTTCTTTGCCTCTTGTCTAGAGCAGCAGCAGCAGCATTGGATCTCTCCACATCTACCATGAGATCTTCAATCTCATTCTGTAGTCTATGCTTTGTTTTCTCCAGGGAGGAGCATTTGGCATTGACAGCCTCCACAGCTTCCTCTGCATCTTGCAGACGCTGAGCAAGCTTTTTCCTGAGGAAAAATCAATTTAAACAAGTGAGTGACAAATGTACATACATACCTTTTCTGAAGATTGATTTTAAACAATTCATACAGAGTCAGTGCAGGTGGCATTACTTGGCTTCTTCCAGCTCCTCAGTCCTCTGGATGGCATCAGTCTCGTACTTGGTTCTCCACTGAGCCACCTCAGAGTTGGCCTTGGAGAGACTGCGCTGCAGCTCAGCCTTGGCCTCCTGCTCCTCCTCATACTGCTCCCTCAGGAGGTCAGCATCATGACGAGAGGACTGCACTGCATGGGCTAATGCATTCTTGGCCTGTGGATAGTATCAGATACAAGTCCATCAGATATGTATATTATAGCTGTAGAGTAACGATTTAAAGACTTCTATTTAAAGACTTCTGCAAGTCAGTTATGAATACCTTCACTTCCTCCTCAAGTTGCCTCTTGAGATCCTCAACCTGCTGCGTGTAGGACTGTTTGCCTCTTGTCAGTTGAGAAACAAGTGAGTCTTTCTCTTCCAGCTGTCTTGTAAGCTCACCTTGATGAACAGAATATACATTTTTCAATGATATTGTTTCTTTTCTTCTTTTTTTTTGTTACGTGTATCAAATACGTGTATCAAATGAATAAGTTGTTTTACCATTTTGACTTACCATTTTCAGTTTGAAGCTTGGCTTTCTGCATGGTGAAGTCATTGATGGAGCGCTGGCCCTCCTCAGCCTTTGTTCTGTATTCAGTCATCTGGTCCTCCAATGTTCTGCACATCTTCTCCAAGTTTGTCTGACAAAAAATAATAATTTTGTTCTCATGTACTATTTTTTGAAAACTGTTGTCAGTGTAGATAATTCAGTGACCCATTATACAAGTTCTTCCTTTAGCCATTTTGTACAAACCTTGGCCTTGGAGACCTGCTCCATGTTGGAGACCACATCGTCCAACTCCAGACGGAGCTCACTCTTCTCCTTCTCAAGCTTTTGTTTCACTCTCTGAAGGTTGTCAATCTGCTCCCCGAGGTCAGCTACAGTGTCTGCTTGCTTCTTCCTCAGTGTGGAGGCAGTGGCCTCATGTTGCAGAGTGGACTCTTCGAGGTCTCTGCGCAGTTTCTGGAACTCAGCCTCCCTCTTCTTGTTCATCTCAATCTGGGCAGCAGTGGCACCTCCAGCCTCCTCCAGCCTCTCACTGATCTCCTCCAGCTCTCTGGCCAGGTCTGCCCGCTGCTTCTCCACTTTGGCTCGGGCAGCTCTCTCAGCCTCCAGCTCTTCCTCCAGCTCCTCAATGCGAGCCTAAGAAAAGTAAAATAGTAATAATAGTAATAACTTTTTTCTTGCGAGAAACATATTTGTATTTTTTTCATGTTTTCTTTCCTAATAATTGTATTTTATTTTTTTACCTGCAGCTCCTTCAGTTTCTTCTGGAGCTGGGCACTCATAGCTTGTTCATCTTCAATCTTGCTATTAAGTTGACTGATCTCAAAGTCTTTCCTGTGTTAAAACAAGCCAATGAAAAATATAAATGGAATTAATATATCTTTTCTCTGTATAATTATTATTTATTATAGATTAGTGTCTGATTTTCAACATACTTCTTCATCCTCTCTTCAAGCTGCTGTTTGTCATTCTCCAAGTCCATAAGACTTTCTTGGGTCAACTTTAAGTCACCCTCAAGCTTCCTCTTAGCTCTCTCAAGATCCATCCTAAGTTTCTTTTCCTGTTCCAGGGACCCTTCAAGCTGTTTAGGATGAAAAAAAAATAATTCTGTAAGGTGTCTTCATTCATTTAATGCAGTAAAATGTAGGTTCCTTTTGTATTGCTTACATCATCAACTTGTTGTTCCAATTTAGTTTTGGCCTTAGTCAGAGTGTTGACTTTGTCCTCCTCACTCTGAAGGTCATCCAGTGTTTGCTGGTGAGCCTCCTGCAATGCTTTCTTCTCCTTGGTCAGCTTGGCAATGATTTCATCAAGAGCTGCCATCTCCTCAGTCAGGTTTTTAACCTTAAAGTAGACCATTGTCAAACGATTATTTGATTACTCGATTACTCGATTACTTGACTTCCATTACTTAAACATTTTCCTTGGTGATTAGAAAGATTTTCAGTCCTGCTGACCTTATTCTCAGTGGCATGTTTCTCTTTCTCTACTTTAGCTAGTGTGAGCTCCAGATCATCAATGTCCTTCTTGAGCTCAGAGCATTCATCCTCCAACTTCCTCTTCTTTGCAGTCAGCTCTGAATTCATCTCCTCTTCATCTTCTAGTCTCTCAGCCAGCTCCTTGGATTTGGCCTCAAGCTGAATTTTACTCTTGATCAGCCCTTCACATCGCTCCTCAGCATCACAAAGACTGTCTTGTTCCTAGGATGAAGAAATAGATTGTAGATTGCTAGATTGAAGCTACAAATAAAAGTAGATGTGACTACTATATCCAACATATTTGCATGTGCTTTTGAATATTAGTTAAATTCAAATAGGTAGATCTTTGACTGACTAATACATTTTAGCTGGTTAAATTGTTTAGTATACTCACAGTCTGGACTTGAAGTTGCAGGTCATTCTTCTCTTGGAGAATAGAAACCATTTTCTCCTCCAGCTCTTTTCTACGAGCCTCAGATTTTGCATAGGCCTCCTTCAGCTTCAGGAATTCTTCCTTCATGTTTGCCATCTCTTTCTCAGCATCAGCAGATTTCAAAAGGGGCTTGATCTTAAAGTACATCTTCATCCAGGGCCAATTCTTGACACCCATGAATGCACGGACATTCCACTGGATCACCAGCAGTGCATCCCTGTAATATAATTTGTGCTGAAATTTGTCTTTCTCTGATGATTTCTTCTTAAGAGTAGGCAGTATTTCTACCTTTTAAAATACTATCAATGTTTAACAAATTTGAAGATGATAAGTGAAAAGTGATAGCGTAATGTGGAATAATGTAATATAAATATGAAATTAATGTATAACAGGAAATTCAATCAAAAACACATTTAAAACATATGGTTATTGATACAATGTTGCCAAGAAATTGTATCTGTGTATGTTATTGGAGAACTCTAATGTGTACAAATATATGAGTGCCTACTACCACTGATATTATATATTTGTTATTTCTTTAGAGGTTATTCTTACCTGCGTTCTACAATTTTCTGGTACTCAATCCTGGCAATCATTCCACGGGCTCTAGACTGTAGACCAGTGATGATAAGAGCGAGACGGTCGTCTCTCATCTCCTCAAGGACACCCAGGAGACCAGCTTTGAAGAAGACCTGATAAGCGTCAAAACAGGTAACAGTCTGTTTTACTATACAAGTATATGACATACAAAAAAAAGATACCTCAGAAAGAGTCAGTGTTTGCTTTATCATGGAAGGATTATGGGAACATTATAAAGCACCTTAGTGTGTCCGAATCTGTACTGTACATGGTCAATGTCCAGGGATCCAAGCAGTTTTTCTGCTCCTTTCTTATTGTCAATGAACTGTCCGTCAGGGATAGCTGCAGGATTCAGGATACGGTATCTGATGAGGTTAAAATAGACATATTTTTTCAATATTGTAGTAAGAAATGTATAATAATTAGGACAGAAAATAACCTCTTATTTTTACCTCTGTTTGAAGTCAGCATACTGGATCCTGTTGGGGAAGCCCTTTCTGCAGATCCTGATGCCTTCCAGCACACCGTTACAGCGCAGCTGGTGCATGACCAGAGGATTTTCCATGGCCCCAGGAGTCTTGGTCTCGTTGGGGATGATGCAGCGCACAAAGTGGGGGTGAGTTGACCTCAAGTTGGTCATCAGCTTGTTCAGATTCTCCTGTTGTTCAGCCATTTAAATAAAAACAAAAAGCAATAGGACTGCACAGAATCCCAGTGGGCTCATTGATCTAAATATACTTAAAAGAAAGATATGTGGTACTAATAAATACCTTCACTTAGTATGTTAATTTAACCTGTCACACTTACCCTGTGAAGGGCAGATACAGTCTGGAAAGAAGAACCCTTCTTCTTCTTGGCACCAGCCTCTTGGGCTATTAAAATATCACATGTCCATCAGCTCTTCTCATAAACATGATGTTAATTCATTAATGTCACAGGAATAGTTTGTAAGATATTTACAGAATACCTGCATCAGCACCAGCATAGTTGGCGAAGAGAGCACACAACATTTTAAGATTTGACTTCTGGAAGAGTCCGACCACAGTCTCATTGAGAGGGTCTTTGTTCTTCACCAGCCAGTTGCCAATATTATAATCAACAGTGCCAGCATAGTGAATCAGGGAGAAATGGGCCTCTGGTCTCCCCTTGATAATCCTTGGCTTCTGGAAGCAGGCATTTTTGCCCAAGTGGTTGTCATAAAGCTTAGCTTTGAATGTTGAATCACTGGCCTTGGGGAACATGCACTCCTCTTCAAGGATGGACATGATACCCATGGGCTAGAGAGAAAAGAATATGACATTTTCAACATTAAAACATTTTTATTTTATTTATTAAAGACAAGTAAAATAATTTTTTGTCCATGTAGTCAGTGGCGCAACCAAACATTTTTAACAGGGGTGGCCAGACCAAAACTAGGTGTTAAATAGTTAAATTAATAGTAGGCCACCTAATAATATATCACATATATTAGTCCTTTGAGGCCTAGGGTATTTTTAGTGTTATTTTAATATTAAGCTCTTATATTGGTTATTGCAAGGGCCAAATAAGAAGAGTTTGGATCCAAAATGCTATATCCTCCATTTTAATGCATTTTCATAAATATCTTTTTTTATTTTGTTTTCGGAACTGTAATTGGATAATTGCAATTTACTCAATCAAAACACCACAACTGCACTTTTATTGATATTACCTGAAAACACAATTAAATAACATGACTTATTAATGTTTACAAAAATGGATTAATAGTGTTTTGGAAAATATCATTTCATAGGCTAGGCTATATCATTTTTAAGACAGTCTAGGCTAGGCTGGGAAAGTATGATGTGATCATGCTGGCATATATCTTATGTCAGCCTTTATATTAAGGAAAAATACTTTGGGTCTGCATCCATGTCACCTGATATCCTAGAAATCCAGACCCAAATCTAGAAAGATTTAGGGTCTAGCTATGAGTAATGAAAATGGCCCAACTCAAGGGGCGGCACCAAGCAAGCATTTCAAAATATCACTGCACACAATTGGATAACACTACGACCAATGTTTACTGACTGATTCTGGACATTGGCGCAATTGGATAACACTACGACCAATATTTACTGACTAATTCCGGACGTTGCAGCGCTGTCGTTATCTGTTTAGCTCGCCTCTGGCCCGCCTATATCAGATAGCGTGACTCGCTGAGCAAATTCAAATTGTGCTCTCGTGAGAACTCTGGATTTCCAGGGTAGTCACCTGAAACATGCTGGTAGAAATATCTATTCACAGTTGATCTGTGCATGCCATGACCAACTTTTGATTCTTTGATTTGGAAAGCAAGTTCATTATTTTGGGCTGCTATTAGAATATATTAGAATTGGGTAAGATGTAGAAATTTGCTGCAATTTAAAAACCGGATTAGTCGGGATTGGCTTACTATACAGAGGAATACTTCATATTCTTGTGTCCGGTAAGGTATGCTGATTATTTTGATATATGTGTTGACTGAAGTGTTTGTGTCTGCACCTAGTGTTTGCACACTAGGTGCAGCCGTGGCCTACTGGTTAGCACTTCGGACCTGTAACCGGAGGGTTGCCGGTTCGAACCCCGACCAGTAGGCACGGCTGAAGTGCCCTTAAGCAAGGCACCTAACCCCTCACTGCTCCCCGAGCGCCACTGTTGATGCAGGCAGCTCACTGCGCCGGGATTAGTGTGTGCTTCACCTCACTGTGTGTACACTGTGTGCTGTGTCTGTTTCACTAATTCACGGATTGGCATAAATGCAGAGACCAAATTTCCCTCACGGGATCAAAAGAGTATATATACTTATATATATAGATATACCACCGAGAGTAATGGGTGTGGAGATGGACAAAGCGCTGTGTGCAGAATGGAAATATAATTAAATTTCATGTTTCGCTAACCGTTTATCACAACACCTAGCCGTTAATATCATCGGAAAGCTCATGTTCCGCTCTTCCATGTGATATCTGTGTAATTTATTTGTTATAAGTACTCTGTGAGCAATTAAACATAGAATAATGTGTGTGAATTTGAATTTGGCCACATTTTGCCTCCGTCAGCCACATAGCCAGTGGTGGCCACGGCCACCCCTCATGGATCCCCAGTATGTAGTGATCTATGTAAAACATTTTACAACCAGACAAGTAGTAAAATAGTGTAGTGATCTATTCCGTCAAAGAAAACTTTGAGTATTTAATAAGTAAATAATATGTTTCACTGACTTTCTCAATGAGTTCGATGCAAGCGGCCAAGTCCATGCCGAAGTCGATAAACGTCCACTCAATACCCTCCTTCTTGTACTCCTCTTGCTCCAGCACAAACATGTGGTGGTTGAAGAACTGCTGCAGCTTCTCATTAGTGAAGTTTATGCACAGTTGCTCAAAGGTGTTGAACTGAAAGACAATGGGGATATTATTAATATTATATATTTTGCTTAACATTATAGTGTTTGTCTTAGCTTTAAGACTCACATCAAAGATCTCAAATCCAGCAATATCCAGCACACCAATGAAGTGCTGGCGAGGCTGTTTGGTTTCCAAGGTCATGTTGATTTTGACAACCATCCAGTTGAACATCTTCTCATACACTGACTTGGACAGGGCTCCAATAGAGTAGTACACCTAAAGATGAAGGGGAAATGAATAACATGGAAAATGCCAGTGGATGAGGTGTGTCAGCTATAATGATGGTCTGGAATTAAACACTCAACTTGTTAAACAGGCATGGATTTATAACAGCTCTGTTGTTTAATAGCTACACCTTGTACATAACACATTCGTGTCTCAATGTAGTTAAATACTATCAATATTTATAATACTTATACAACTATAATATCACAAGAATTCTAAATTCTGATATTACCTGATTTACATTCTGTCCTTTGGTGACCCACTCGTTTCCTACTTTGACCCTTGGGTGACACAGACCCTTGATGAGGTCAGCAGAGTTCAGACCCATGAGGTAAGCGACTTTGTCGGCATCTGGCATTAAAACCTCACAGTTACACCTCTCTGCCCATATTTAACCGTTAAATGTGGGTATAACATCCAACATCAGAAATTACTACACACCCTCAGTGCCATCAGCTTCTGCCTGCTCCTCTCTCTGCTTCTGCTTGAACTTCATGTTGCCATAGTGCATAATGGAACCAGTCAGCTTGTAAATACCGTTCTTCTCCTCTTGAGTAAAGCCCAGCACATCAAAGGCTTCCTGTAACAAATATATCAAATATTTCATTCAGTAACTACCTCTCCCAACGTACCTCTCTATGAGTATATAAGAAAGTGAAAGCAGGCCTACTCACATCAGTAGCCACCAGCTCATCAGCATCAACAATAGAGGCTACTTGTGTCTGTCCTTGGGAGATGAACGCGTAGTCATAGGGGTTGGAGGTGATCAGCAACATCTCTGAAGAAAGCAAGACCATAGGTCAAGTAACGCTACTGTAACTAAGCTAAGGAAACAAATAAGTAGACACTTATTTCACATTCATGTGTACACACAAATGACTGGAGATATACATGCATTCCTCACCCAACAGCTCCGGTTTCTGTTGGGACAGGATCTGGTAGAAGATGTGGTAGTCTCTCTCAGCCTTGAGCTGAAAAGTGACACGGGACTTCTCCAGCAGATCTGGGGGATTGAAGAGTAATTATAACTTTCAAGATCTGGGGGATTGAAGAGTAATTATAACTTTCAAGATCTGGGGGATTGAAGAGTAATTATAACTTTCAAGCCATACCTCGTCTCCACAGATGAAGGCAATCAAAAAGGGCTTATTTACTTACAGGTCTCAATATCTGCTGATGCCAGCTTGCCGCTCACACCGAAGTGGATACGGATGAATTTACCCTAGCATGAGTGACACATGAAAATGAATCATGGCAGTGATAGAAAAGTGGATTTTGAGTTGATAACGATTTGAAATCAATAGAGGGCTTACGAATCGGGAGGAGTTGTCATTTCTGATGGTCTTGGCGTTACCAAAAGCCTCCAGAGCAGGGTTACACTGGATGATTTGATCTTCCAGGGTGCCCTGGGAAAATATAACACAACATATCAACTCACCTTTCAAATGCCAGGTCTTGGAGACTGGCCTGGCCCCACCCATCTAGCATCTCCGCTCATTTTCATTTTACTGAGATACTAGTTTGGCTTCTTACAATGTGTTTAAAGGTATACTATACAGGTTTAGGTATTTTTGGGCGACTGTAGAGCTCCCTCTAAAGTCGCGATATATTTATATTTTACTCTGCTGTTGTAAATAGCAAACTTCTCGTGACTTATCCCCCCTGTGCACCATAAAAATGCTTTTGTGGTGGAGGTGAAGGATTAACAACAGGCAAAAACTATCTCCAAAGAGCTATATCTACTGACAGGGTAATGTTTTACGATTCTCTGGCTGGTTTTCTCGGTAGCGACTCGCTACGTCTTAGCTATAGCTATGCAAGGTGAACGACTGCCTATTACAAGTTCATTTATCATCAAATTGCCTTCGTAAAGGTGAAAATCTTGCATAGTGAACCTTTAATATTCCCTCAGCTACCAGGATGGCAGGACAATGAACAACGAGAGGGGATGACGTTAGTTTTGAAATGAAAAGTTTCTGTGGCAAAAGGTAATAGCCATACCTGCAAACATCAAAAAGTTGCAGTTTGAAGAATATGTAAATGTATACAGCAAGGTATACATTATTTCCTGACTGCCAATGTGGTTTATTAGCAGTTTGTAGAGGTTAGGTGAAGTAGGAAATAACGTTAGGAATCACTGATCAATATGATTGCTTAAGCTGATGGAAAATGAAATGAAAATCTACGTCCATTACGATGAGTAGGAAGCATTTCACAATTGTGAGTGCCCAGACTCTCTTAACAAAGTGAGTGAGTCTGGTGAAATCAGGTTACTTGGAGACGTCTCCCAAGAGGAAATTATGTCCAGCACCCAGTGAGGTGATTTACCTTTTTCTCCTGAGAGGGGTCCCTCTTTCCAGGAGCTGCTGCAATGCTAGCAAAGTACTGGATGACTCTTTTGGTGTTCACAGTCTTTCCGGCACCAGATTCTCCACTGTTGGTGAAAATGAAAGTATGTAAAGGTTCATCAACAAGTTAACAAGACATTTTGAATCAAAGACTGAATTGTACTCACGTGATAAGGACAGACTGGTTCTCTCTGTCTGTGTAATGAACAAGCGTGAAATGTTCATATAAAACCAAGAACATATGTTATATTCATGAATTCATGCTATTTATTTTTTAAAAAGGTGATGAACTGTTGATGACAATTTTATATTTTTTCAATATACTGCAAACCCTTTTACTGCTAAGGCCGTTGCTTTAATAGGTCTTTACCTGTCAGCATATACTGGTAAGCATTATCAGAGATGGAGAAGATGTGGGGAGGGGCTTCACTCCTCTTCTTGCCTCTGTAAGCATTGACAACTTCCTTGTCGTACACTGGCAACCACTTGTAGGGATTGACAGTGACACAGAACAACCCAGAGTAGGTCTGTGCAAATGATCATACTATTGATTATGAACAATGTAAACAAATGAGGCACCAGAGTACCGGTACGTTTATAAAAAGAAATATATGGTATTTTGGACATTTGTTTTTGCTACTATGGATCAGAGCCTCATGTTTGTACTCACGTAGATCATCCAGGCTGCGTAACGCTCTTTGAGGTTAAACAGCACAGCAGGCTCATGCAGGAAGGTAAACATAGCCATGTCCTCAATTTTGTCATACTTTGGCGGGTTCTGTTGGTGAACATCTGCCTCTTTCACAGTGACAGTCTGTGTGATAACAAGCAAAATCAGTCTCTTTGTAGAATTCTCTCCTTCATCTTTGTGTAACATATTTGTTATAAATCTAAGCAGCTCAACACAAATCTAGTCCCAGAAACATATAAAAAACTTGGCAAAATTGCATTTATATAATAAGCTGTCAGTAAGTTCTTTAAAAAGAATAGCTAAATGGAAAAATATATAACAATGCAAGTGCAACTGATTCAGTAAGGTCAATAAGTAAAAGCTCTGAAATAGGTTGAAAATGTATTTGTCATGCATTACCTTATCAAACTCAGTAAGAACAGTGACTCTGTCACCGTCTCTGCTTTGGACGACCCCCTTCACAAATTCAACTTCAGGGTCCACCACGAAGCAGGCCCTCTTAATGTCAAAGGGGCGAGTCTGGGCCTCCAGACGCTCCATATCAGACTTCCTCAGAAAAGGAGCCGCCCCCCCAAACTCTGCCATCAACGCATCACCCATGGTGAAGACTGCAATGTAAATGATATGAACTAATCACAGTAATTCCTAAAACATGAGACCTTATGGTGAAGAACATGATTATAGCAACATGTAGACTAGAGCACTGACAAGTCAGAATAGGCAAAAAATTTCAATTTTAAATCCTAAGACTAGCATGTGACAGGCAGACCTTAAGTCCTTTGGCCAGTACTGTTAAGGAACTGAGGTGAATGTTGTTTATTTGTTTTAAGTTAAGATTTGAAATGTATTAAGTGGATCAGGAGAATCTGATTGGTGACGTTTGCCTGGTTTGAAATAAGATAGTATAGTAAAAGCGTGGCCGTAAAGGTTAAAATGGTCAAAAATATACAATAGTATATGGTATGTAGATATGTGTCTTGGTTTCACAAGAAGGGGTTAGTTATTGGTACATACTCTAAAACATAGCCAGACATTGGCTATAATGTCAGAGTTTAGCTTGATAGACTACAAAATGGAATGTCAATTCTTCCAGATGTGGCTTGGACACTACACCTACCAATTTTTTAAAATCTGTTTTTCACTTCATAGCAGCATAGGTGCTTCACATTTTGAAAGTATCATGGATGTTGGCACATTTCCTAAGTCCATAATAATGACTGTTTTAAAGGCCCTTCTCAAGAAGACTAGTCTGGATGCCTAATCTGGATGGACTGATATCTGGAAATATCAGTCCTAGTGTTATTGTACCTTAGTGCAGCCTTTGACACTGTTGATCACAACATATTGCTACACAGAATAGAACACTGGGTTGGATTTACAGGTAAAGTTATCAATTGGTTCAAGTAATACCTACAACAGAGGAACTTATTTGTTAACATTGGCAACTGTACCTCAACACCAACGTCCTTGACCTCTGGTGTTCCCCAGGGGTCTATCTTGAGGCCACTATTATTCAAAATGTATATGCTCCCAATTGGACAAATCTTCAAGAACAATTTGCATTTCCTCATAGCTATGTGATGACACACAAATTTAATTGGCCCTGTCCCCTAATGATTATGGTCCTCTTCAATCTCTTCTTCAGTGTATTGATCAAATTAGCGAATGGATGTTGCATAATTTTCAAAATTGTCTCAAAACATAGAATAAACTATAAAGTAATTATATTGTGTATAACAACCCAATACCTTCAGTCTGTCCCTGCACTGGCTTCCAGTAAGTAACATAATTGTATGTTTATAAATCACTAAATGGAATGGGACAAAATTACCTATCAGACATGGTTCAGCAGTACACACCCTTCAGACCTCTCAGGTTTCAGGAGAAATACTTGCTTGTAAAACCAATTTGTATGTGCTTGACTAAAGCACATTGAATTATCCCTGAGTATAAAATGCGCTATATAAAAAAACTTCAGTCTGTAAATCTCACCTTGTTTGGGTCAAGTCTCAGTCGCTCTGTTACACAGATAAGATGTCACTTGCTGTAAGTGAATAGACAAGAAACAATCAGATCACACAGTGTTACATCGGCAGTGCTGCTGGTACACTTTGAGTCCTTGCACAGAATGCTAATTGAACAGATCCATGTGTCTGTCTCTGAATGTAGTCAGCCACTATCCAAATGTCTGTCTATCCAGCCACTATCCAAATGTCTGTCTATCCATTTAGCGATCGTTCTTACTATCCTCCTCCTTCTAACTCTATCTATCTATCCATCTGTTTGTATGTTCCTCTCAGTAGCAGTAGATTGATTACTTACCTCAAGGTTGGTCTTTGTGGTATCTGTTGTCAAGGCCATGGTTGATTCACCCTTTTTGTAGGGGACGGTCCATCCCAATATGGACAGAGCATCAACTGACTCCCACCACACCAGAGTTTTGTTAAAGGAAAACTGGCCAAAAGGGTGGAGGCATGTGGCAACAATAGGCTTCTCTAGACAGGAGGGAGCAGGCACATGCAGGCACAGTGGGAGAGAATGGCAGAGCATCATCAGCACCTGAACTTGGTCCCTAATTTGGAGTTTGCTATTGTGACCTTGTCTCTGACTCTGTCTTTCAGTGTCCTCCTTGACGTCTCCCTGGCCATGTAAAAAATTCCAACCTGCTGATCTATGTTCTCTTCATATTTAATGTCTACATCTTTCATGCTGTCGTGGTCAACTGTCCTTTCAGTACATAAAAGATTTAGCATTGTTTTGGAAGCCTATCAGTGAGGTCTGTATTAAGTTTTTTTATTTGCTGCCTATGTAATTTTAGAAAACAGAAATTCATCTGGATCTCTCTTTTGTGGATTTATTATTTTTAAACTGTACAACTATTTGTTCACTTTTAAAAAAAAAAAAAAATAAGTATTGCCATTGTGTATAGAGCCAAGGACAATGGATGCTCCCCCCTCAAACTTTTGTTTGTGGACAGGAGATCATTATTTCTTGAGAACCAATAACAAATAAAAAAAACTTGCCTCATACCCCCTAAACTTCTGCAATTTGGAAACTGGTCCAACAACAACAACCACAGCTGTCTTTTCAGTAGACCAAGCACTGCACTACTGTCACTGCATTGTTTCCTTGAGGACAAAGATAACCCTGTGATTTAGTCTCAGGTTCCTCCATCAACTGTAGATAGCTTTTGGATCATTGTTCCTTCCCACCCTTATGAATTTGTACAGCAGCTGCTCTTTGGAGGTCTGAGTGCACACGCAACTGCTGCTAGTGGTACTGAAACATATAGGACAAATATTTGCTAAATTAATTTAGAACAAATACCTAATTCATATTTTACTTAAAAATGAGATGAAAACCTGGGTTTGGCCATTTTGAACTGATTCGCATGACCACAAAACTTTTGCACTTGATAGTGACACATGCACACTAGGTGTTTACAAATGTAAAAGCGTTGTGCCTGTGTTCAAATTCTTATTAAGATTATAAATAAGAGACTGTAGTTATCTGAAATGAAATGTAAGACAAATTATTCTACTGAAGACACTAAGTCTACTGGGTAGTTGGCCGCTAACCTCTCTGATATCCATTTAGAAACAGTAGTTCAGCTGTTTGCACCAAGAAGTCAAGGAGGTGTTGAGCCATAGGCCTCTGGGTCTTACACTGTTAAGTAACTCGACTTGGGGTCAAGACATGTTTACACACCAAAGAAAGTGTGAAGCCACCCACAAGGTTCCGATAATGTGACTGTAAAGGCCTACAGTAGGAGTAAGAGTGATTTTTCTTCACCTACTGTGAGATATTTGAGGTCACAGGATATGCAACCTCTATTCTCCCAAATCCTTAATTAGATTGCTGTGGGATGTTAGACATGCCATTCCATCTCTTGTGTGACCCTTATGGGGATCAGTCTCAGTTGCCAAGAGTCCTTGAGCCATCACCACTATTGTTGGGAGGTCATCACATACTCTCTTGGAGGATTGATATCATTGGCATGGGAGGACTTGCTGGGGTCGGTGGCTACACAGACTCCCGTGACATTCTGCTCAAGCCCACTGGGATTAGGTGTCTGGACTCTGAATGCATCATAAAGTTTACTTGTCTATGCATGAGCTTGTTTCTCTATCCATGTCCACATGGATAGAGTGTTTAACCCATGGAAGAGTTTAACAGTTTAACCCATGGAAGAGGGACAGAGAAGTGGTAATCCTGTGGGACATTTACAGTTGTGTTTGCTAAGGACCATGATCAGATGTGGCAAAGTTCAGTGTTGTTGGATTTACTCAATGTAACTTTCTATTCATTGTGGTGTAAAACACTGTTTTTTAATCTCATTACAGTAGGTTTGTTTCATGGTCTCCTATTGTGAAAAGTAGGTTTGTTTCATGGTCTCCTAATGTGAAAAAGTGACCTTTGACCCCTTACAAAGAACCACAGCGCTACCATTCAAGCAAGTGAACTTGGCTTTGAACATTATCTGTAGAGTAAGCACCTTTGTTTTGACTGCTACTAGATGAAATATATACATCTTACTGAAGAGGTTTTGTAATTATGTATTGCATGATATATTTTGTTTAATTTGTTTGGGAAAATGTATAGGCATACTCATTAACACTAAACAGACACTGCAATGCAACTATACTCAGGGATATATGCTGAATCCCAGCAGATGGTAATATTAATGATTTATGCTTACCAAGTCATTTTACTGTTATGGACACTTTACTGTTATCAGTCCAAATGTGTGGTTTCTATATGAAACTGCTGTATCAGCGTATTTTAACTGCAACAATTTTACATTCATTTTACAAACATGTGTCAAATGGTGTGGCTTCGGCATTGTTTAGGGTACAGTGGTGTTCATGGGATGCAATTTGTGAGATAGAACACAGTGAGGCCCTGTTGCCTTGTAGCCAAAGTTGCTAAGAAAGTGACTCAGTGCTGTTTTGTTTATGATGCACATGAATGTCTCCTTCCCTTTATCATTGAGTACAAAGATAACCCTGTAAAATTCTTGCTACTTGAAAATAAGCCAAATATTTCAATTTAATCTGCAACAGATGGTCTTGCACATCAAGGCATATATTCTTTTTATAATTCTTTGTTTTGTCATAGGATTTTTGGGTTACAGTTCTGTGACCATGGAGACCATTGTTTCTCACTAGATTTGTCATCTATAAAGGTTAAAGAAAAAATTAGCCAGGGTGCCCCTCACAAAAATGTGGGGAAACTTTGTGAGAGCCCTATATCCAAAATGGCTGCTGAGAACCAAGCTGGAAATTAACTTTTTAATGGTTTTGCCCACAGTGCTGCATAAAACATCTGAGTAGACAAGGTATCTGAGACTCTTTGTGTCAAGAAATTCATAAATGATTTCGATTTATTGATTTGATGATATTGTACTGAATAAGTGGCATTTCGAGTTATTTGCCTGTATTAGGCAGAGAGAGTGCATGTAATGCAATTGTAAGTATATATGGAACTCTGCTGTATGGGCATATCAAATACTGATGACTAAGCATGACTGTCATTTTATTGAAGTTTATAATGGCCCAATTCTCTACATAGCATAATTAAAGAAAGAAAGCCCTTAGTTTCTTTTTCTCTTGTTCTCTGAAGGCCTGTTGTGAATGTAGGCCTATAGGTTGGTTCTTGATGAATGAGACATGCAAGTATCTTATGAACATACAAACATAAACACTTTTTAAGAGATTGTATTGGAATGCATTCCTTCCTGAAAACTAAAACACAACAAACAAGACTTCAGACACGTCCATCATTACAGCTACACTCTTCATCAAATAAAATATATTTTCAGCAATATGTGGATAACCATGATTGTCAGGCTTCAAAATGAACTACTATTAATCTACCAACCACTTTCACATTTTACCAGAATTTGGCTGGTGGCTGGGGCCAATTTTTGAGCCCTGACGATTCTGAATTATTATGACCGGCAGCTTAAGAGCAGTCAGGGCAGTCATATAGGTTTAGTCAGATTTTTTTTTTTTTTTTTTTTTTTTGCATGCCCAAATTTCCGTCAATGATTCCCGGGACACTGAAAGACCGGGGTACACGAAACTTGGTGGGCATGTAACCCCACATGGATAGCATGGAACCATCGTTTTTCGTTTTGATCTGTAGCCCCCCCGCTGGACTGGACCCCCGAAAGGAGGGTAGGGCAGACACAGTTTTCTGTGAATATCTCGAAAACCGTAGGGTTTAGGAGGACCATTTTTTTTTTTGTATGTTGATCTCAAGGGGCCATGTCAACCTATTCCATAACCACTCATTTCATGTATAGCGCCACCTAGTTAAACACAAAAAAGTAAAAATGAGGTGTTGTAATTGAAGGTATCTGTGACCTAACATAGTCAAAACTGCACAAAATTGGAAGTGTAGGATCATTATGACACCCTCTGTATGCACGCCAAGTTTTGTGGAATTCCGTTCATGGGGGGCCACACAATAAATTAATTTATGTTACTATACACCAACTGGCCTGTAGGTGGCCGGAGACAGTTTTCTGTGAATATCTCGAGAACCGTAGGGCCTAGGAGGTCCACCTTTTTTATGTATGTTGGTCTTAAGGGGCATGTCAACCCATCCCATTACCACTTATTTCATGTATAGCGCCACCTAGTTAAAAATTAAAAAGCAAAAAATTAGGTGTTTTCATCACAATATCTCTGGCTGACAAGGTCAAAACTGCACGAAATTAAAAGTGTAGGATCATTATGACACCCTCCGAATGCATGCCAAGTTTTGTGTACTTTCGTTCATGGGGGGCCTTACAATAAAATAATTTATGTGTACATTTAGTGACGTACACCAACAAGGATTGTTGGATTGCATTACCCCCACATGGACATGGAACCCCATTCTTCGTTTTGAAAGGAAGGAGGGTAGGGCAGACACAGTTCTCTGTGAATATCTTGAGAACTGTAGGGCCTAGGATGACCAATTTTTTCCGTATGTTTGCCTCCAGGGGTCATGTTAACCCATTCCATGTGCACACATGTGCATAAACAGATACACACGCACACACATACATTTACAGTAATCATAACATTATGACACATACTCACACAGTAGACATATGTACGCATGCATGCACATGCACAAACACACATACGCAGGCAAACACACAAGCACGCACATACACACACACACACACACCCACACACATAAACATAAATTTGTACACGCACACATGCACACAATTCAAGAATTGTGTGCCCCACAATTGTGTGCCCCCCCGTGCTGGGCCCCTGAACCAAAAAAAAAAAAAACAGTTTTTCCTAAATAACTACCTGATTCGTGGCACTGAGGATGAAGAATCTTTTTATGGTATGTTGGTCTCAAGGGCCCACATCAACCTGGCTCATAATCACTCATTTGTGATTTGCACCCCACCCCCAGTAAAAAAAAATGAAAATGCAATATTATTCTGCTTTAATCGCCCATATCTTCAGTTAAGATGTTCAGAACTGCACCAAATTTTATGTGTATGATTGACCTGGCATTCTCCGGGGGTATGCCAAGTTTCGTAGAATTTCATCCATGGGGGGGTCTAAAGAAATTAGGTTATGTGTACATTTAGTGACTGCACACTCATTGGCCTGTAAATGGCGGTGCACACATATACACATGCACACACACAGGCACCCACATACTATCGGGTATTAGAACGGCCGATACATAATTACAAATTCAGTAGGATTAAAAGAAAGCCAAAATAAATATTCATCATCATCATCATGGCTGCATTTTAAGTATTGGCGAGAAGTAGTCGTTTGTCCACTAGATGGCGATCGTTGCAGTGAGGCGTAATTTTGTTGGAAGTTAAAAGTGGGTTGGAAAAACAATGGACGCTTCATACAAGGACTGTAATTTACCGCAGCGAACATCTAATAAGGATAGGGACGATGTTCACATGAAGTGTAATTCCCATTTCTTCTTGAAGCCGAAATAAATCTGAGGATGTTTATCGGACATGCTTGGTTTTACTGCAGGTAACGTTAATCTTGTAATATCAATAAGGACCTAGGTAATGTTACCGTTAGCGTTGGTTGAGTGATGGAGGCATTTGATTTATTGCATTTGTAGAAAACTATAAATGCGGTTATACCAAGCAAATGTATAGCAGCACTGTTTGTATCTTTCAACTGTCATTTATTGCGCGTGCTAAAAAAATCATTCTGTGCAATGGAAGATTTACCAACGTTGTAACCGGTCTGATACTGTTTTGCCTATACATCATTGAGACTGAGACGCCTGTTTATTTTTTGTTTTAAGTGCGTGCAGGGTGTGAGAGGGGAATCGATGTGCTTTGATTACAGCTTGGTAGTTGTAGTCTGTGAAATTAAAAGCACGTGTGTGTGAAGTATCCAAACAATGACACCTTCATTTCATTATGGCTGCTTTAGCAACACACCTTAAGCTACTGTGTAGTGGGTCCCATTTAGAAGTGGCTATTTCATTCGCTTTCCTTGACTCATGGAGCTGCGTGAATGTTATTACAACTTTTTCGCCACGATATGACAGTTTAAGTCCGGCTTGATACTGTAAGGCGTAAGCCATTGGTTTCAAAGGAGATTTTATTTGTGTCGCCAGCATAGCCTATTGACAATTTATGTTGTAAATAGGCCTACCTTATAATCCTACCTGTAGCTTAGGGAAGCTAACAGCTTTCTATTAGGATCTAGTTTGTTAGTTACCGTTTTGTCATAACTCCCTGATGCATTTTTGCATTTAGAATAGCCAGAGCATGTATATCTCAATCGGAAAATTAAACAATATCGGGTGCCTATGGACTAGGCTGGGTGAACCCAGCCTGATCTGCCCGCTATTTATTTTTTGATTTCTTAAAAGATTGAGCTTGGTCTGATGAAAGCCAGACTAGCCATGGACCTCAGTTAAACAATGAAAGGGAACATGAATCAGCCTATATTTGCACTAACAATAACGGACAAAAGCTCTTCAACTTTGGCCCGTTAAAATGTGTATGAACAGTCTAGCGACGCATTTCATCAAGGCCCATTTGGACATGTCAGTTATTTGCACCACTGGTTAGATGTAAAACAGCATTTCGTTTCAGACTAGGCTACTGTTACTTAATTTGTGCATTAACAATAACGTTTCAGACTACTGTTACTTAATTTGTGCATTGACAATAAAGTATTACATGAACTAAAGATGACTAAAATCTTATGTAGAAAAAAGAAACATTCACAAAAAAATCCATCCATCCAAAAATGACCTTTGTTTTTGATAGCTGTTGAAAACGGCATGGAACTGACAGAGATGTTTTTGTTTAAAAATACATAAAAAATAAATAAATAAATAACATTATGCTGATACCTTTTGCTTTTCCCAAATACAATGTAGCCTACATGTGTAAGTGACCTTTCATCAATCCAGTTGCAATGGATGAACTGTGATGAACTGCCCTACTTGTGATTGTTTAGAGATTTTAAAGGTTTTATAACAATATTACATCTTCTTTGGCTATTCTACAATCTATTCACCTTTTCAGCACCAGTAGGCTACTTTCTGTGCAGCCGCACACACACACTCAGGCATGCCAAACAAGCATACACAAAAGTTTCAAGAGTGGGGGATGGAGTAAAATATGGAGACAAATTGAAGTGTGATTTATTTTCGCGGAACGGATGTACAGGACTGAGTGGCGGTCATATTTTGTACCGCTATGCGGTACATCTAGTTTTAAACACTATGAGGCATCTTAAAGGAACCGTATGTAAGAAATGTATTTCAATTAATCATAAAATGACCCTGATATGTCACTAGACATTAAGAAATCATGTTTATTTCAAATACTTATATGACTGACAACTGTAGTCCGGCCAGGATATTGTCATTTAAAAAGTGAAGTTGCAGCCCTCAACTGATGTTGATGTTGTGTTTTGTCATGTCATGTTGTGTTTTGGCCTGATGCGCCACCCTCCACCTATCTACTAATCACAAAGTCAGTAGTGTTTCGGCACCCGGGTTGGCAACCTCGAGTCAGGGGGGAGGGGGAGGGGATACACCGCTCTACAGTAATTTGAAAGTGATTGCAGTATCAGTTTTGGCCACAATCTTACATATGGTTCCTTTAATGCTGCTAAAGGCTGCAAGTATAGTACAATGAATTATAGTAATATACTGTATATTGGTCATGACAATAATATCAATGTATTCATATTTAATACAGTGCTCTAACTATATGACATTGAGTTGTAGTTCATATTTAATACAGTGCTCTAACTATATGACATTGAGTTGTAGTTCATATTTAATACAGTGCTCTAACTATATGACATTGAGTTGTAGTTCATATTTAATACAGTGCTCTAACTATATGACATTGAGTTGTAGTTCATATTTAATACAGTGCTCTAACTATATGACATTGAGTTGTAGTTCATATTTAATACAGTGCTCTAACTATATGACATTGAGTTGTAGTTGTAGTTCATATTTAATACAGTGCACTAACTATATGACATTGAGTTGTAGTTCATATTTAATACAGTGCTCTAACTATATGACATTCTTAGTTCATATTTTCATCATTGTTCATAACTATATGACATTGAGTTGTAGACTCTCTAACTATATGACATTACAGTATACACTAACACATTGAGTTGTAGTTCATATTTAATACAGTGCTCTAACTATATCCTGCTTTATGTTGCTTTCATCTTGTTCATCTGAGACTCAGCTACAGTATACCAGCTCCTGCTTATGTTGCTATTGGCCTGCTCTTCCTGAAAGGTCCACACAACTTAAGTTTATTTTGTCTATTGTTTGTTTCCATGTTCAGCAGTTAATAGATTAAAAGACTTTGATAACAGATAAAACAAGGAAGAGAAGGAAAAACTAAGGAGAAGAGAATGTTCACTTACAGCCTCCTCTGATGTTCTCTTGTAGGACTTGACCTTCAGCTGCAGTTTGTCCACCAGATCCTGAAGACGGCTCAAATTCTTTTGTCCTCTTCAGTCTACAGATGGGAGTGGTGGGTTAATTTTGTGTTAGCATTTAGCATTATGTATTATAAAAAAGTCTTTTTAGTATGGTATAATTGAATAAACCTGATAGGGAAGCTCCTTGATGCGACACTCATATTTACAGATTCCTTTGACAGAATCACTTGCCTTCCATTGCTCTATTTCCTCATTTTCCAGCTCTCTCACCTACATTTAAATAAAATAAAGCAAATGTTGAACGAATGGTGATGTGCCTATTATTATATATAACCGAGCACTGATTATTATAAAAAAGCACTTAGCAAAAACACAGCACTCACTCTGGACTCCAACTTCTGGATCTGCTTCTTGCCACCTTTCATGGCGATTTGTTCAGCTTCATCCAGACGGTGCTGCAGGTCCTTGATGGTCTGCTCCATGTTCTTCTTCATGCGCTCCAGGTGAGCACTGGTGTCCTGCTCCTTCTTCAGCTCCTCTGCCATCATGGCAGCATCAGTGATGGCCTTCTTGGCCTTTTCCTCAGCATTCCTGCACTCCTGCACAGCCTCCTCTACTTCATTCTGCAGCTGGGATGTATCACCCTCCAGCTTCTTCTTCTGGTTCAGCAGGCTGGTGTTCTATGGGGACAAAAGACAAAAGTGTTCATGATATATTAATATATGATGACATAATGATAACAGATCATGATTAGTTAGAATAAACCTGATATTTCCTGAGAACCTAAAATACACTAGATCATCCAGGCTGCATAATGCTCTTTGAGGTTAAACAGCACAGCAGGCATATGCAGGAAGGTGAACATCGCCATGTCCTCAATTTTATCAAACTTTAGAGGGTTCTGGGGGTGAACACCTACCTCTTTTACAGTGATAGTCTGTGTGGGACACAAGGCAAATCTGTGTCTTCAGATAATTCCTCTATCTTTGGATCTTTGGAAAATAATATCTATATAGATATACTAGTGATTCAGTAAGTAAAGACTCTGAAATAGGTTAAGATGTATTTGTCAAGCATTACCTTTCCAAATTCAGTATCAACAATGACTGTCACCGTCTCTGCTTTGTATCATCAGGGTCCGTCACGAAGCAGGCCCTCTTAATGTCAAAGGGGCTAGTCTGAGCCTCCAGATGCTCCATATCAGACTTGCTCTGCCATCACTCATGATCAACACACTCATCAACACATCACTCATGGTGAAGTCTGCATTGTAAATGGTATGAAGTAATGTCCCCTACAGAGACATTAAGGATGAGGAACATGAGTATAGCAACATGTAGAACGTTGACAGTGATTTTGTCAATATCGTTAATATACTGAGGTGAATGTTGTTGAGTTAAGTTGTTTTAAGTTAAGGCCTGAAATGTATAAAGTGGATCAGGAGAAACAGAGTCCCTGAATACCGCTGATGTAAAGCCCCTTCTCAAAAAGAATAATCTGCCTCCATGCTAAACAATTACAGGCCCATATCCAATCTACTATTTATTGTTCAAATTATTGAAAATTGTTTTAATCAAGCAACCACCTTCCTAAAATTAAAGATGTATTGTGAATTCTCCCAGTCATGTTTTTGGGCAAGTCACAGCACTGAAACTTAACTTGTACCTCAACACCAACATCCTCGACCTGTGTTCCCCAGGGGTCGATCTTGTGGCTACTATTATTGAACTTTTTACGTTCCCCCTTGCACTGGCTTTCAGTAAGTCACAGAATTCACCGTGAAGCACTGATGCTTGTTCATAAATCACTAAATGGAACGAGACCAAATTACCCATCAGACATGCTTCAGCAGTACACACCTTCCAGACCTCTCAGGTCTTAGGAGAAATACTTGTTGGTAAAACCCACTGTTAGAACTACCGGTAAATATGGTGAAGCTATGTGGTTCAGCTCTGGAACCATCAAAAATGCCCCAACTGTACCCAGTTTAAAATCTAGATTTAGGACCAAACTGTTCTCGGATTCTTTCTGCTAACTGATCAAATGTACGAACTGTTAATCAGATGCACTCTGTCTATTTATTATACTTCGTCTTCTATGTTTGTTATTATTCTATTTTATGTACTTTACTTTTTAAACAGTTTTAACGGTTTTTTTTTTAATGATTTTATTTACTATTATTCTTTGCTGTTGTTCATGTAAAGCACATTGAATTACCCCTGTGTATTAAATGCGTTATGTAAATAAACTTGATATGACTTGAAAATTGTTTTGAGATATTTTCAGTCTATAAATTTCACCTTGTTTGGGTCAAGCCTCAGATGTTCTGTTATACAGATATGATGTCACTTGCTGTAAATGAACAGACAAGAAACAAGCAGATCACAGGCTGCAGGTACACTTTAAGTCCTTGCACACAATGCTAATTAAACATATATGTGTCTATCTCTGACTGCACCGTAAAAAAGGAAAAGTCAGGGCTGTCCAATTTTTTAAACCACACCTCAACACCTCACACCACAGAGTCTAGTTTTGAGTGAAAAATAAAAAGATACCCGCACACTGTTCTATAAGCTCTTTTCTGTTCTTCTCTGTTCTGTTCGTGTCAGGACGAAGACCTCTGGTCGAAGCATTGTTAATAAACCACTTTGGGAGCTTATGTTAAGAGACAAAAAGACATGTTTAGATGATGCCCCCAGACCTTTAAATTTCATGTACACAATAAAATCAAGTAAATCCAGGGTTTGTTTTTTCCATTGTGTAGTCAGCCATGTCTCTGTATCCATGTCTGTCTATCCATTTAGCTATCATTCTTGCTGTCCTCATCCATCCAACTCTCTATGTATCTATTCAGCTGTTTGTCTGGTCTCCTCTGTAGCAGCAAATTGACTACTTACCTCAGGGTTGGTCTATACTGTATCTGCCCCCACTGCCAAGGCCTCGGTTGATTTTGTAATTTTTGTGGGATGGTCCATCCCTATATAGTCGTAAGCATCAACTGACTCCCACCACACCAGAGCTTACAGAAAAGCCAGCCTAAAGGGTGCATACATGGCAGGCGTGTTTGGCATGTAGCAACAATAGGCTAGACAGGAGGGAGAAGGCACTGTGGGGGAGAATGGCACAGCATCATCAACACCAGGACTTGGATCCCTAATTTGGAGCTTGCTATTATGAGATGCCCCTCTGACCCAGTGGCCGACTCTGTCTTTCAAGTTTTAAATTTGAAGTAGTTTAATTGTCATGTACTCATAAAAGGACTTGTGCTCAAGAGCCAGCTCAACTTTAAATAATACATTTAAAAGTAGTAATTAAAAAGGTATTGTGTGTGTGTATGGGGGACTATGGTGTGTTTGTGTGTGAGTTGGGGGAGGGGGGTAATGAAATGGTGTGTATGGGATGTAATAGACCTCTGAAGTTCGCCTACAAAAAAGATGCCATCTTTGACATCCGGTATCTGGCGATTTTTCCTATGGGAAAATAACATGGGGATTTTGAATTATCGCACCTGTTAAACTCTCGCGGGGATGAAAAACACAACTTTTGTCCTCTGCCTTCGAGTGGATACTTTGATCTCCAGTATGTGAAGGCGGCACACTTAGATTTTTGCTACCCCAGAGCTAACTTGCAATGCAACTTGCCATAGGTAGTTAGCTTCAATTAACAACCGGATCTCCTTATATGGGCAAAGATGGCCGTCTTTGGTCTTTTTTGTAGGCGAACTTCAGAGGTCTATTGGGTGTGTGGGGGAGGGGTGTGTACCTGTGTCTGTGGGGGTATGTTGTGGGTTTGGATAGGGGGCGGGGGGTGATGAAATGGTGTGTGTGTATGGGGGGGTGTAATGGTGTGTGTGTTGGGGGCCTTTCAGTGTCCTCCTTGACGTCTCCATGGCCATGTAGATAATCCCACCCTGCTGATTCATGTGTGAACCTCATTTTTACAGTCTACATCACTCATGCTCTCGGGTCAGTTGTACTTTCAGTACATCAAGCACATTGCATTGTTTAGGATCAGAAGCCTATCATTGAGGTCTGTACACAACAAAAATATATTTGAAATATATGTTCACAATATTTTTGTTCACAATATCTATTATAATATTATATATATATATATATATATATATATATATATATATATATATATATTTTTATTATTTTTTGTTTGTTTATGGACAGGAGATTATTATCTCCTGAGAACTGGAACCAATAACAAATATAAAACTTGCATCAACTTCAAATCATCTTCTGCAACTTTGGAAACTAGTCCAGTAGACAACCACAGCTGTCTTTTTTTTATGAGACCAAGCACTGTACTACTGGCACTGTGGCCCTTCCCCCACAGTCACGTCCTTATCACCATCTCACTGGTACTGCATTGTTTCCTTGAGGACAAAGATAACTCTGTTAATTTAATCTCAGGTTCCTCCATCAACTGCAGAAGGCCTTTGAAACACTTGTCAATGTACCTTCACACCCTTATGAATTTGTACAGCAGCTGCTCTGAGTGCACACAGAACTGCTGCTACTGTACTACAGATAATACTGAAACACAGGACAATTATATTGCAAATTAATTAAGAATAGATACGTAATCCATATTTAATTTGGAAAATGAGATGAAGAAGACCTGGGTTTGGCCATTTTGAATTGATTTGTATGACCACAAAACATTTGCACTAGATACACGTACACTTACAGCTTACAGATCTACAAATGGAAAAGCTTTGTGTCTACGTTCAAATATAACATTAAGATAATAAATAAGAGCCTGCTGCTGATAACTGAAATACATGTAAATGAATCCACTACACATGAAAATCATTGTGCATACTGAAAACATTAAGACTACAGGGTAGCTAGCTGCTGACCTCCCTAATCATATCAACCTCATACCATTTAAATCAGCTGTTCACACCCAGGAGGTGTTGAGTCATAGGCCTCTGGGTCTTAGACTAAGTAACTTGGGGTCAAGAAAGCTGTCAAGACATGTTTACACACCAGAGAAAGTACCAAGTCACCCACATGGTGTTGATAATGTGACTGTGATGGCGTGAAGAGTGTGTGAGTGTTTCTCACCCCACTGAATGACCTAACACTGACAGAAGTCACTTGATCAGCAATCTCCATTCTCACAAATCCTTAATTAGAAAGCTGTGAGATGTTAGACATGCCATGCCACTGTGACTCTTCTGGGGACCAGTCTCAGCTGTCAAGAGTCCTTGAGCCATCACCACTACTGCTGGGGGTTTTCTAATTTTTGATAGCTAAGAACTAGAAACATATGTTTGTTTAGGGTGCATGGCCATCATTGCAGTTCAGTGTCATTGGATTGAGTCATTGAATGTATACTCTGTTCATGGTGGTGTGTTATGCTAGTTTTATTTTTTATCGTAGTAGGTTAACCTAAACGTGTTGGTTTCATGGCCTGCTATTGTAAAAAGGTGACATGTGCTTTGTTTAATGTGCTTGGATTGAATGTATAGGCCTACTCTACAACAATAAACAGGCACTGCAGTGCAACTGCTTTCTTTGAAAAGTTTATGTAACTGTCTATATAGCTTTCCTTTTGCTATGGTTTACCTTACACAGTTTTCTCATCAGCATCAGCAGAGCCGTTCACACCAAGAACAATAACTATAACGATAATGGCAAAAAAAATATTGTTCTAGCTAATATGAACAATGACGTCCACACATAAACTAAACCAATAACGACATAAAGAACCATATAGTTGGGGATCACTTTCAGAGTGATTTTGAGAATGATTAAAAAGCTGACAGCCAATTAGAATCCATCAAATGTTACTATCTTACTATATTGTAAATGTAGGCCCAGGTGCATGATCTCTATGAGTCCGATGTATCATGTGTCAGCATGTATAGCAGCAATATTTTTTTATACCTCACAAATATTTGTCAAATGTTGTGGTTAAAGCATTGTCCTGGTTATAGTGATGTTAATTGGCTAATCTGGGGCCTGTTTTACTGCACTGCCCCCTTTAGAGTGTCATCTGGCCATTATGGCTCAGGTCTGTTGCTGTCCCTCAAGTTGCTGAGTAAGTGACGCACAAGCCTGTCTCGTTTACCATGCACTGTTTCTTTCCCTTTGTCCTAGAGTACAAAGATAACCCTGTGAAATTATTGCTATGCATGTCTGCAACAGATGCTCTCGCTGCACATAAAACACACATCAAAGTATAGACGAAGTTTATTCTCTCTCGGGCCATACAGTCTTTTCGGATTACAAGACTAAATGAGAAAGAAAATCATTGTGATACTCCTGGACTACTGGAGAGTTACATGTTCTACTAATGCCTACATGTTTGGTTTCCTTTCCTTCTCTGGCAGTCGAGATTTTTTTTCTTTAAAATAAAACGGCATCCGACACAGTGACTTCCACCAGGTTAAATAACTATGTGCTTCAGTAAAATTGGTTATTCCTAAAAAGTAAAAGTCAAGGCCTAAAAGTAAAGGTCAAGTGATCCAAGAAGGAGGTTGCTAACATATTCAGTTTAGGGCTAACTTATGGCATGTCATGGTCAAAATTGAAGTTGAAGTTCACAGGACTCATATATCCAACACCTCCCTTTAGACATGCGGGAGGATATGGACAGGTATTCCGTCACCCCCAAGTGCACCTCTTAACCTCCCTTCACTCTGATTGGATGTGTGTGTGTGTGTGTGTGTGTGTGTGTGTGTTTATGTTCAGCTGTGGTGTGAAGTGGAGTACAACAGGTGTCACCTTTCCCTTCTCCTTGGGAAGCCTCAGTGGAGCAGCTGTTGCAGCCAATAGACTCACACTGACACACAGCCTCACCTTGAACAGCCAATTCATTCATTTGAGTAGACAAGCCTGTCAGTGAAGGACCAGCCTTTGACAAACATAAGCTTTTATGTTTAGCCCGTATCAGATGTGTTTACTTCATTTAAGATCTGTGTAACAGAAGTGGGACTCCTGATCAGATAAACCAGAAATATTAAAGCACCTTCATTTAAATACTATATATTTATGTAATCTATTTCTTTTATTTCTTTCTGGCTTTGTCATAAAGAGGAACTTTGTGGATGAGCCTTTCGACAACCTTAACAGCAAAACTGAAAGAACTCAAATAGAGGATTTCTCTGGTCCTTGATGTGGACCCTCACAGCTTAATAGTTCCAATACAACAGGAAGTTTCGAGGTGTAAAAGTAAGCAGGCTTTATGTACTATTTATTATACTATGTTGAGCATGTGCTGTAATATAACATTCTTGATTAGACTGTGTATCGTTTTCAGTGTAGTGCCACTCAAAATAGTATGAATCATGACTATTTCTAAGGACTTCTTGTAACATTGATAGACTGAGGATATGTTCTAAAATTGGGAATAGAGACAGTTACTCCCAGAAATAAGTAAGGTTTAGATTACATAATTTCATGTAGAAACCTTTGGCTTAAACATGGTTACAACTCTGAGTCTGCAGTATTAATCCTATAATTTCAATAAAATACCGATAATAGAAAGATAACAATAGAACATATCAGAAGTATTATTTCAGTAATAGCACAGTAGAATCTGAGGTAACAGATACAACTATTTTTTAACAATCTCTCGGTAGATAAATGAATATTCATCAAGTAGATTTGATCAAGCAGAGATTTGATAGGCTGACTTATTTCAGGGGTTTTCTACAAGTTGTCTGCAGTCCTCTGGTGGTCTGTGAAGGCATTACAAGTGGTCCATGATCATGCATTCAAATAATGAAAGTTCAATTCACATTAGTCATCCCCTCACATCCCACAAAGGTCTGCAGGTTGCTTCTTAAACTGATGACACACAAGGCAACATTTTGAGTAATGTTGTTGGACAATGCTCCTGAGTTGTGTTGTTCTGACATGTTCCCTGAATAGTTGGTAACTCAGTCCTTGTAGTGCACTGCGCTGACCTGACCACCATTTGCAGCGCTTTGCGATCGTGGGCGGTGCTGTTACCATACCATGCTGTGATGTTTTCCAGTCAGGATGCTCTCAATGGTACAGCGGTAGAAGTTGGTCAGTATTTCACCGTCCATACCAAACTTCCACAGCCGCCGAAAGAAAGAAGAGCCGCTGTCTTGTGACCATACCTATATGGTGTGACTGCAGAATTGTGGTTAGTAGGCAGCTTCAAGGATACATTGACGCTGCCTTCAAAAAAATTCTAATCTACCTTAGAAGGCAGGAAAAATATATTTTTTTGGTTTTGAACAGCACTTGTTGCCTCGCTCCCCTGTCAGATGTCTTAAAAGGCAGCAGTTTTTCTGTTTCGAACAGAGCCATAGATTAAATATTATATCTACAGTTTACCTGAGGTTAAAATATATTTCCACCATGCCACAAGCATGGTCATGGACCAGACAATTATAGTCATGTAATCAGCCTGGAAGCCAGCCAAACTTAACCCCTCCCACAAAATTTGAGGTTGTGAAGTTCGGTCTGGACTTGTATTTACATAGTAATGGGTACAGGTGGTGAGATGTCAAAAAAATAATATATATATATATATATATACACACACACAAATAAAGTAAAGTTTGTTTGCAGGAATCAGCCTTGATGCAGTAAGTAAAGACTCTGAAATAGGTTTAAGATGTATTTGCTGTGCATTACCTTTCCAAAGTCTCAACAGTGACTTTGTCATCGTCTCTGCTGGTGATGGAGGCCTTCACGTATTCAACCTCAGGATCGGGCACAAAACATTCCTTCCTCATGTCAAAGGGGCAAATCAGGGCCTCCAGACGCTCCTTCTCTGACTTCTTCAGAAAAGGAGCTGCCGCCCCACACTCTTCCATCTCCACATCACCCATGGTGAAGACTGCAATTGACATTATATGAACTAGTTGATTCCTGCACAGATGAAACATGAGACCTTAAGTTTGAGGAGCATTATTAAAGAAACATGACGAGCACTGACTGGTCAGAATGAGGAAAAAATAAATAAATTGTAAATTGTAAGTTAATGAGATGCCTGAAATGTGGGCCAGGAGCATCAGATGGGTGAAGTTTGCATGGTGCAGTTTATGGTACATAAACAAATGTAACCTACCATATGCAAACTGACTTGAAATAAAATGTCATAGTATAAGTATGGTAGTAATAGTTGGGAAAATGTACAGTTCTATGAGTTCTATTTATGCATATTATTTGTGTCTGTGTCAGCATATTTGTGTCTTTGTGTCAGCATTTACATCTCACTTTGTTTGAGTCAAACCTGAGATCTGTTATGCATATCACTTGCTATAAGTGAAGAAACAAGAAGCAATTAGATCACACAGTGTTACTGTAATAGAGCTGCAGCTACACAACCTGGCTTGTAGCCTTTCACAGAATGCTAACTGAACAGATACACAGATGCACTAGTCTCTGTGGTTCTTTATGAGATAACACCATGTGGTGGTTTGGTGTGTTTCTATCAGGCCACTCTATTATGCACCTCTTTAGATGCACTGCACTTGTGCACTAATACTTACTTATCGTGTAGCCTATCTGTTTGTCTGTTTATGTATCTGTCTGTCTGTAGTTAGCCATCTCTGTTAGGCTAAATACAGGGGTGTAAAATAAGAGGTGGGTAAACTATGAATAACATAAAAAAGGCATTCAGAACATATTTGATAATGGTGGAGGTTATTCTCCAATGTTTATAACAATACCAGTGGTATTAAATGGTCTGTAGAGTGTTGATGAGTGTACTATTGTGAATGTGGATAATATATGGTAAAAGTTGCAATTGGTGAATTAACTCATTTGAAAGGTGGATACACTCTATTTCTGAAATTCAGAGGTGGATAAATTGTGTTTACTTGCATTTAGCCTCCACTACAGCCCTGCATCTGTCTGTCTGTTTATGTATATGTCTGTCTGTTAGCCATCTCTGTTTATATCAAGAAAATGTGCACTCGTTCTAACCCTCGTTTTACTAAATCATTCTGTCATTTTTCTAGCTTGTTTTACTTCATAGTGTGCTTGTTTTGCCAAATCATGTCTTTGTTTTAATTAAGAGTGTGCTCATTTTCATGAATTGTGTGCTTATTTTACTAAATTAAAACAGGCTCCATGCATTTACTGTAGCTATATCTTTCTGTCTCTCTTTTCATGCCTATCTATCCAGCAATCTGTTGATCTGTTCCGCTCAGCAGAGCAGCAGCAGATTGACTTCTTACCTTTGGGTTGGTCTTGTTGTATCTGCATCACAATGAAGGCCATGTGTGATTCTCCTTATTTATAGGGCTGGCTTATGTAGACAGGAGGGCAGGCACTGTGGGGGAGAATAGCACAGCATCATCAACACTTGAACTTGGAATGAGATGCCAGTGCCACCCTGTGCTCTATTTTAATGTTCTTCTTGACTGCTGACCATGTAAAAAAAAAGGCAACCTGCTGATCCATGCACATCGAATCTTTATTTTCTACATCACCCAAACTGTCTCTGGTGAACTGACCTCTCAGTCAGTACATGAATACATTGCATACTTCTGGAAGCATATCCGTGGGTTGTGTACATACATTTCTTTTTAATGTGATGCTTATGCCTTTTTAATAAAAAAGAAATACATCTGGATCTCTGTTTTTTGGATTTGGTATTAGACAGTAAATTATGTTTGTTCGTCACTCTTTTTGATTTTTATATAGTCATTGTATATAGACCAAATTATTATTATTATCAATATTATTGATAATAATAATAATAATAATAATAATAATAATAGGCTAAAGTTAATTTGATAGGGCAGTGTAGACAAGTATCATGTAATGACTGAAGTAGAAATAATGCAATAGAATGATACTACATAAAACACATAGGAGAGAGTGTAAGTATATATACTCTTTTGATCCCGTGACAGAAATTTGGTCTCTGCATTTATCCCAATCCGTGAATTAGTGAAACACAGCACACAGTGAGGTGAAACACACACTAATCCCGGCGCAGTGAGCTGCCTGCAACAACAGCGGTGCTTGGGGAGAAGAGAGAGGTTAGGTGCCTTGCTCAAGGGCACTTCAGCCATGCCTACTGGTCGGCGTTCGAACCGGCAACCCTCTGGTTACAAGTCCAAAGCACTAACCAGTAGGCCACGGCTTCCCCCAAAGTGAGTGAGGAAGATAGAAATACCAATACATCAAGATCATTTAGTGTAATTTTAAAAAGAAGGGAAAAAAGATCAGAAGAAATAAAAGAAAGGAACAACACATATGGTAGCAAAAAACATTGACAATGGATGCTGAGATAAAATGATTGCCTGATAAAAATTTCCCTTGTGGCCAATAAATACCTATGTTGAAAATGTTTTCCAGACTTTTGTTTATGAGATGATCATCTCTTGTGGACTGAACAAAACAAACAAAAGTCATTTCATAAACCTCTGCATGTTTAGAAACTTGCCTAATAGACAACCACAGCTGTCTTTTTTCATATAGACCAGAGCAAGGTCACAGGAGACCAGTGATGAATTGATGCCCCATTGTTCCCTTCCCCCACAGTCATGTCCTTATCACCATCTCACTGGCACTGCATTGTTTCCTTGAGGACAAAGATAACTCTGTTAATTTCATCTCAGGTTCCTCCATCAAGTGTAGATGGCCTTTGAAGCACTTGTCAGTGGACCTTCACACCCTTATGAATTTGTACAGCAGCTGCTCTTTGGACTCAGAGGCCTGAGTGCACACGCAACTGCTGCTACTGTGGGTTATACAGATGGTACTGAAACACATAGGACAATTATATTGCTGAGTTTCTTTTCATAATGAGATTAACTGTTTTTGTCCTGGTACGTGGCTTCCAATTTTTGCCTACACATTTGATTACTTAGAAATATACAAATACTGTGATCTTTGTGGCTAAATCCAAATATTAAGATCATAAAGAACAGACTACAGATAAGTAAAAAGGAATACATTGTCCATACGTGAAAACAATCTATTAAACTGAAAACATTGAGATTTTAGGCTATCTGGTTGCTGACCTCTCTAATAATCTAGAAACACTTGTTGAGCTGTTTGCACCAATTAGGTCAAGGAGGTGTTGAGCTCGAAGCCTGTGTCTCACACTAAGTATCTTGACTTAGGGTCAAGAAAGCTGTCAAGACATGTTTACACATCTAAGAGAAAGTGTGAAGCCATCGACAAGGTGCTGATTGTGATGAAGAGTGAGGGTGAGTGTTCGTCACCGACAGGAGGACATCTTACAGAGGTCACTGGTCTGGAGCCTCCATTTGCAGATCCTTAATTAGATAGCTGTGAGATGCTAGACATGCTATGCCTGTGACCCTTATGGGGACCAGTTTCAGCTGTCCAAAGTCCTTGAGCCATCACCACAAATGCCGGGAGGATGTCACAACATCTCCTGGAGGATGGTTATTATTGGACTGAGGCAGGTAGCTACATTTCACTGAAGAGGTTCTGTAATAATGTATCGCATGATTTCTACTTTGTGTAATGTGTTTGGGAAAATGTATAAGCAACCAAATGCAACTGTACTCTGCAAAAAGTGAGCAAGTTCAATTTGAAGCCTAGCTGTAGCAACTATAGATATGATTTTGCTATGGTTTTACTACATATTAAATTAATGTTCACATGAACAAGGACATGCTGAATTTCATTAGTATTATGCAAATAACAAACCATTTTAATAAACACGTAAAGACTCTGATGCATGGTCATAAATATGTAACTGCAATATTCCTCCAAAGTTCTCTCAGTTCTCCTATTTCACATATGTGTTGAATGTTGTGTTTTCAACATTGTTTTGGCTACAGTGGTATTTGTAGGACAGAACATAAGATTTTTTTATTGCACTGTACTGCCATGCACACTTGGGACTGTCCTCAGGACATACAGGCTCATAGGCATGTTGCTGTCCCTCAAGTTACTAAGTAAGTGACGCACAAGCCTTAGTGCTGTCTTGTTTACTATGCATTGTCTCCTTCCCTTTGTCCTTGAGTACAAAGATAACCCTGTGAAATTCTTGCTAGATGTCAATGAGACAAATATTCAAACCTATAATCTGCAACAGATGGTCTTGCACATAAAACAGATCAAGGCATACATGCATTTTTTTGGGCCGTACAGCCTTGAGGTGCCCCTGGACCATATTTACATGGTGTATGTGTTCACTGAAAACATTTATTTCAGTAATTATTGAAATTCGTTTAAGAAAGAGGTTGCTACTTTATTCAGTTTCAGGGCTACAATGCCATTTTCAAGGCATGACCTCAGACATGGAGATGGGTATGGGTGGCTATTCAGATCTGACGCCCCCAAGTACCTCCTTCTCTGACCTGCATCCACCCTGAGTGGATGCGTGTGCGTGTGTGTGTGTGCGTGTGTGTGTGTGTGTGTGTATGTGTGTGTGTGTTGAGAGCTGTGAGAGATGTGAAGGGGAGCACAACAGGTGTCACCTTGTCATCTCCTTGGAGAGTCTCAGTGGAGCAGCTGTTGCAGCCAATAGACTCCTCCTCTGTGACCAGTCACATTCAGCATCACCTTGAGCCACTCTGAGGAGACAGAGCATTCATTTCAATGGACAGACATTTCAGTGTAGGATCAGCCTAAGACAATCACAAGGACGTGTAGAGATTCTTATTCTTTTTACCCTGTAACAGATGGGCTCACTTAATTTAAGGTCAGTAGAAAAGAGGTGGGACCCCGATGTGATCATGTACATCAGATACATCAGAGAGATGCATTAAAACACTTTCATTTAAATACAAATACTATGTGTATATGTTATTTATATTATTTCTCTGTCTTTCTCCCCTATACAGAAGAACCTTGCGTGCCTTTTAATAGCAAACTGAAAGAGCTCAAATGGAGGATTTCTATGGTCCTTGAGGTGGACCTTCACAGTTCAGTACCAATACAATCAGGAGAAAGGTAAGCAGGCTTTACTATGTTGAGCATGTGCGGTGATACTCTTGATTTGACTGTTTTAAAGTAATGCATTCATATTCATATAGTACTATATAGTTTTCCATCTATTCCAATTGGTAAAAAAAAATGTGAATATTTCTAAAGATCATTTATCCTGTTATCACTGTTGTGGACTGTTGTGGTATATCCTAAAATGGTGCTATAGTTACTTCCACAATAATTCAAAGACTGTTGTGGTATATCCACGGTGAAGACAAGACATATTTTACCAAAAGTCCACAGGTCAAGCTATAGGGTTAAGAGCAGCAAAATTTTGTTGAAATTGTGCTGCAAAGTCAGGCCAATAAGAGGTTTGGGTAGTTCTGTTTGACCTGAGTAATAAAGAAAGTGGCAATGCAAATTCCAGTTTTAGAGTGCAAGTGTTATATAATTTTATGTTGGAGGGGGGAGGAGGGAGAGAAATCCTTATGCTTTTAACCAGTGGTTACAATTCGGGTGAGGTGGGTGGTGTAAAGCCTGAAAAAGGACAAATTGATGAATTGATGATATGCATAATTTCAGTAATAAGTGTTGGTGGTCCAGTTTAGATTATATAATTTTATGTTGAAACAGCAGTGGCATCTCAAATTGATGAATTGATGATATGCATCATTTCAGTAATAACACAGCAGCATCTCAGATTTGACAATCTCTCAGTAGATGCACTATATCCAAGATTTGACCGGCTGACATTTTGCAAGGGTTTTCTAGCAGTTGCATGTGGCCCTCTAGTGGTTCATGAAAGCACTGCAGGTGGTCCCTGCCCATACTGGTAGGCTATTATTCTTCATTAAACCACTTACTTACCTCACCCTATTTTATACAGTCGGCTCACACCACAAACAGATTGCTTCTTAGTCATGAGTCATGACTCATGATCGTGGTGGTCACTAGAAAACCCTGACTTATTTCAGTTCATTTAGTTGCCTATTAAATAGGCCTACAATGTTAAAATTATTAAATGAACATTCATTAGCCTGTGTCGTTAATTAGTGATAAGCTATTATTGTTGCTTAAAACTATTAGACCTATGCGTAATACTAATGTGGCAGTCGCTTTGCACAAAACCATCTGCAAAACAGGACTATAACCAAATATCTAGGCTACTATATTCGAAGCTGCAGGTGTCCGTCTACAGAATCGTTGGCATAGTTCTAGATAAATTGAGTTCTTGGATCACAGTCCATGGGCATTTTAACGCTAGCAGCTACATTTAGCTGACTTATCACGCCTCCAATTATCACCACTCGTTCGAAATTTCTAAAACAACGATGTTTTTCAATACTTCAAAATAACATTTGATAAATTAACCTTACATTTTTCAGTAGCCATGGGTGTGTAGATTTGAACAAAATCTGTTTTGGTCTTAATGGGAGCATTTACTGCCTGAAATATCCGATTTTGTTTACCGCGCTCGGAGTTTTAGTGTTGGTCTGATGGGTCGCCTATTTACGCCGTTTACAGCACATGACCGAGAATTCTCGTCATGAAATTAAAATTCCACTGGAGCTCCAAGCAGTTGTGTACACGCAGTCTTACAACACTGTTTACAGCTCTTCGAGTCACGGTGAAATGTCATTTTTGGTACATAGCTAATTTAGATAGACATATGGTGTGGTTGCGTTTCTTTTGGAGTCCGCCGTCTTGGTTTAAATGGATAAAGTAACATAGGCTACGGGACCGACGGTAGCTTGTTAATCACTACAGTCTATGGATAATCACCTACTACAGCCAGACCTCATGTGTCCTTACTGATTCCCTGACACTGCTTAATCTGCCAAAGAATTTCCTTATATTCATCTTTCTACAAAAGTAATCCAATAATGTTTAAGTTAGTATGAGATAATTGGTTCCAGTAAAAAAAAATAATTTAGTCGCATTGAGTTACCATGAGGTGCTACTGCTACCCTCCTCAATTTTAAACTATGGTTATGGATTGGTTATGGTTATGGATTTGGCAGACGCCTTTGTCCAACGCGATTTGCTTTCTATATTGTCCAAAACTGCCTTCAGTTTTGCATGACTACAGAACCCTGGAGGTATCAGTGCCCGGCAATGCATACACACGGAATGTGCGTGTTTTAACAACTTTACTACATTTTAGAGTGTAAGAACATTCACTCACTCTTTCCCCGATTATCATGCCCCTTTGTTTTTTAGGGCCCGAGCACCGAAGGGTGCAAGGCCCTATTGTGTTTGTAAGGATTATTATTATTACGAGTATTCCGATTTTAACTTTGTCTCAGAGCGTTTTCCTTTTTTGAGGTGGTTAAGATGGGTGAAAAGTCTTGAAATTTGGCACACACATCAGGTGTCACGCAAAGCAGTTAGGTACAAGAGCTTGGCCCTGGGTGGCTCAGGGACTTGCTAGCGCCCCCTTAGGTGACTGATGCCGTGGTTGGCATATACTTTCAGCTAGACACACCAAATTTGGTAGGTGTGTGTATCTCCCCAAGATGAACAACTTTTGTATGTGCGATGCATTAGCCACGCCCAACAGGAAGTGAGGTATTAGGGATTTTGTGCGGACTAAAATGTGATGAATTGTGATGCCAAAAGAGATGCTTCCCGTGGGTGAAAACTTATGAAATTTGGCACACACATCAAGAGGTACTGTGAAACAGGGAAAAATGCTTGGCACTGGGCATGGCCCAGGAACTCCATAGCGCCCCCTTATGTAACTGTGACTTGTGGTTGGCATATAGTTTTAGATACAGTACACCAAATTTGCATTAACATGCCATTAGCCACGCCCACAGCAAGTGAGGCAATTGAGATTTTGTGTGTTTTGGACATGATCAATTTTTACGCACTTCTCCTAGACGATTGATCTGATACATGTCAAGGTTGGTATATATGATGCCAAGAGGCTGTTGATTCTAAATTGCAAAGCTTTTTTTGATATGTTGTCCTTTGACGAAATGGCAATATTATACACTTTAATACCCTTCCACATAAACAATGTGTCATAATTCACCATGCATTGCTTGAAATGTTTAAAAATTTCACAGGTCATTGAATACAATGGATTGATGATATGCACATGCCCTTAATGCATATTTGGCATAGTGCCAAACTGGCAACAGAAAGAATGACAATTACACTGATGTCACATGATCAATTTTAACATACTCCTCCTAGACGGTTTGTCAGATTCATGTGAAATTTGCCAAATCCAAGCGCGGATTTTTGATATGTTGTAATATATTATGATTTTAATATCTCACCACATAAACAGGAAATATGTCATAAAGTCACAGTGCATTGAATGAATGGTCTGAAACTTCTCAGGTTAATAGATATTATGATTATGAAGACACCCAATGGGCCTGCCTGGCATAGCGCCACCACCTGGCCAAGCAGAAAATGTGCCAGAAATGGACAATGCCTTACGTGATTGATCTGAAACTTTATAAAATATTGAATATCATTATTGTGATGATATTCACATGTGGAATTCACATGCCTAGCATAGCACCACCATCTGGCCAATCAGGAAATGTGCCAAAAATGTTCAATGCTTTGACTGATTGATCTGAAATTTTAGACAAAATTAGATATCATGATGATGATATTCATATGTCTTATTAACATGCCTTGCATAGCGCCACCAATTGGCAAGAGAAGGAATGTGTTTTTTCCACTTGGATGGATGGTTGGATATCACAATCAGATGCATCAGATTAATCAAATTATGTGTATATGACATCCAAACACCCAATATGCCTGTCTGGCATAGCGCCACCAGCTGGCCAAAGTCAGATTTTCAGTTTTTTTTAACAAAATATTAATTAAATATCATTATTTTGATGATATTCACATGTGTACTTTCTATGCCTGACATAGCGCCACCATCTTGCCAGCCAAAAAGTGTATCAGAGATGTTCTTTGCTTAAAATGAATGGTCTGAAATTTCTCAGGTTAATATATATTGATTATGATAACACCCAATGGGCCTGCCTTGCATTAGATGCCCACCTGGCCAAGCAAGTAAATGTGGCAGAAAGAAAAATGCAAAAACACATAGCACACGCATCAAATATGTACATTTCACAAATGCACCATGTTGGTGCTTTGTTGGATTCCAAAATGTCACAGGTTGCGGCCCGCAGGTGCTCGGGCCCGCCATTGCCGTATGCAGCTATATTTGTTTTTGTTTTTTTGTAAAGTTGAACATACTGGGGCACGTGTCCCAGTAAAAAGGGTCTCGTGACGCCCCTGTAGATTTCATCTGTTACAGGTGAACATTCATTTTCTGCTGAATGAAAGATCATACACCCCACACACACACACACACACACTCTCTCTCTCTCTCACACACACACACACACACACACACACAGAAGCACACATATACACAAAAGCAAACATACATGCACACAATCATTCACATATGCAAAAGTAGGAGATGGAGACAAATGACAAAACAAGCGTGATTTATTTTTGCAGAGAATGTGCAGTATTGAGCAGTGGTCATATTTTGAACTGCTTTGCGGTATATCTAGTTTTAATCGATTAACATGATTTTTATTGATACGTTTGAAGTGTTTTTCTTGTTCCAATCTTGGAGCCAGTCTGAATAACATCTGGAATGGTCTAGTTTACTCATATGAAGTTTCTGTGCTACAAAGAAATTGAAACAACATGCACTATTCCATTGCATAAAATTACTTCTAACTCAGTATAGCAGAAAACAACAAGACAAGAAACAGCAAGGTCAATTTGAAATGCATTTTATTACCACTACAACAATACAACAAAGCAGAGTCGTCACATCATAAAGGATAAGCCTCCTAATTATTAATGGGTTTGGGTTTTGGGTGTAACATCCATTAAACCAATGAGGATGACATCTGTCATCTCTAAGATAGGGCCCCTTTTCTTCTGACTTTGATAACAATTACTAGCTGATTTTGATAACCATAGCTATAATCATAACCATCTGTCATTATGTTCAGATTCTTCTGTGCTCAGTCCAAACTCCTCCCCATGGGTGCAGTTCTGTGCTTCACCTTAAGAGATGAGGTGAGGTCCATTTTATTTATTTCACTGCAACACAACACAGCACAGCTTAAAGAACAAATCATGGTGAGGCAAGCGGGCTTTTTGAAAGGCCCAAGTCAGAGCTTCACTCTTCATCATGACCTTTCTGCAATGGAAAAATGAAAAAAGAAAAGATAAGATGTGCATGTATAATCTGTTCTAATCTAGCTATTAGATTTTAATCTTCAAAAGTAATTTCATAGTTCACATACAGTGGCTTACAAAAGTATTCATCCCTCTTGGATATTTCCCCTTTTATTGCTTTAAAGGAACCGTATGTAAGAAATGAATTTCAATTAATCATAAAATGGCCCTGATATGTCATAGACATTAACCCTTAGAACCCGATTGACGCAAAGTGCGTCAAAAAACACACCCTTTCTTCTCTATTACATTTCTCCGGAACTGTTCATCGCAGCGAGACCTTTATTGCACGACAGAGCAGAAGTGGGGCTTTCCAAAGAGACTACACACTTGTCTGTACGATCAAGTATGAAAATGAAAAAAAAATCATGAAATTAAATCAAATTGCATCATATTTACAGTCTATACTTCTCTGCGTTCACCTGCGCACCCATTACTCTCGTTTGAATTACTCGCGAACCCGTAATCGCATAGATATGGCAAGCATATCAGATGAAAGAGGAGACACCAGGCTATCCATTGGTACCATGTATATCGATCCTTCTGGCTTATAAAAACAGACGAAGTGACTGCAAAATAATAACGTCATGTATAAAAACCAACTGCACACCCATTACTCTCGTTTGAATTACTCGCGGACCCGTGATCGGATAGATATGCCACGCATGTCAGATGAAAGAGGAGACAGAGCTATCATTTGATACCAATTACATCCCCTTCTGGGTTATAAAACAGACGAAGTGACAGCAAAATAATAACTTCATAAAACTAATACATGAAATGATGGCAGATCTGGATAGCCTAGACCCTGCTGAAAAAAAAACAATATATAATATGTGTGTGTGGCACTTACAATGACCAGAATAAATCCATATAAATAAAGGTAGTGAAAATGCCCTTAAAACAGCTTAGGGTTCTAAGGGTTAAGAAATCATGTTCATTTCAAATATTTATATCACTGACAACAGTAGTCCGGCCAAGATATTGTCATTTAAAAAGTGAAGTTGCAGCCCTCAACTGATGTTGATGTTGTGTTTTGTCATGTCATGTTGTGTTTTGGCCTGATGCGCCACCCTCTATCTATCTACTAATCACAAAGTCAGTAGTGTTTCAGCATCCGGGTTGGCAACCTCGAGTCAGGGGGGAGGGGGAGGGGATACAGCGTTCTACAGTAATTTGAAAGTGATTGCAGTACCAGTTTTGGCCACAATCTTACATATGGTTCCTTTAATAAATGGAATCTTATAGCCTGGGTTTTCCCATGCTGCCTTGCGCGCAATTTTATTCACGCTGCTAGGCAGCATGGACTTTGTTTTCACCTCAATGAAGGAACCAATCACAGAACGGCAAGACGATGACGACACACCGATGCGGTTATGAGCTACGTACAGGTGAATTTGATAGACAATCGTAGCGCCCAATAAACGGCTCTGGGCATTCGTAAACCACATTTCAAATACGAGAAAACGAGATGAGGTCTGACGTTAGCTAGGCTAGGAATCTTATGGATAAAAATGGAATAATTTGGCCTTACAATGATTTACAAAAATCCCCTCTTTAATGTCAAAGTAAAAGCAAATTTCTACAAACTAATGTTAATTAATTAAAAAAATATTTAATGCAAAATAAGCGATTGCATAAATCAACTGACGTTAAAAGGCATAATAACTGCACTTAGAATAGGTTTAATAATGTTATGGATGTGAATTGGTTGAACAATTTAGTGTTAAACATAAGAAGACTAGTCTGGTCAGTATGCAGATACTTGCCATGCAATATTATGCCTTTAGGAAATAAAAAGTGAGGTGAGGTGAGGTGAGGTGTTTGAACATACCTTGCCACCTGCATCACGGCTCTTGGATCTCATCTTGTTGACCTGAGACTCAGCTATATCAGCTCTCTCCTCAGCCTCATCCAGCTCATGCTGCAGCTTGCGGAACTTGCCCAGGTTGCTATTGGCCTGCTCCTCCTGAAAAAAACATAATTAGTCACAAAATTAGGTTGTAGATCACTTTACAAAAAGTATTAATGGAGTTAGCGGCGAATTATGGGCCACTTACAGCCTCCTCTGCTGATCTCTTGTAGGATTTGACCTTCAGCTGCAGTTTGTCCACCAGATCCTGAAGACGATGCAGATTCTTCTTGTCCTCTTCCGTCTGTATATGAAGAGGTAAGTAGACAATGTTTGTACTTATCTGTGTGGTATGAGGGAGAGATTGTGAGGCACATCCAGGTTTTTTCCAGCCCCCATGTGAAATTAGATTTACCTGATAGGTGAGCTCCTTTATGCGGCGCTCATATTTACGGATTCCTTTGACAGAATCACCGGCCTTTCGTTGCTCCATTTCCACCTCATTCTCCAGTTCCCTTACCTATGTAGATACATTATGCAAATGTTAGCTATTCAATGGCTACAACATAATATATTACCGTATGCACTGATTATTAGAAGTAGCCTTTTGGCAAAAACACAGGACTTACCCTGGACTCCAACTTCTGGATCTGCTTCTTGCCACCCTTCATGGCGATTTGTTCAGCTTCATCCAGACGGTGCTGCAGGTCCTTGATGGTCTGCTCCATGTTCTTCTTCATGCGCTCCAGGTGAGCACTGGTGTCCTGCTCCTTCTTCAGTTCCTCTGCCATCATGGCAGCATCAGTAATGGCCTTCTTGGCCTTTTCCTCAGCATTCCTACACTCCTGCACAGCCTCCTCTACTTCATTCTGCAGCTGGGATGTATCACCCTCCAGCTTCTTCTTCTGGTTCAGCAGGCTGGTGTTCTATGTGGCAAGACAGAAATGTTTACGATGGTCTGTGTCACATTATGAAATTTGTGTAATATGAATAAATCTGAAAACCACCATGAATCTGGAATCTGAAAACCACCATGTTTAGGATTTTACCTGAGAGTGCAGCAGCTGCACCCTCTCACTGACGTCCAGCAGCTCCTGTTCAGCCAGTTTCCGGCCTCTCTCAGTCTGCTCCACCAGGGACCTGAGCTCATCCAGTTCAGCCTGCAGCAGATTGTTGCGTCTTTCCACAATGGCAGTGTTCTCTTTGAGATCATCATTAGCACGGAGAGATTCATCAAGCTGCAGTTGAGCATCCTGTTGTTGACATAATTATTGAAATTAATATTGGATTAACCTTGTGTTAGTGCACAGCAAGCAGCCTTGCAATTATATAGTAATTTATATTTTGTTGTTTAACCTTCAGATGTCCATGGAGACCCTTGAGCTGCTTCTGGGCCTCAGATGCCTGCCTGTTGGCCTGGCTGAGCTGGATCTCCATCTCATTGAGGTCTCCCTCCATCTTCTTCTTCAGCCTGAGAGCCTCATTCCTGCTGCGAGTCTCAGACTCCAGGGAGCTCTGCAGGGTATCCACCACTCTCTGCTGGTTCCTCTTGGCCTGCTCCATCTCCTCATCCTTCTCAGTAAGTTTACGCTCAATGTCAGCTTTGACCTGATTAAACTCCAGCTGAGCTCTGAGGATCTTGCCCTCTTCATGCTCTAGAGAACCCTGTGGAAATTTAACAGCAATGACATATAGACAGTACAGCACATTATATACACAAAATATTAAGAATCCTTTCAATTGGGACTTTGGGATATGAGATATTTATCATATTAGCATACCTCAGCTTCCTCAAGAGCAGTCTGGATCTCTGCCTTCTCTTGCTCAAGTGTCTTTCTGACTTTCTCAAGCTCATGAATGTTCTTTCCAGTCTCACCAAGTTGCTCAGTGAGATCAGAAATTTCCTCTGGAGGGGGGGATGATAGTCTTAGTATTATAATGGATGTCTCAATCATGTATGTTTTTTGATTAGGGAATGTGCAAACAGACCTTGAAGATTTTTATTCTCCCTCTTCATGGTCTCAAGGTGATCCAGAGATTCCTCATAAGAATTCTTAAGTTTGAAGAGCTCAGTGCCAAGAGATCTGGCCTCTTTCTGGGAGCTCTCCAGCTCAGTCTGAGACTCCTCATACTTCTGCTTCCATTCAGCCAAGACCTGAGAGGGACCAGAGAATTGGAATATGAATATAATGTAAAAAGAAATTACATTATGCCTAAGATGTTACATTTAATCATTGTGAATTCAATACCTTATCAAAGTTTCTTTGCCTCTTGTCTAGAGCAGCAGCAGCAGCATTGGATCTCTCCACATCTACCATGAGATCTTCAATCTCATTCTGCAGTCTGTGCTTAGTTTTCTCCAGGGAGGAGCATTTGGCATTAACAGCTTCAACAGCTTCCTCTGCATCTTGCAGACGCTGAGCCAGTTTTTTTCTGGATAAAAAATGATCAAGGATGTGTTTCACAATTCTACAAGCCATACTTGGCCTCTTTATCTGACTTTACATGTTAATAGATTGTCAGTTCAGGTTGCCTTACTTGGCATCTTCCAGTTCCTCAGTCCTCTGGATGGCATCAGTCTCGTACTTGGTTCTCCACTGAGCCACCTCAGAGTTGGCCTTGGAGAGACTGCGCTGCAGCTCAGCCTTGGCCTCCTGCTCCTCCTCATACTGCTCCCTCAGGAGGTCAGAGTCGTGGCGAGCAGACTGCACTGCATGGGCTAGTGCATTCTTAGCCTGGGAAACAATGAGCACATCTCAGAGGGATGTTTTTGTTCCTCTTTAATTCTATTTTAGTACTTTTGGGCGTGGGTTCGGATCATTTGCAATGTGTTAAGGTGTAGTAATCTCACTTCAATCTATACCAAAATAATTGGCTTGAGCCAATTTGACCTCCGAAAGAGAGGTCTCAATTCGTCTTATCTTGCATCTTTGCCTCATCAGTTTGGTCCTACTGGTGAGAAAGTAACAAAAACTAAAACTAATGAAATGAGATGAATCATGATTCTGAATAATTGTGGACAGGCATGGACACAAGGAGGTTCTTCACAGAGGTTTGGTTGGATGGCCAAAAGTGCACAGAATGTTCGTAGATAAAGAAAAATAATACAAATTTTAGTTTGAGTTGAAAGGAAACCCAACTACAGTTCATGGTTATTAGTATGAGTCTCCTTCTAAATTCCACTGCTTAAGCACATTATTTTCCCGCTGTGTCTTTTTTAACTGTGTCTGCCTAAAGTGACAAGTGCAGCAAGCAATGACTTAGGCAATAATCAACTATTGTCCCTCTATTGTGAAACTGGAATCTATTAATGTCTGGAACACAATCATCAAGTTTGCGAAGGATTATCAGTCTGCTCCTCTTTTACACATTTTGTCAGTTTGAAATGTCATGTCTTGTGAAACTGAACCTACATCATATTTAGGACAAACAGTTTTCTGAATACCTTGACCTCTTCCTCCAGTTGTCTTTTGAGGTCTTCAATCTGCTGAGTATAAGATTGTTTGCCTCGAGTTAGCTGAGAGACAAGAGAATCCTTCTCTTCCAGTTGTCGTGCAAGCTCCCCTATTTGATAAAAACACCACAGTCATAACAAATAGTCATTATAATACATGTAGACTATGTATGTTTAAATGTGTCGTGCTATAATTTTCATTTACCATTTTCAGTTTGTAGCTTAGCTTTCTGCATAGTGAAGTCATTTATGCTTCGCTGGCCTTCTTCAAATTTAGTCCTATATTCACTCATCTGGTCCTCCAAGGTCCTGCACATTTTCTCCAAATTTCCCTGAAAAGAGGAGGTAAAGCATGAAAAAGATGGATCAAAATATATCAGTTATGTAATGTAAACATTTATACAGTTATATTTATAGAGCTATAGAGTTTTCAGTCTTTACCTTTGCTTTGGAAACCTGCTCCATGTTGGAGACAACATCATCCAGCTCCAGTCGGAGTTCGCTCTTCTCCTTCTCAAGCTTTTGTTTGACTCTCTGAAGGTTGTCAATCTGCTCCCCGAGGTCAGCCACACTGTCTGCATGCTTCTTCCTCAGTGTGGAGGCAGTGGCCTCATGTTGCAGAGTGGACTCTTCGAGGTCTCTGCGCAGCTTCTGGAACTCAGCCTCCCTCTTCTTGTTCATCTCAATCTGGGCAGCAGTGGCACCTCCAGCCTCCTCCAGCCTCTCACTGATCTCCTCCAGCTCTCTGGCCAGGTCTGCCCGCTGCTTCTCCACTTTGGCTCGGGCAGCTCTCTCAGCCTCCAGCTCTTCTTCCAGCTCCTCAATGCGGGCCTAGAAAATAATATTATCATGCAAAATTTCCAATTTAGTTGAGATTCTGTTAATGTAATGTTGGCGATAGTATGGTACATTTTGTCTTCACTTTCTAAAGCACCTGGAGCTCCTTCAGTTTCTTCTGAAGCTGGGCCGCCATAGCTTGTTCATCTTCAATCTTGCTATTAAGTTGGCTGATTTCAAAGTCTTTCCTGTGATATTAATTGGTATATTCAGTTGAGGTATTGCATGGTACAGCATTTTTATTCTTTAGATGTTCTACCTACAAACTTACTTTTTCAGCCTTTCTTCAAGCTGCTGTTTATCATTTTCTAGATCCATCACATTCTCCTGAGTCAACTTTAAGTCACCCTCAAGCTTTCTTTTGGCTCTCTCCAGATCCATCCTTAGCTTCTTTTCCTGTTCCAGGGAGCCTTCAAGCTATTTACAGGAAACATAAGAATTTACTTAATGTCCTCATTGGCTTAAGTGCCCTTTAGTTGATACAGTGAGGTAAACACATTTGTTTTTTATTGCCTACATCATCAACTTGCTGCTCCAACTTGGTTTTGGCCTTAGTCAGAGTGTTGACTTTGTCCTCCTCACTCTGAAGGTCATCCAAGGTTTGCTGGTGAGCCTCCTGCAGTGCTTTCTTCTCTTTGGTCAGCTTGGCAATGATTTCATCAAGAGCTGCCATCTCCTCAGTCAGGTTTTTAACCTGAAAAGAAAACCCCATTGGAAGAACACTATATAACAGAAAAGTGTATTCTTTATGACAGTATCAGGTCCAAATGGACTGACCTTATTCTCAGTGGCATGCTTCTCTTTCTCCACTTTAGCCAGTGTGAGCTCCAGATCATCTATGTCCTTCTTGAGCTCAGAACACTCATCCTCCAACTTCCTCTTCTTTGAAGTCAGCTCTGAATTCATCTCCTCTTCATCTTCCAGTCTCTCTGTCAGCTCCTTGACTTTGGCCTCAAGCTGAATCTTGTTCTTGATCAGACCTTCACAACGTTCCTCAGCATCACAAAGGCTATCTTGTTCCTGTGAACAGTAATCAACGTATTGAGATTTATATAAATTATACATTTTATATTGATCCTTCACTTAGTATTTAGCTCTTCTTTTCGTTATCAGCAATTCTTTTCTCATAAAAATAAGGATAATCCAATTTATCCTCATGTTGTGTTTAAACAGGATATTGTGTGTCATACTCACAGTCTGCACTTGTAGTTGCAGGTCATTCTTCTCTTGGAGAATAGAAACCATTTTCTCCTCCAGCTCTTTTCTACGAGCCTCAGATTTAGCATAGGCCTCCTTCAGCTTCAGGAATTCTTCCTTCATGTTGGCCATCTCCTTCTCTGCCTCAGCTGATCTCAAGAGGGGCTTAATCTTGAAGTACATCTTCATCCAGGGCCAATTCTTGACACCCATGAATGCACGGACATTCCACTGGATCACTAGTAGGGCATCCCTGAAAATTAGGAAGGTAAAATAATAAGTATTTTCATTTTATAATATATCTGATATATGTTTGATGACACCAAAACAGTATTTTCTCCTGATTGCAAAATGTTTGTTTTCTTTTTCTGTCGGTCCGCGGTTCCTTGATCAATTGAGCAGCAAATTATCAGACGAAGCACCAGGCATAATTTCACTCCGCGGTTCCGCGGACCAGCAGTGTCCATGTTGCGGACCGGTGCGGTCGTAGTCCCATAGTTCGAGAAATGCTGCACTAGAGTTTTTACAAAGTTTAGAAGACATTATGGTTACAGCTACATTTTACAGTATGTCTTTGTCAGGATGGTAACTTTTTACCCTATTTGATCCATTAGTCAGTATTTGTTTTTAATTATACAACAACTGGGTTCTATGGAACTATTTATTTGTTTCTGATTGGCCGAGAGACGTTCCATGAGTTGGAATATCCCTGGACATTTCAACTCAGACTCAGCACAGCTAATAATAAATCACTCCGCGATACAATGCGAAGATTTGACACCCAGCTCTCCACTATTTCAAGCAATGGGTTACTCCTTAGCAAACCATAACGAAACAGTGCTTCACCACATCTGTGGATTAAGCCACACAGTCAACTCAATGTAAGTAAGATAAACGAGGATGCTATTGTTCTCAGCATTGCCAGCATTGTGTATAATATGATTGTCACTTGGAGGAGACTTGTAGATAACTAACGTTAGCATAATGCACAGTGCACAGTAGTGTAACATTTATTCACCATACATTAATAAAGTTGAGTGGTTCTGCAATGTAGACTATGTTTCCGTTTTTTTGCAGTACCATGTCCCTTACATGACATGGCCCAGTGTCCTTGTAACATGCATACAGCAAACCTAGATATGAATGTGATTTCAACATTTCTTTCAAGACACGTAAACCACAAAGACCCGTAACGAGGGGTCTGGAATGTTGGTTACCTAGCAACCAAGGCGCGCTGTCTATTGAAAAAGGGAACTATTTTTTGATGTAAGAACGATGTCGAAATTAACATTTTTAAACAATAATGGGGTGTTTTCAGATTATTTAGTTTGTGGTAGAATTGTTGTATAAAAGCAATATAGCACGAGTGAGAGTGTGGTTGGTCATGGATATTCCCACTGCTGTTGTTGCCTGCGCCACTCGGCCTTCGCCCTCGTGGCTACGGCCGAACAACACCCATGGGAATATCCATGACCAACCCCACTCTCACTCGTGCTATATTGCTTAATTCACTTTAAGAGGCTTTTTCCCCATGGTCATATCATAGGCGGATGGAGGCACATTCTGAAAAATAATAATGTACAAAATGGTCACTGTGGTTGCTATTACTGTTGAATCACTAGCAGGGGATGTGCAAGGCATGTGCAGGGCAGGGCATGTGCAACATGTATGGAAGTGATCAATCAGTGTTTGGTCAAAGGGAGTAGAACATGGAAAGTGTTATCAAAAGAGGATGAAGCATGAAGTAAAGGATGAGGATGAGCATGAAGTAAATATGCATTATTTGTGGACACACAAATGGACATGCAATGTCTGTGGTTATCTGTTTGTTAAGTCGTGATGCAATAATGTGCCGATAATTCTTTCTTCGGGTCCAATTGGTCCCAGAGACGCTGAATTTTTCCCTTCAGGCCTGAAGAAGACCCAGATGGGTCGAACATCATTGGTTTTAATTAAAAAAAAAACATTACATGAACACAAATACATGTGATGATATTTTTCAATGAGAACATTTCAGTAGAATTACCCCCTTAATTTCATTAGTAAACTAATTTACCTGCGTTCAACAATCTTCTGGAATTCAATTCTTGCCAGAAGACCTCTTGCTCTTGATTGGATACCAGTGATGATGAGAGCGAGACGGTCGTCTCTCATCTCCTCAAGGGTTCCCAGGAGACCAGCTTTGAAGAACACCTGTAATTCAGCATTTTATGTGTTCAGATTTATGTTACTAGGCTTAGGAAAACATGAACTTGTAGGAAATTGTTGGTTGGTTCTTCTCTAATATTGTGTTTAATGTTCCAAATGTAAAGTGCTTTGAGCTGCATTCTGTGTATGAAAGGTGCTATACAAATAAAGCTTATTATAATATTATTATTATTATAACTCTGCCAACCACCCAGTTGGCTATGATAAGAGCTTGATAAAATGTTGCCTTTGTTTCTGACTCAAATTTGTGCAAGAGGCACGCACATCACAGAGGTTAAAGTAGGTGCTGAACTCAAAGACACTTAGATGAACTAGAGTAATGTCCACCCACTAGAGCTCCAATTGATGAGATGTCTGAGGAAGGGCAATGTAGCCTGAAACGTTACTCTTGTGGGGATTAAACAATCTCATCAATTGGAGCTCTAGTGTGCGGACTTTTACTCTAGCTCATCTTTGTTTCTGACTCAAACTACTTTGTGTTTAACCTGCATTGCTTATGAAAGTGATAGATGTGTTTATCTGTCCTGCACTTGACAATAAACCATCAATATAAAATGGAATTAATGAAACCAAAAGTAGTTACCTAAAAAAAAGATTCCTCAGAAAGTGTCAGATTGTCACATAGTGTTGCTTCAACATGGAAGATGTGTATGGTATTATTACACTTTAAAGCACCTTAGTGTGTCCAAATCTGTACTGCTGAATCCAGAGAACCCAGCAGTTTTTCAGCTCCTTTCTTGTTGTCAATGAACTGTCCCTCAGGGATAGCAGCAGGATTCAGGATACGATATCTGACGAAGTTAAAGTAGTCCTTGATATTGGCATATTGTCTCATTACTATTGTAAGAAAAGTGTAATAAGTAGGACAGAAAAATAACAGATTGTACCTCTGTTTGAAGTCTCCGTACAGGATCCTGTTGGGGAAGCCCTTTCTGCAGATCCTGATGCCTTCCAGCACACCGTTACAGCGCAGCTGGTGCATGACCAGAGGATTCTCCATGGCCCCAGGAGTCTTGGTCTCGTTCGGGATGATGCAGCGCACAAAGTGGGGGTGAGTTGACCTCAAGTTGGTCATCAGCTTGTTCAGGTTCTCCTGTTGTAAGACATTTTGTATTTGAATGATTAGCTATTCAAATAGCATGAGTATCATTTTCACAAATTAAAGAAGAACTAATGAATTAATATAAATTGAATTAGGAAGTACAGGTAATCACTAACCCTGTGCAGTGCAGACACTGTCTGGAAAGAAGACCCTTTCTTCTTCTTCTCCTTGCCCTTTCCACCACCACCACCACCTTCCTGTGCTGTGAGAGTATACGTTGATAAGTTAATACAAACTCAAGCTTGGGTTAGACTTTAGCCATTCCTCAGTAATTCATTTTATACTTTAATTTTGGCAGTCTTGTTACTATGTAATGGATAATTTACCAGAATCAGCCCCAGCATATCCTGCAAAGAGGGTTGCAAGCATTTTCATTGTAGACTTTTGGTATAAACCGACCACAGTCTCATTGAGAGGGTCCTTGTTCTTCACAAGCCAGTTGCAAATGTTGTAATCAACAGTGCCAGCATAGTGAACCAGGGAGAAATGGGCCTCTGGTTTCCCCTTGACAATCCTGGGCTTCTGGAAGTTATTGGATTTCCCCAAGTGGTTGTCGTAAAGCTTGGATTTAAATGTAGTATCACTGGCCTTGGGGAACATGCACTCCTCTTCAAGGATGGACATGATACCCATGGGCTGTAATATAGTCGTGAAAATATTGTATCGTTCTTAGTGTGTTTTTCCTTCTGTAAATATAGTTCTGAAATGATATGTTGTGAGATCAGGGAAAACCCATCACATGATGAAATTTCACCAACTTAATATTCGGATATCCAGGATGTCGCCAAGAGACGGTATTCAGAAAGTTGCCAGGATGTTATCCAGGATATTGCTAGGGGATGGTAATCAGGATGTTGCTAGGATGGTATCAGAATCTTAAGTTGGTGAAGTTTCACCATGTGATGGTTTTTCCCAGATCCCATTACATGCATGCTCCATAGTAGTGTATTGTATATGACTTTTGAAAGCAAAATTGCACAGGGGAACAAACTGGTACCAGATATTAAAATGTTTTGAGTCTGACGTTTTCACAATAATAGTTATACCTCTCAAACACACTACACATTTTCACACACCTTTTCAATGAGATCAATACAGGCCTGCAAGTCCATGCCAAAGTCAATGAACTCCCATTCAATGCCCTCCTTCTTGTACTCCTCTTGCTCCAGCACAAACATGTGATGGTTGAAGAACTGCTGCAGCTTCTCATTAGTGAAGTTGATGCACAGTTGCTCAAAGGTGTTGAACTGAAAAAAAAAAAAAATAGATATGTTGTGGTTTTGAAAAGCATCCATTAATCTAATTTAAAATAGTTGTTCATTTTTCCTTAGAAACTCACATCAAAGATCTCAAATCCAGCAATGTCAAGCACACCAATGAAGTACTGGCGAGGTTGTTTGGTGTCCAAGGTCTGGTTGATTTTGACAACCATCCAGAGGAACATCTTCTCATAAATTGACTTGGACAGGGCTCCAATAGAGTAGTACACCTTAGAAATATGAAGTTTGTAATGAAAATCTAAACAATACTGTATATTGTTAATTAGTAAGAGGAGGACATGACAAAACATGTATTATATCCACCTGCTGAACATTCTGTCCCTTGGTGACCCACTCGTTTCCTACTTTAACCCTTGGGTGACACAAGGCCTTGATGAGGTCAGCAGAGTTCAGCCCCATCAGATAAGCAGATTTGTCAGCATCTGTTGAAAAAGCACATTGTATATACAGCCATGTTACATTTATAAATACATTTCATTCAATAAATGGTCTGACCAAGTTGTCAGGATATGATACCTTTAAAAATTTAATAGTATTAGTTGCACCATGATTTAACTGAAAACTATAGCCTATTTGTAAAAAATCCTTTGTAATTATTTATAGTACATTCAGGCAAAACTGACGATACCGTACAAAAGCTGTGGTGATTTACATCATAATGAGGCAGTGTTTGGAGTACACACCTTCAGTGCCATCAGCTTCTGCCTGCTCCTCTCTCTGCTTCTGCTTGAACTTCATGTTGCCGTAGTGCATGATGGCACCAGTCAGTTTGTAGATGCTGTTCTTCTCCTCTTGATTAAACCCCAGCACATCAAAGGCATCCTATGGAGTAAATAATAGAAAAAGTGGTCAATTTAACACACATTGCAGATGTGCAAATTACTGTTTTTCTCACAACACTAGGAAAATGTCATTATTTCTACAGATGGAATAGAAAAAATTTGTTTTGCTGACTTTTAATAGCCTGGTAATCCAAACTGGTCTGGTCACAGATGAAACCTTAGACTCTTTGAACTTTAAAATAGTATACAAATCAAATTGATCAGGGATTCATAAAGTTCCTACTTTATCTAAACTTTACAAACTGACAATAAACAGTATTGGCAGTCAGGAAACAATGTATGTGGGCCTTCCTTTGCTGTAAATAAATTAGCACATTCTTCAGACCATAATTTTTGATGTTTGCATTTTTCCTCAGAAACTGACTTTTGGGCAGGCAAGGCCAGATGGTTTATGGTGTGCTCACATCCTGGTGGCCTGAAGCTCATCACCATCATTTCAATAAACAGGCTACATTCAACAAAGTCCCAAGTCCCATAATGCATATGGTCATCCTCATGGCTTTAATATGGGAGATGTCCCATTAGGGTGAAGTGTAAAGTTCCTATGCATTTAATATGGCTATGGTGTCATAGGGCTCCTTGTTGAGATCTAGGTGGACGTGGTCAGGCTAGACTTTGAAGGCCAGAACAAAATCATTCATCAATAGAGGTACTTGGGTCTCTCCTTGGGAGATAAGTAGTCACATTCAATGTCTGAAATAATGATTGTTTTGTCTTGTTAAGTAAATTCAATGTCTTAAAGTTTTGTTTGGGAAACCCAGTAGTTCTGGTTTTCTCTGAGAGAGGATCTGGTAGAAGATGTGGTAATCTCTCTCAGCCTTGAGCTGGAAAGTCACCCGAGACTTCTCTAGTAGATCTGTCAAATGATGGCAACAATTTATTTTTTATGCAAACAATATTTCATGAATAATAGGCTTTTATTGTTTGATATAGTATATCTGACTCACATGTCTCAATATCAGCAGAGGCCAGCTTGCCAGTTGCATGAAAGTGGATTCTGATAAATTTACCCTGAAAAAATGTTTTATACTCTTGATGATTGTTGCATATCATTGTTTGGATTTAATTTACATTCTTTAAGTGACATTTGTCAATTCAAAATTATACTTACAAATCTAGAGGAGTTGTCGTTTCTGATGGTCTTTGCATTACCAAAGGCCTCCAGAGCAGGGTTACACTGGATGATTTGATCCTCCAGGGTTCCCTAAAGACAAACACCAGAATGTTGTATGCCCATCATTTGTGGAATGTTTATCACACACAGCATAACATTGTTTCAGTATAACAACCTTTTTGTCATTTGGATCCTTCTTGCCAGTTCCACCAGCAGCAATGCTGGCGAAGTACTGAATAACTCTCTTGGTGTTCACAGTCTTCCCAGCACCAGATTCTCCACTTTAAAAAGAGAGAGGAATTTATTTTTCATATTGTTATTGTCTATCAACACTTTTCTCAGACATAGAACAAAAAACTAGCATCACTATAGTAGACTTACGTGATCAGGAGGGACTGATTCTCCCTGTCTAAAAAAAAAAAACACAAACCCTTTTATTGAAATATACTATATGTATTTTTAAACCGGTATATGTGATATTTCAATTAATATGGTTACACTAAACTTAGATTAAAATGCAGCTTTATACAAATACTTTTTTACCTGCCAGCATGTACTGGTAGGCATTGTCAGAGATGGAGAAGATGTGAGGAGGAGCTTCACTCCTCTTCTTGCCTCTGTATGCAACGACAACTTCCTGGTTGTACACTGGCAACCACTTGTAGGGATTGACAGTGACACAGAACAACCCAGAGTAGGTCTGTGCAAAGAGACAAAATCACTGTAGTTTGAACATATCTCCTGAGAATTAAGGACCCATTTTGAACTATACTCACATAGATCATCCAGGCTGCATAACGCTCTTTGAGGTTAAACAGCACAGCAGGCTCATGCAGGAAGGTGAACATCGCCATGTCCTCAATTTTATCAAACTTTGGTGGGTTCTGGGGGTGGACGTCTGCATCTTTTACAGTGACAGTCTTTGAGAAGGAGAGAACATGGCTTTGTCATTTCTTTGGCTATTGTTTGCTTTTTGTCACAAGGACATTATTCATTGGTAGTTAAACATCTTTTTTCACAGCTCTGCAAACATTTATTTAGATCTCAGAATCCATGATCAATGTAATTGGTTGGACCAATGATTTCAAAGTTAACGTTATGTCTACGCTCATCACCATGCTAGCTTGTAAACGATTCCCAATTGCTAGTGACCATACTCTATTCACTTTGTGAATGAGTTTGGCTTGCCAGGCTTAGAAGGCTATGCATTGGTTGTCAAATGTCTTTTTAACAGTTCTGTAAACATGTAAAGCTACAGTACATGCAAGGATAAATATAGAACTAATTTGCTGTCAAATTACAGTCTATGTACCTAAACAAATCTCATTTCCATTAGCATAAGCCATCCCTGTACAGTGTATGACAAGTCTACTATGAAGTAGACTCATGAAAGAATACAGTAAAACAAATTTATTTACCTTCCCAAACTCAGTTTCAACTGTGACTTTGTCACCGTCTCTGCTTTGGATCATTCCCTTCACATATTCAACCTCAGGGTCCACCACAAAGCAGGCCCTCTTAATGTCAAAGGGGCGAGTCTGGGCCTCCAGACGCTCCATGTCCGACTTCCTCAGATAGGGAGCCGCCTGTCCAAACTCCTCCATTAGAGCATCTCCCATGATTTAGCCTTTGAAAATAAAGTCAGTGTTAAATAGTATTAGACAGATTTGAAAATACACATTCAGCATAGAAACTGAACTTTGATTTTGTGCTGAGTTGAATATACTGCCTCACTTCAGTTTCTAATTTCTAGTGAAACGTCTAACATGAAATATTATTTTATATATCCTGTGCTCAGAGTTTAATTACAGTGCATGCAAAGCAATGCTTTTTCTCCCTACCCTCTTCTTTTCTCCTGACACTCAGTCTTCTTCTCATCTCACCTCTTCCAGAGTTTTTTTTTTTTTTTTTTTGCAATTACTAAAGAACTGTTTAACTTCAGTCAAACTTGCATGTCTCATAAAGGACACTTCCACTACATCTTTTCACTTTTTAAACATTTGCTTTGCATACATTGGTATTTCCAGTGCAATGCAAATCTAGTTAATCTAAGTTTACTGCTACTTCATTTGTATGTTTAGTTAGATTTCAGTGCGTTTTTCAGCCTCTAATGAAGAGTCTAACATGAAATATGTGTGTTATCTAGACATACTGTAATAGTAAAGCCAAACATAATACCTCTGATGTTCACCTTCCTTCTAGATGATTGTTATTGGCCTGAAATGAAAAAGAAAATAAACGTTTTACCTAGCAAAATCTAAGATTAAATGATTAAGTCTGAGCACTAAAATGATCAATGAATCACAATGAATTGTTGCATCAGATTTTTGCATCAGAGTTTTAGGGTAAATGATCATTTCATTATTCTTGTTTCCTCCATTGGCTTACCTGTAGATGATGGAATTGCAACCTTGATTGTGAGCTGCCAAAACTCCCTGTCTTTTATACATCAAGCAGCTCTCTTATAAGGGTAGTGGCAGAAATAGCCATTGCACCTCACTGAATGGAAAGGTGGGGGCAACTGGTTTATTCAGTAGCATTAAAGCTGCAGCATACAAATTTTATTGGCAAGAAAGAAACTGGTTTTGGACCTATGCAATAAAAATGACTTGGAAGCAACAGTGAAAGGGTCACTTTATTTCTTGGTATTTTCTACCTTTTTACCTTTGATGTGTTTCCATGATTTTCTTTTTAGGTTTCCGGGGGCCTGTGGGATGAGGGTGATGGGGTGAAACTTCACTGGGGGAGGAAGTCCATAATTATTGTGTCACCTCTCCACTCCATGAAAGGAAATCTGTACACTGAGCTGTTGCAGATTGGTTAAATATAGTAGGATGTCATACTTTTAGTAAATATTTTCAGAGTTCAGTACATATCTGGCAAGTGGATAGCAAAAAAAATATCTGCCTATATTAGTATGTTGGATTGAGATTAGGTTGAGATTGTCTTGTTTAAGAAAATTGTTTGTGTATACTTAGCTATCTGATTTTGATCATGTTATTAAGGTCAGCAGTGTCAGAATAAATGCATGACAAAGTAATAGGATACACGTCTGTTTAAAGCATGTCTTCCTTAAAAGATGAACACAATAAATCTACTCTAACCACATTTAGGTTAACCATGTCACTGATTTACAGAGATCATAAGATCTTACGGAAGAAAGCATCCACAGACTATTAGACACTAATGGATAAAGCTATATGTCTTTGAAAGAAGAGTATTTGATAAGCAAACAGGGATGCTCAGTCTGTAGATGGCATTCACAATATAAGTAGGCATATTTCTCCTTGCTATCAAATATGTGCAGACTTTCTATAGATTTCCATACTTTGCTGTTGTGATTGGGATGCATTTTTGCCTAGAAATCTAGACGCGCCCCTAGCGGCAGCGGCTAGTCTAGCAACTCTCCGTTGGCTTGTGAGCTCCAGAAATCGAAACTTAATCAGGCCAATGAAATCGTGTAGGCCTATAGAGTCGTTAGGTGGGCTTAACATAATGATTGATGGCAGAGTTGCAACGGTTTGGCTTGAATTCCCTGCTACTTGAAAACAAATAAGATGGATGTTGCTGCTGGAGAACAGTGTGACACGAGTTAAGCTTTTATTAGGTTGGCAAACGTTTGAACTAGCCAACTAGCTCCGCTGGTGGGAAACGCATAGGACTCATAGCGCTGCCGCTGTCCTATTGCGTGCAGAGCGAATTTGAAAGACAACTGATTATCCCGCCCCTCGGACTGAGCACTGCAAACGGTGAGTGCCCAGACCCTACATTTTAATGTGGGTCTGGCTTGTCAGACTACATTTTTGCACCTCTGGACAGTGAACCCTGGGTGCCTATGATGTGTATGCTTTTCTGTCTCAAAATTATAAAAAAAATGTAGATTTTTTTTAAATATATAAAAATAGGATTTTGACACTAATTTATGATAAGTTATTGAGCAAGCCAGTGCTTATATGTATTTGTGAGTGTGTGTGTGTGTGTGTGTGTGCATGTAATGTATATGTAAGGGATGAATATGTAAGGGATAATGGACGACACGGTGGTCTGTTCACAGAAGTTAATGTTACCACCGTGGAGTCCATTATCCCGCTTATTCCACTGTTGCAGCTTGGGTTGCGTTCATTTCCTGTTACAATGTAAACGTTTTAATCGCTAAAACTTGTCTTGTTTGTAGAACTACTTTCTTCCAACACATATCAACTAATTTCTTGACTTGCAGAACAAACTTTACTCGTTACTAGTTCTAAATGGATGGTGCTACGGCCAAAGGCCAGTCGTTAGTTCTATCTCTCCCGTTGTCAAGCGGGCGTATCCCAAGATTCTGATGAACTTTAGCTAGGAAACATCGCTATTTTACTTAGCCTGCTGTCATCCATCTAGCTAAAAGCCACCTCCGTCATATGCTACATTGTTGCCATGTTCTGAACTTCTGCATTTTACAGCTCAGATGCAAGGTGACAGTTCATTTAAACACAACGAGTTCGGCGAATTAATATACAAGTGTGATAGGCCTACGGCCCACAAAATGGATCTTCTTCATAGGTGTGCAAATAACATACGGTTAATGGTCGTTCTAAATTACATAGGACAATGGGAAATTCAACCAAGCAGTGGAATAAATTGTTATATAATCTTAGTATACTTTAAAACTATATGATAATATACATTCAACTTGAACTGTGTATGTATGCAATATATGTCAGAGAAATTTGTCACAGCAAGTGCTAATACAGTGCCAAGACTTACACATTGACCTTGCCTACAGCTGTCTATTAGAAGTGTATCAAGTAATAGTCAAGGTCAGTCAGCTGCCAGCTGGTAGTCACCCATCACACTGTCCCATTCTGTCAGTGTTGTATTGTTACCTTGTCTTCACACTTAATGATAAAGATAGCCTTGTGAAATTCTTCCTGGATGCCTTCCCCTGACTGAGAAGGACAGATTGTATAGTTCACTGAACTTATTCCATCTGTCTAGACTCATCAGCGATTGTTGGTCCAAGGTCACCATTTACAGGTACCAGTTGCTGTAGGCCTTGACATAAAGTAGATTAGCACAATGGCGGAATGAATGTGACCAGGCTTAGCGTAGACCAAAGATCTTAGAGCGTACAACATTGAGTAACAAGAGGGTCTAAGTACTGGTAATGAGTGCTAAGACATCTCTCATTGACATCATCACACTCAGTAGGCTACTTAAAGGAGCTCTAAGCGATTCTGGGTAAAGTCACTTCTGTCCACGTTCAAACAAAACAGAAAGCTAGCTCACTACTTCCTCCCCCTACCTCCCGTGCAATTGAAACTCCTAAACACGCATCTTGTCTGTGATTTGCTGGAAGTTTGTTATGTTTTTATGGGCAAGGTTTGCCCAAGTTGTTTTGAGGTTGTTTTTGGAGTTGTCCACAGAGATCACATTTTTTTACAGTGTATTCAGGACACAGGCAGCTAGTGGATGGTGAGGTGATGTTTGTGCAAAGGATGCCAGCTAGCTTAGGTGTGCATGTGAAACATTAGTAAACCTCACTCCCCGACGCCTCAAGAGTGCTGCAGGCATGCGACCTAGGAGCCTGGGCTTTTAGCTCAACTGTCAGCACTCCCGCCAATTGAAATCCTAAACAGCTCAACTGTCAGCACGCTCGCCTCCCGATCCATGGATGCTGTTGTTAGCGGGTTTGAGTCCGGGTGTGTGCAGGGCTGAATCGTGCAGGTTCAACACAACGCAGGTTACATTGGTGCCGTGACCCGGATCGGTAGTGAGGTTTAGGAGGGTGAGTGTAATGGATGCCAGCTAACTTAGCTGTGCTTGTGGAACATTAGTAAACCTCACTCCCCGATGCCTCAAAAGTGCTGCTGGCATGCGAGCTAGGAGCCTGGGCTTTTAGCTCAACTGTCAGCACACTCGCCTCCCGATCTGAAGTGCTGCTGTTTGTGGGTTCAAGTCCGGGCGTGTGCAGGGCTGAAAAGCGCAGGTTCAACACAAGGCCGGTTACAAGCTGTACAGAATATAAACATGATTACATTTCATGTTAATTCAAATATAGCACTGTGACATTCCTGCAGAGTACCTGTTTGGGATTGAGAAGAGCAGCCTGTGGTCACCTCATCCATTGGTGTTTCTCCAGTACTGAGGGGAGATGTCTGAAGATTAAGTTCAGGTGCTAATGGTTTCAGTTACTTACAGTTTGAAAGTCCCTCAAGGGTCAGTTGTTAACAAGACCCTGAAATCCATTCAAATTGTTTAAATGGTGTTGTATTAAGCAAGGGCATTCTAAGAAGCTGAGGTGTTAATATTCCTCAGCGTGTGAGAACAGCTGAGAAACATACACAGATAAATGTTTGAATGCAAGTGATAAGTTTAGAAGAGCTTACAGAAGAAAACGTCCACAGACTATTAGACACTAATGGATAAAGCTAGCTATACCTTTCAATGGACCCTTTCAAGAGAGTTCCATTATCAGCATCATAGTTGGCCCCACAAGACTTCCTTTTTAACATTCCATATGTTATCTTAATGCAGAGGAAGTAGATTGGGGCCCAAATAGAACGTTCAAGCATTGTTTTTGTTTACCTTGTTGAAAGGGTCTATAATAAAAACAAAAACAATGTTTGGACGTTCTATTTGGTTCCCAATCTACTTCCTCTGCATTAAGATAACATTATGGAATGTTAAAACGGAAGCCTTGTGGGGCCAACTATGATGCTGATAATGGAACTCTCTTGAAAGGGTCTATTATGTGTCTTTGAAAGAAGATTCTCTGATGAGTAAACAGGGATGCTCTCTAGATGACATGCACCATATAAGTAGAACTATAGGTGTTGTGTGTGTGTGTGTGCATGTTTATGAATATATTTTATTACAATCTCAGTATACTAAAGTATGTTGTTAATATACATTCAACTTGAGCTGTGTATGTATGCATATTGAACCCAATTTAAAACTCAATATATGTCAGAGAAATTTGTCACAGCAAGTGCTAATACAGTGCCAAGATTTGCATACGGACTTTGTCTATAGCTGTCTATTAGAAGCGTATCAAGGAATGGCCAAGGTCAGTCAGCTGCCAGCTGGTAGTCACCCATCACGCTGTCCCATTCTGTCAATGCTGTATTGTTACCTTGCCTTCACACTTAATGATAAAGATAGCCTTGTGAAATTCTTCCTGAATGCCTTCCCCAGACTGAGGACAGCTTGCATAGTTCACTGAACTTATCCATCTTTGTAGACTCATCAGCGATTGTTGTAGAGTAGCACAATGGCGGTATTAATATGAAATTGACCAGGCTTAGCTTAGACCAAAGCAACCTGATTCAAATTACTAAATGATTTTAGCCATTAGTAATTATGCAGATCATACAATTTATGAATTCCAAAATATGACATATTGAAACATATGACAAGCCATCATTTTCATTTTCATCATTTTGTGTGGTCAAGCAGAGTTTAGGATCGCCACTGATGTGAATGATCACACAATATTCAATATTACTGATGGTCTCAAGGGAGTGGGGGCCTCCCAAATCAAATCAATACTGCCATTCCCGGTCCATGCTCTGACAGCTCAGACACGGAATGTATATGGAGAGCGATAATAAGGTGACCTGGAAATTGTGGCGATAAAGCTACATTTTGTGCTGGTCCACCTAAATAAAAAAGTTACTGGTAGGTGCACCAGTGCAACCAATGCAAAAAGTTAGTCTGGAGCCCTGAGTAGGCTACCAACAAAAATGCATGTAGAATGCCTTATGCTTAAGATTAAATTGCTGGATATTTCCACAACAAACACTGTAACATCTGATTTGTGTCATAGACCTTTTGAGGTATTTAATTCAATTCAATTCTGTAAATCATGGTCACTTAATGTATTTGAACAAGTTTGAAAAATGACGAATAATTTCAAATCAGGATTATATTGGCCTATAATGTTTTTTTTTTTGCTGTTGCCAGAGTGGTGTTTGTGGTGTATGATTCTAATTCTGAAAATTAATTTGGAGACCTAAATATAATTATATTCGTTTGCTATTTTAGTAGAAATAATTTTCTTGTCATATACAGTAACTTAAGCCAAGGTACATGAGGCAACGTTATCACAATTAATGAAGAATCACCAGATAAGCTGAGCCAATTTGTCCTTAGTCAGAGGGTATGGTTGAAGGTTGGGTACATCTCAGGTTGCTTGTATGAAGGCATCTGACTTTTAGCTTGGTATTGTTTGGTCTGCTTTGTTTCCTTGCCATTGTCCTTGAGGACCAAGATAACCTGTGAAATTCCTGCTGAGTGCCTCTATCTGATTGAGGAGCACAGCTTGAGAGGAGTTCTGATGTGTAACTGATTATGTGTATGTAAAAGTAAACTCATCTCGCCAATCGAAACTCCGCCTGCAGTACCGTTGCAGTTTTAGCCTCCTCCTTTACATTGGAAAATGTGTTATGCAGTACCAACTGTTTTGTAAATGTCTTACTGGTATATTTTATGTATAAGTTATATTTTGATTATTATATTGTCTTAAATTTTGTAGTTGTAGAAGTTGTGTTCTTGTTGGTCATTTTTGTGTTTAATTTTTTTTTTGTCTTTCATTGTTTTGTGTTGGATCCCTTTTCAGAGAGGCAAGACACCTTGGACTTTCCAGCCAGCATAATTTGAAGAATGTTTAAAGTGGTAAGTGTTTATGGAGCTACGAGCTTCTTTGAAATACTAGACCATGTCTTTTATGACAATACCACAGAAAATGCATCCTGAAATGTTCCATTGCAAAAAACATGTAATTAGGGGTGTTGTACTTTGGTTGATGAAAGAAGGATGTTGCAGACACTGCTAAATATAAAATACAACACTTCACATCCTCTACACAATCTACTGGTCAAACTGCAGAGTGTTTCCAGTTTGAGGGTCCCTCAACTCCACAGTAAAAAGGATCACTATAGGAAGTCATTCACACCCACTACAGCAACAATTGTTGACTCCCCTCTTGGCTGGGAGATTAGACTTATTTTCTGAGATGCAATGCATGATGCACAATTTACTTTTATTTTTTATCTGTACATCTGAAATTTAATGAAAACAGTTAAAAGTATACAGTACCAGTCAAAAATTTAGACACATCTACTTCTATTTATGGGTCTTCCTTTTTCAAACTCCTTTTGCATTGTAGAACAAAGCTGAAAACTCAAAACACTCAGTTATAGTATCCAAACAATTTAAACAAAGCTAAATGTTTTATATTTTATGGTCTTCAAAGCAGGCAACATTTGCTGTTTGGCATTCTAGTTAGACACTGGGAATGGTGTCCCAACGGTTCTGAAGGAGTTTCTAGTCATGTTGAGCATTTGGCTACTTTTCGTTCACCCATTTCCTGATTCATGAGACACACTTTGTTTTCTATTGTTAAAAAAAGCTAAAAACGTTCCATGTATTTGAAGAGCCTAAAATACTAAACATTTTGTTTACTTTGTTTACTTATTTACTACATAACCCTGTGTTATGTTGTAGTTTTGAGTTTTGATCTACAATGTAAAATATCCAGAAAAAGAAGCTTTGTCTTAAATTTGAATTTGTCACTTCAGCTGCCCTAAGTTGCTAAATAGAATAGTTCACTGCAACATTGAAAATAGAATAGTTTTTTGTGTGTGTGTGGCTGTGGACCTTTAAGGGCTGCCTGGCTCCTCCTACCTCAGCCCTGTGTGTCAGCTGCTCACTCTAAACTCCTCCTGTAATTGAACAGTGGCCAGTCCTTCCCATCACTTTAACAGAAGACAGCGATGTTACATAGCTTTACAGCTTTACATCTAAATCTTTTATATTTTAGATAGCATCATTTATGGATGATATGGATCATTTTTGCAGCGGCCATTGAATCAAGAGAATTTTGGACATGAAAGAAGGTACGCAACCCGTGTCAGTTGAATTTCAACTAGTCAACTATTTTTATGTATTTATTATTTATGCTTTAATTATGTATGCTTTTATTATGTATGCTTTTATTATTATTATTTAAAATGTATACAGTTCATACCTCTTTTTGATAACAAACTAAAGAATTGTGCCACTGTTTAGATGATGGTCAGTACAAGTGTGAACAGTAAATTGGGAGTGAGTGTGCATATTGTTATGTGTGTATTTGTATATAATTCATAATATCACAAGGATTATGTGATGTCAGACCATTATTTTATTTTTGGACATGTAGTTTATTTCATGATTATGCACATTAGAGTGTGTAGTCTCACTCATGTGTAAATAAGGACAGACATGAGATTCCAATTGTAATGTATTTTTATTCTACTGCACTAAAATGATAGGAGCCAGAGGCAAGCTCCAGAGTACTGCATGGAAAGATGTCAGAAAAGGCCCACGGCAGAGCTTCACTCTTCGTCATGCCCCTTCTGTGAGAAAAATGAAGGCAGAAAACGGAAAATGATTAGGAGTGATATTTGAATGTGCTCTATGGATTAGATTAATAATTTAACATGACCTCAACCTCTGCAGTTAAATCAACATGTAATGAAGACTTAGCAGTAAATTGTAGTCTGCTTTGGTGATGTGTAATCTCACAATTACATTTACAATATTTACAATGTTTCCTGAACTGCAGACCCTTAGCAAACCATAGGTTTTAAATGGGCAGGACTAATGCAATAGAACAAGGTTGATATTCATTCAACAATACTTTTTATGCTTTTCTAATTTGTTCTCTTAATGTAAAATAAAGGAGATTTTTCAGCACCCCACCCTGGGCCTTACCCCCAACCCAATACTTTTTAGATTCCTTACAGTTAGACAGCAGTGCAGACATCAGCACCTGAGCCATAGTGCTCAGCTAAGAAACAGATCTATGTAGCATTCATTTGGAACCTTTTTGACATTTTTAGTGAGTTGCCCCTTTCTCTGTTGAGGGATGCTTTACATATCCTGTCAGCTGCAGTAAGTCATTTCTGCTTATTTTTGCTTTTAAGGTAAATTTGAACACTTCTGTGCTTATAGGAAAAAGTTTACTCACCTTGCCACTTGTATCACGACTCTTGGCTCTCATCTTGTTGACCTGAGACTCAGCTATATCAGCTCTCTCCTCAGCCTCATCCAGCTCATGCTGAATCTTGCGGAACTTGCCCATATTGCTATTGGCCTGCTCCTCCTGAAAAATATAATTAGTCACAAAATCAGGTTTTAGACTACTTTATGGTGAAGTATTATGAAGTTAGTGGTGAATTATATGAGAACTTACAGCCTCCTCTGCTGCTCTCTTGTAGGACTTGACCTTCAGCTGCAGTTTGTCTACCAAATCCTGAAGACGATGCAGATTCTTCTTATCTTCCTCGGTCTAAGGGTAAAGAATTAGGTAAGCCAGCATGTTGAATTAGATGGAGAACATATAAGAGGGTGAAAGTTGTATTTTTATTCTGGATTCTGAATATTTTAGTACCTGGTAAGTGAGTTCCTTGATGCGGCGTTCATATTTACGGATTCCTTTGACAGAATCATTGGCCTTGCGTTGCTCCAGTTCCACCTCAGATTCCAGCTCTCTCACCTGTGTGTACAAGTACATGTAATAGAAAAATCACAATCCAACATGATTTAAAACCAAAGGTAACACTTTCTATGAAGGCCATGGCTATAATGATTACTGCATACTTTCATGACATGATCTAAAGCAATTATGAGTAGTAATAATTGTTATATTTATATACAAACATGCATGGGACTCATAATGGTTTATGACCTGTTGCTTTAATGTATTATAATACATTGTTAAGCCAAGATTACATCATTATGGGCCAAGGATCT